>NC_084556.2:40265000-40627500 GCF_033978685.3 Nerophis lumbriciformis
CATGCGTGTTACATGTACAATATTAAAGTGTGACTCACTCGATGAACAGTTGTCCATTTGGTCCAGCTGGCCGGGGACGTTTTTTCCGGTTTATTTGGGTAGGAAGTCCATTTATGACCAAATAGCATTAGTCATGTTCCGCATTTATAGCGCCCAAGTCACTTTCACCTCATTCTCTTGGCTTCCGTCTGCTTCAACGGCTCACCCTTCCTTCGTGCTCGCTTCTAGAAGCAGTAGTTCATCCTCAGTAAATTCAAAAAGATAAAGTTGTGAATCTTCATTTGTCCAAGTATAGTTGTCTTCAGGATTCGTGGATGAGGAAAGTGAGAGTGAAGGACTAGAGGGCAGTGGGAGCGATTCAGATAGGGAAGATGCTGTGAGAGGCGGGTGGGACCTGATATTCAGCTGGGAATGACTAAAACAGTAAATAAACACAAGACATATATATACTCTATTAGCCACAACACAACCAGGCTTATATTTAATATATCACAAATTAATACCGCATAACAAACACCTCCCCCCTCCCGTCCATATAACCCGCCAATACAACTCAAACACCTGCACAACACACTCAATCCCACAGCCCAAAGTACCGTTCACCTCCCCAAAGTTCATACAGCACATATATTTCCCCAAAGTTACGTACGTGACATGCACATAGCGGCACGCACATACGGGCAAGCGATCAAATGTTTGGAAGCCGCAGCTGCATGCGTACTCACGGTACCGCGCCTGCGTATCCAACTCAAAGTCCTCCTGGTAAGAGTCTCTGTTGTCCCAGTTCTCCACAGGCCAATGGTAAAGATTGACTGTCATCTTCCGGGAATGTAAACAATGAAACACCGGCCGTGTTTATGTTGCTGAAGTTGGCCGCAATACACCACTTCCCACCTACAGCTTTCTTCTTTGCTGTCTCCATTGTTCATTGAACAAATTGCAAAAAAATCACCAACACAGATGTCCAGAATACTGTGGAATTTTGCGATGAAAACAGACGACTTAATAGCTGGCCACCATGCTGTCTCAAAATGTCCTCTACAATCCGCTACGTCACGCGCTGCCATCATCATACCGAGACGTTTTCAGCAGGATATGTCGCGCGAAATTTAAAATTGCACTTTAGTAAACTAACCCGGCCGTATTGGCATGTGTTGCAATGTTAAGATTTCATCATTGATGTATAAACTATCAGACTGCGTGGTCGGTAGTAGTGGGTTTTAGTAGCCCTTTAAGGAGAAAATGTCGCAATTATATTTTGAGATTACTCTTTTCAAAGAGGTTACGATAGCAACAATGCCACAGTTTTACGAAGCAAAAAATAGAAAATAAATTAGTCATTACGAGACCAAAGTCATAATGCCACAGGGAATAAAGAGAAAACTTTAACCTTAACCTTAATATATACGAAGACTTTTGAGAATGTTGTCAAGTTATACATTACGCGTTGTAACATTACGATGTTTTTCTCCCCCTGATAAAAATCACAAATTGCAAAAAAATATACGGAAAAAAGAAAGTGTCACTCCAGGCCGCTTCCGTGTCATCATCCTGCTCATGTCCTCCAGTTTTGTTAATATTAGCTAGATTTTTTTGGTTAATCAATAGGATCCTCTTTTCTTTTACATAGTCACTGCTTCCCTTTGTTTTTTCACTATTTCTGTAATTGTTGCGTGTTGTCTCACCACATGAGCCAGATAACTCGTCTGGGATTTAAAACCTGGACCACGTAGACCAAGTAGACTGTGCTGCATTCATTTACCTAAGAACTGTAGCGCCTGACGCAGCCAACACTTGATGTCTCTCACTTTAATGTGTATTAATTAGTATTAATAGATATTTCAGAATGTGTACCGCACTGAAAAATATATGTAAAGTTAAGCCCTTAATAAATATGCAATCATATCAATGTGCAGGACACTTTTTTTTAATTTTTTTTAATTTTTAAATACAGTTAATTCCGTCAGTCTACCCCAGGGAAGCTGTGGCTACAAATGTAGTTTACCACCACTAGGTGTGAATGTAGAGTGAATGAATGATGGGTTCTCGCTTCTCTGTGAGCACTTTGAGTATCTAATAGATCTAATATCTAATAATCCATCCATCCATTTTCTACCGCGTGTCCCTTTCGGGGTCGCGGGTGGTGCTGGAGCCTATCTCAGCTGCATTCGGGCAGAAGGCGGGGTACACCCTGGACAAGTCGCCACCTCATCACAGGGCCAACACAGATAGACAGACAACATTCACACTCACATTCACACACTAGGGCCAATTTAGTGTTGCCAATCAACCTATTTATATAAATCTAATCCATTATTATTATTATTATTATTATTATTAATTATATCCTGGGGACGCAAATGGCCCATAGTTTCATCTCTGACAAATTCTATTAATTAAGGATGTCAGGGAAATTCAAGTATGTGTAAACATGTGGAAATTGTGTGTTAAAGATATAGGGGTCGACCGATTATCGGCAGGGCCAATTATCAGCACCGATATTTATAATTTTGACGTATATTGGCATCAACCTTTTTTATATCGGCATCGGCTTTTTTGATATATATATATTGATAATGAATGGTATTTTTCTACCTCTATTATCACCATTACAATAATTTTAAATGTAACAATATTCGAATAAGCGACTGCTTTTTTAAACTCCATTTAAAACATGTCATTTTGGCTGCGACGTAGCCGTGCCTCTCTGTCTGCACCATCTGATTGGTTACGCAAACCATGCACAGGTAAGAGGCAGAGCCAATCAGAAGCCAAGGTCTTTTGCAGGGTTCTCAAACATACGGCTTAGAAAAAAGTGTGGAGTAACCGTGGTGGGTGTACGGATGTGTTGAAAGTACAAACCTCATTTCCATATGAGTTGGGAAATTGAGTTAGATGTAAATATAAACTGAATACAATGATTTGCAAATCATTTTCAACCCATATTCAGTTGAATATGCTACAAAGACAACATATTTGATGTTCAAACTGATAAACTTTTTTTTTTTTGCAAATAATCATTAACTTTAGAATTTGATGCCAGCAACACGTTACAAAGAAGTTGGGAAAGGTGGCAATAAATACTGATAAAGTTGAGGAATGCTCATCAAACACTTATTTGGAACATCCCACAGGTGAACAGGCAACTTGGGAACAGGCGGGTGCCATGATTGGGTATAAAAGTAGATTCCATGAAATGCTCAGTCATTCACAAACAAGGATGGGGCGAGGGTCACCACTTTTTCAACAAATTGTTGAACAGTTTAAGAAAAAACTTTCTCAACCAGCTATTGCAAGGAATTTAGGGATTTCACCATCTACGGTCCATAATATCATCAAAGGGGTCCAGAAACTGGAGAAATCACTGCACATAAGCAGCTAAGCCCGTGACCTTCGATCCCTCAGGCTGTACTGCATCAACAAGCGACATCAGTGTGTAAAGGATATCACCACATGGGCTCAGGAAGACTTCAGAAACCCACTGTCAGTAACTACAGTTGGTCGCTACATCTGTAAGTGCAAGTTAAAACTCTCCTATGCAAGGCGAAAACCGTTTATCAACAACACCCAGAAACGCCGTCGGCTTCGCTGGGCCTGAGCTCATCTAAGATGGACTGATACAAAGTGGAAAAGTGTTCTGTGGTCTGACAAGTCCACATTTCAAATTGTTTTTGGAAACTGTGGACGTGGTGTCCTCCGGACCAAAGAGGAAAAGAACTATCCGGATTGTTATAGGCGCAAAGTTGAAAAGCCATCATCTGTGATGGTATGGGGGTGTATTCGTGCCCAAGAAATGGGTAACTTACACATCTGTGAAGGCGCCATTAATGCTGAAAGGTACATACAGGTTTTGGAGCAACATATGTTGCCATCCAAGCAACGTTACCATGGACGCCCCTGCTTATTTCAGCAAGACAATGCCAAGCCACGTGTTACATCAACGTGGCTTCATAGTAAAAGAGTGCGGGTACTAGACTGGCCTGCCTGTAGTCCAGACCTGTCTCCCATTGAAAATGTGTGGCGCATTATGAAGCCTAAAATACCACAACGGAGACCCCCGGACTGTTGAAAAACTTAAGCTGTACATCAAGCAAGAATGGGAAAGAATTCCACCTGAGAAGCTTAAAAAATGTGTCTCCTCAGTTCCCAAACGTTTACTAAGTGTTGTTAAAAGGAAAGGCCATGTAACACAGCGGTGAACATGCCCTTTCCCAACTACTTTGGCACGTGTTGCAGCCATGAAATTCTAAGTTGATTATTAAAAAAATAAAATAAAGTTTATGAATTTGAACATCAAATATCTTGTCTTTATAGTGCATTCAATTGAATATGGGTTGAAAAGGATTATATTCTGTTTATATTTACATTTAACACAATTTCCTAACTCATATGGAAATTTGGTTTGTACGTTTACACAGCTATCTCTTCTGAAAATGTAACATCCCAGTATTTCACATGTCACAACAGCTAGTAATTTTACTGTGAACAGAATACTGTAAAAGCTTCTGAACATAAGCAGCGGCTCTGCTAGCTCGTAGTACATCACGACCTCTCTGAACAACTTGAAAGAAAGCTTCTGAATATATCGATAAGGAAACAGTCTGTTGAGTATAGCCATGTTTGTGTGATTGAGAGAGAGTAAACAACTAAAACCAAATTATATCTATGTTTTATTACAGGGAATAATAAAGAGGATAGAGAATAGTATTAAAAGCACACTTGTCGTGCAAGATTTATACCCCCCAAATATTTTGTAAATGCGTTGTGCGTGCATGTGTGTAGGCTGCCTAATGCATAATAATACAAAATACGATCATGCCTTGATAAAGATGTTAATAATGTAACCTTTGATATTTCTACCTAAATAATGCTTTTAATGATATGTACATTATGTTTTTGTATTTTATGTAGCTACATGACAATATCTTAAAAACATTTAGTAATAAAGTGTAATATGCCTGGGTGATCAGTCTGCTAACAGTCAGTCAACATCAACACGTGTGAAATTGGAATCTTTTCATAAGTCACAGTTGACGTTATTGAAGAATGAATATTAATTCAGCCCGTCTGTGTGGCAGGGATGCAAATTATTTCAGGGATACACAACTTCAGGGACCTATTTATTTATTTAATTTTTCCTTTATATGAAATGCTGTCCCAAGGAACCCCTTGCACTCTTGTATTTATGTATTATTTACTGCATTGTTTATTGAATAAACACACTTCAGGCATATAAACAAAGTTGTGTGTTGGTGTTTGTAACATTATTCTAAATGTTTAAAACTGGTATGTTTTTATTTTAATTTTTTATTTAGCCTTTATTTAACCAGGTAAAAAATCCCATTGAGATCAAAGATCTCTTTTTCAAGGGAGACCTGGCCAAGAGGGCAGCAGCAAGGTTACATTAAAAACAGTAAACAACACATAAAACATCACATTTACAACATTAAAACTTGCTCACGTGACACATGTGCATACAGACAAGGTAGACTGCAGTCCTTTCACAGAAGCTTTAAACTCATTCAATGTAACAAGGGTTTGAAGTTTAATATTCGATTGTAGGTTATTCCAAGCCATCGGTGCTTATGTCACTTTTACTGTAAATGAATATCGGCTTCAAATTTTGGTTATCGGCCTCGTACACTAATAATAATCGGTATCGGTATTGGCCCTGTAAAAACCATGTCGGTCGATCTTTAGAAAGAACCCACATTTACACAGTACTAAAAAAGTGTGGAATGCTCCTTCAGTTGATTAGTTGTTTTTTTCTGAATCTCTGCATTCCAGAGGCTTCTTTAAAGTAAGTGAATGTTAAATTGCTGACAAAACAATTGAACAACAGCGAGCATCCATCCACTCGCGTCCTCAGGGCCACATTCAAACCCTTCAAAACTTTTTATCGTACAGTACCACCAAGCACAGTGAGAACACACACGTACTGCCTGAGGTGAAGTGTTCTGCTTAGCTTTGCACATAATTAATATGGATTCCCAGCTGCCTGCATGCACTTGAACACAACCATGTCCTTTATTAGATTAAATGTTTCTGTTTATGCAAGTAAAATGGTCACTTCTTGTTTGACTGTCAATCTTCATGTTTCCATGGACACAATATTGCGGTTTAGGTCATTATTGTCTAGCAGACAGGATGTGTTTGCATACACAAGCAATAAGAACATTAAACAATTAACATTGATGATAATCCTTCACATAGTTTCTTTCCTTGCTAAGTTATCATTTAATGACTTCTTGTTTACTGGTGGTCCTCGTTTTACAACATTCCGTGGTTGTAAACACACTCCCATAAATGATTGGTACTGTACAAAAAAAATAAAAGATAGAAACAGTAGTTATTTGAGTGTGGTGGAAACATATGCATGTGTAGTAATTCGTAGTATTTTCTTGTATTTTAGTCAAGTCATTTACAAAAGGTAAACATGGTAGGCTAGAGGCTACTAGGAGCTAGCAGCGCCACAGCAGCTGAGCACACAATAGCACACAAACTAGACACACATGATAAGTTTCCTTCATTAAACAATATTGGAGTCTAAGAGAGCATGTGTCACTAAAAAGAAGTCTCCAAGACAGAAGTGTATTAGAAAGTATCCAGTAACAAATGTGTCCTCATATTACAATTTACACTGTCATGAGCCTATCGTAATGAATAGTGTGGCCACTAGCTGTCGCCTTTAAACAATTACCACTCCACTTCAACTAAAAGACAGCATTAGTTAATAATGAATATGTTTTTATACCTATCCACTGTTCTCTGTTTGAGTAATTTCACTTATTTGTTTATTTGAAGGACAATGTGCAGTTACATTAAGAAGATGGCTGCACCAGATTTAGCACCATGCTAATTTCCATCTGTAGTCCTTTTATGGCGCACTTAACATCCACAATTAAAATTACACATGATTGAAAATACACAACAATATTAAAACTACACAATGATAAGCAATTAAAAATACAAGCACAATACATAGAGGGTATGTGAGTTACAAATCAGTGGGCGGTCAAGTTACAGTATTCTAGCAGCTTCATTTAAAGTGCAGAAGTATAGAAAGTGCAGCAGTTTTTTTTTAAAGTCCACATAACACAGCATACAGTGCAGTAGCCATTATATGGTACCTGTAAGGGTATCATCCAATAGCCATATACACCATTGGTACTGCATACGTAAACACGATTGCCATGTTACAAGATTAGACTGGTGCTCTGAAGGCCATCAAACTGCTCCCTCTTGGGTATCATCTGATGGTCAACTACCTGCCTGGTATTGTTAATGTGAGCAGAACTGGTGGTCTAAAAGTATTTGACTGCCTATGAGAAGCTGTGAAAACTTGAGTCATTCTTTAGATTGTCTGGGAGCCTATTCCATTCTTTGATGGCTTGGTAGGAAAAGGCTGATTGGGAGAAGGCATATTTTATTTTTGGAACATTACAGTCACCCCTGGATGCAGACTTTAACACTCTGCTTGTTAATTGCGAGCGTAGCTGTGCGTATGTTTTTAAGGGAGGGGAAGCTGAATCATTTAAGATCCTATGTACCAGGCGGATATCGGAGTACCTGATCAAGTTTTCAAAGCCAAGTATACTGTATTTTTCAAGTATGTTACAATGGTGATATCGCTGAGGCTTGAGGATTTTCAGTGATTGATTATGTAATGATCTGAGAGAATTTAAAACTGTTTGGCTTGAGACCATTAAGACATACAGGATATGTGATATGATAATTGAATTGAAAAACGATGTAGCTGCTTCCAATGATAAAAAGCTCCTGACGTGCTGGAAGTTGGCCATGTTATATTTCAGAACATGACATACCTTTTAACATGATTTTTAAAATGTAATGTCGGATCCAGTATCACCATACTTGCCAACCCCTCCCGATTTTCCCGGGAGACTCCCGAATTTCAGTGCCTCTCCCGGGGCAACAATTCTCCGGAATGTCTCTCAATTTCCACCCGGAGAACAATATTGGGGGCGTGCCTTAAAGGCACTGCCTTTAACATCCTCTCTCACCTGAAACCTTCACCCCTTAACAGCCGCATGCTGTCAAGGCGTCCGCTTTTCCTCCATATAAACAGCGTACCGGCCCAGTCACATAATAATGGAGCATTGGACAGGCTTAACAATGGTCTTTACTCGAAGATGTAAAGAAATGCTGACACGTTGTATGTTCTCTTAACTGGTTTACTGATAAAGCAAGGCATACTTGGTCAACAGCCATACATGTCACACTGACGGTGACCATATAAACAACTTTAACACTGTTACTAATATGCGCCACACTGTGAACCCACACCAAACAAGAATGCCAAACACATTTCGGGAGAACATCCGCACCGTAACACAACATAAACAAAACAGAACAAATACCCAGAATCCCTTGCAGCACTAACTCTTCCGGGACGCTACAATAACATCTACGGCTTTTGGAGCTCAGTGCACAACTGCACACACAACAAGAAGGAGACAAAGCAGAAGAACAAAGAAGAGACATGGCGACGACGAGAAAGAAGAAAAAAATACGCTTTTTCCAAAATGATTGGAAAAAATAATTTCATTTCATCCACAAAAGCTCGAAGGGGAAGGGTATGCTGCCTGCACCTCAACCACGCCCCCATCTCCCGAATTTGGAGGTCTCAAGGTTGAGTATCATGCCTATGTATTTAACTTCCTCAGAATTATTAATCGTGTAACTATTCACATAAATGTTTGGGAGAACACTTTGATCGGGTTTGTTTGAAAAATACATTGTGACAGTTTTATGGGTTCAGCGTAAGGCAGGACTCGTTAGCCACTTAGTTGCTTTCGTCGTTGTCTCGGATAGCTAAGCTGCAACCAGATTTGCATCAGGACCGTGAGTAAAGAAGACTGTGTTGTCAGCATACATTAAGATCTCCACATCCTCACATATGGAAGGTAAGTCATTAATGTATAAACTGAAGAGCAGTGACCCTAAAATAGACCCTTGAGGTACCCCTGTGGTACAGGAACTGAGCGGCGAAGTTTTGTAATTTATTCGTACGCACTGGGAGCGATCTGCGAGGTAAGATTGAAACCACCTGATAGTGTTTGTGGAGAGATTGAAATTATGTATTGTTGCCAGCAGCGCTGAGTGATTAACTGTGTCAAACGCCTTACGTAGATCCAGGAAAACGGCCCCAACTTGATCACCTCGAGGAAGTAGCATCTTGTTGTGTCGGTGGAGTGTTGGGATCTGAAGCCAAACTGCATGGGATGTAACATATTTCCATCATCAAAGTGCTGAATTAGCTGTTCGGCAAAAATTGTTTCAATAATCTTAGAAACAACAGGAAGCATACTGATTGTCTATAGTTCTTTAAGTCCTTTGGGTTTCTTGATTTGAAAATGGGTGTTATAATTGCAGTTTTGAAAAAGCATGGGAATACACACTCTTTTAAGGACTTGTTAATTATGCAAGTTATTGGTCTTGCAAAAACCTCTTTGTATTTCCTAAGTAAAAGTGGATCAAGTCCCCATGAGTCTTTAGCTTTTGAGTTTGAGTGAGAAGATAATTTTATTGACCTTGCCTTCACTCACACGTTCCATATTCATCAGAGTGAGACCACAGGCCATAGTCCCAGCAGAGTCAGCAGAAGATGTTGATGCAATGTTCGGATGTTTACTCAGTTCCAAGATTGAGGTTACAAAGGACTTGTTGAACAAGTTAGCAACCATTAAGTTATGCTTTACAGTGGCGTGTGTACCAGGTATGAGTGTTCTGTTGTTGCAGGAGTTTATGTCAAGTTCAACTGGATCAAAACGTTTCCAACATTCAGCACTACAAAATAATGTCTTCCTCAGCAGGTCAATGCTTTGTCTTTTTAAAAAAATCAATATCTTTTAGATGTATTGTACAGTGTGATTGTTTGAATCAAAGAAATATAATCATGATGGCCGTCGCGGACAGGGAGACATCCCATCACCGCATGGCTTCTCTCAAAATGTCTATCCTCTCTTCCGCTCCAAGAGCAGATATCCCCTTCTCGGGATCCTTCCTTTCACCTTTGAGTTGTTTAAATGTGGTTTCCATGTCCTGTGTTGGCCCATTTCACTGAGATTATAGGGGGCACCCTTGTGTCATTGGCTCTGTGATTTTAAGACTGACCATTTACACTTACCTTGTGTTATGATACTGATATAATAGCTATCATGCAGAAATATGATGGGAAGAGGAATATATTCATTCCATCAGGTGTATTTGTATGCCAGCAGTATGGGTAGTTAGCATTAAAAAATGAGACATTCCTTCAATTACTCTCCCCTCCTACATCTTCTACCTCACCGCTTTTTACCAACAAACTAATTTTAACTTAGGAAAGGTAAAAGTGATCATTTCACTCGTTTATATGTATTAGGTCTGCAGCTATCAATTATTTTAGTAAACGAGTAATCTATAGTTAGTTTGTTGGAGTAATCAGATAAAAAATAAACACTTTCTAGCCTCAATGTATATTTTAGTCAAAGTAGTTGAAATAAACAATGTTTTTTCAGCTTGCAATAACCTTTCATATTTTTCTAATAAATGCTCACCATCAATATTGAAATTGCACTTTTAACACGTGTATTACCGTATTTTTCGGATTATAAATCGCAGTTTTTTTCATAATTTGGCCGGGGGTGCGACTTATACTCAGGAGCGACTTATGTGTGAAATTATTAACACATTACCGTAAAATATCAAATAAGATAGAAGAGGAAGCGGCGCATTGTCTACCTTTGGAGTTGGCAGAGTTGTTTAGAAGCGACACCGAGGAAGAAGATTTCATCGGCTTTAGCGATTAGGAGTGACAGATTGTTTAGTAAATGTATAGCATGTTCTATATGTTATAGTTATTTGAATGACTCTTACCATAATATGTTACGTTAACATACCAGGCACGTTCTCAGTTGGTTATTTATGCCTCATATAACGTACACTTATTCAGCCTGTTGTTCACTATTCTTTATCTATTTTAAATTGCCTTTCAAATGTCTATTGTTGGTGTTGGATTTTATCAAATACATTTCCCCAAAAAATGCGACTTATAGTCTAGTGCAGGGGTCGGCAACCCGCGGTTCCAGAGCCGCATCTTTGATCACTCTGATGCGGCTCAGCTGCATACTTGCCGACCCCCCCGATTTTTCCGGGAGGTTTCCGGATTTCAGTGCCTCGATTTCCGGGGCAAACGTTTTCCGATTTTCACCCGGACAACAATATTGAGGGCGTGCCGTGATGGCACTGCCTTTAATGTTCTTTACAACATGTGGTCACGTCCGCTTTTACACCATGCTATCTGCGTGCCGGCACAGTCACATGTAGTATGCGGCCTCTGCTTACACACGTAAATGACTGCAAGGCATACTTGGTCAACAGCCATACAGGTTACACTGAGAGTGGCGATATAAACAACTTTAACACTCTTACTAATATGCGCCACACTGTGAACCCACACCAAACAAGAATGACAAACACATTTCGGGAGAACATCCGCACTTTAACTCAACATAAACACAACAGAACAAATACCCAGAATCCCATGCATCCCTAACTCTTCCGGGCTACATTATACACCCCCCCCTAACCACGCCCACCTCAACCGACGCACAGAGGGGAGGAGGGGGGGGTTTGGTGGTAAAGGCAGTGCTATCATAGCACGCCCTTAATATTGTTGCCTTATTATTGTTGTTTGGGTGAAAATCAGCAGACAATCGAGAGAATAATTACTCTGAAATTCGGGAGTCTCCCGAAAAAATTGGGAGGGTTGGAAAGCGTGATGCTGCCAAGCGCCATTCATATAAAACTCGCGGGCCGCACTAACATTAAATTTTCATATTAAGGTGCGGGCAGAGTGTCTGAGACCCCTGGTTTGTACATAGCACAAAGCAAAAAAAAACACTTTGTATGCAGTGTTATTTCATTTTAAATTTCAAAAGAGTTTTGTGGCTCCCATTGTTTTCTTTATTTTGTGAAACGGGTCATAATGGCTCTTTGAGTGGTAAAGGTTGCCAACCCCTGGTCTAGTGCAACTTATATATGTTTTTTTCCTTCTTTATTATGTATTTTCGGCCGGTGCGATTTATACTCCGGAGCGATTTATAATCCGAAAAATACGGTAATAGAAATAAATCAAACTCCACTGTTATTAATTTTTATTGAAACATTCATTCGACGCAACAAACTATACATGTTATTAATCAATTTAATCTGTTCATCATTGCAGCCCTATTAAATATTTTACATTGTTTTATGCATGTAAAACTATAATTACCCTCTATAAAATGTGTTTGTCTTCATATTTTTGGTGTCGCGAACATATTAATTGTATTTACATGATTTTTGTATGGTAGAAATTGCTTTTGTTTTTGTATAGTTTGGTTTGCTTATGAACTTTTGGAAGAGATTACTAACAAAAACCAAGGTGCCACTGTAGCAGTATTTACTGTAAATTAAAGCGATGAAGTGGGTAATATAAAACCTTGTTTGAAGCGTTATTCCAAATTACATCATACAATGTATACAAATATATACGTGTTGTAATCCCATTCAGGTATCATCAGTTTTTCCTGAAATTGTTTGATCATATTCGTGTTTTTGCTTTTTCTTTTGTCAACAGTCAGAAACGTTCACCAGCGAGGTTGCTTCAAGTTGATGAACGACACCATCAACACCTTCCCAATTCATGCCCTTCAAGCAAACCTTACTGCACAGTCCTGCATCGAGACATGCACAGACAAGGTTCGAATTCTTTACCTAATATTACAAACTATAAATAACTGTCTGAACTGGGGGAGTAATGGTACATGTATTCAGATTTTTCAGTATGGGGTTATTGGTTTTAGTACTGTGGCACATTGTGGAACTAATATAATCAAATGCAACACAAAACATAGAAACATTTAGCAAAAAAATGAGAACGTGGAATTGCGAAAAAGCTGATACCGGTATGTAATATTAACAAGTGATGTTCTGATACAACAATTCATGAAGTTAAGGTCATGACGCAGTAAGTTGAATGATGTGGACACGTATGTCATTGGTTATTTTCTAATAATCTTCTGACTTTGTATGTGTAAGTAACATGCAACTATATTTATTTGATAATTGCTTATCGACAATATTGTTCAATCCACTACTTTATTCTGTCATGTCTGTGTAATCATGTTTTGTTTTAGTCATGTTTTGTTTAGTTTAGTTATTGGACTCTTTAGTTTCTGTTTACGCTCCATTGTTTTTGTTTCCATAGCAACCCATTAGTTTTCACCTGTCATGTCACGCACCTGTTTTGAGTCACGGACCTGTTGTTAATCATGTCTGTGTTATTTAAGCTTTTCATTTTCTGTTGTTCGTCCTGGTGTCATATCCTTTCTAACCCTGCTATCCTCTCGTATCAAGCCATGTTCACAGTCCCATGCCACAGTAAGTGTTTTTGTTTTCGTGTTCACAGTTTCTGCCTTTGTGCAAGTTTTGTTTTCATTCGCCAAGTTTTTTACTTGCGCCATTGTGCGCGACTTTTGTTTGCTTCTGTTTTGTAGTTTGTTAGTGTTTAAAATAAATCATATACCCACCTTCAAGCCATGTCCGATCCAAGTTTACTTGCATCTCGGGAAAACAATCACTCCTTAGTCCACGTCGTGACATATTCCTTGCTGATATCGGACTGATATTATTAGCGCCAATCAATAACACAAGGTTTTGTATATAATTGTATAGTATAATGATGTTTTAGCCTTTAAAAAATAAACACTGAACTGAACTTTTGTTTTTGCTTGTTGAATTCAAGGATCTAAAACCTTTACTTAATACACAAAAGACCTATTTCTCTCAAATATTCGTCACAAATCTGTCTAAATCTGTGTTAGTGAGCATGTCTTCTTTGCCAATTTAATCCATCTCACCTGACAGATATGGTATATCAAGATGCTGATTAAACAGCATGATTACTACACAGGTGTGCCTTCGGCTTCCCACAATAAAAGGCCATGCTGAAATGTGCAGTTTTATCACACAAGCACAATGCCACAGATGTCGCAAGTTTTGAGGGTGCATGCAGTAAGCATGCTAACTGCAGGAATGTCCACCAGAGCCGTTGCCCGTGAATTGAATGTTCCTTTCTCTACCATAAGCCGGCTCCAAAGGCGTTTCAGAGAATTTGGCAGTACATCCAACCGTCCTCACAACCGCAGACCACGTGTAAGCACACCAGCCCAGGACTTCCATATTCAGCAGGTGCACCTCCATGATCGCCTGAGATCAGCCACCCGGACAGCTGCTGCAACAATTGATTTGCATAACCAAATGATTTCTGCACAAACTGTGAGAAACCGTCCCAGGGAAGCTCGTCTGCATGCTCGTAGTCCTCATCGACCTGACTGCAGTTCGTTGTCGTAACCGACTTGAGTGGGCAAATGCTAACATTTGGTGGTGTCTGGCACGTTTGGGAGGTGTTTTCTTCATGGATGAATTTTTTTCACTGTTCACGGCAGACGGCAGACAGCGTGTGTGGTGTCGTGTGGGAGGGCGATTAGCTATTGTCAACGTTGTGAATCGAGTGGCCCATGGTGGGGTTGGGGTTATGGTATGGGCAGGCCTATGTTATGGACAACCCAAGTGGATTTTATTGATGGTATTTTGAATGTACAGAGATACCGTGATGAGATCCTGAGGCCCATTGTTGTGCCATTCACCTGAGACCATCACCTCATGTTGCAGCATGAATGCACGGCCCCATGTTGGAAGAATCTGTACACAATTCCCGGAAGCTGAAAACATTCCAGTTCTTGCATGGCCACCATACTCACCGGATATGTCACCCGTTGAGCATGTTTAGGATGCTGTGGATCGGCGTATACGACAACGTGTTCCAGTTCCTGACAATAACCAGCAACTTCGCGCAGCCATTGAAGAGGAGTGTACCAACATTCCACAGACCACAATCAACAACCTGATCAACTCTATGCAAAGGAGATGTGTGGCACTGCGTGAGGCAAATAGTGGTCACACCAGATACTGACAGCTTTTCGGACCCCCCCAGACCCCCAATAAAGTAAAAATGCACATTTCAGAGTCGACTTTTATTGTGGGCAGCCTAAGGCACACCTGTGCAATAATCATGCTGTTTCATTAGCATGTTGATATGCGACACCTGTGAGGTGGGATGGATTATCCTAGCAAAGAAGAAATGCTCACTAACACAGATTTAGACAACATTTGAGAAGAATTGGTCTTTTGTGTATATAGTAAAAGTTTTAGATCTTTGAGTTCAACTCATGAAAACGAGAGCAAAAACAAAAGTGTTGCGTTTATATTTCAGTTCAGTGTTCCCTTGATTACTGCGCAGGCGGTGCATTCCAGATGTTCCAGAAATGTTATTCGTACGTTCTGGGACCCCAAAACAGCACAACTTTAACATTAAACATGCCTTTAAAAAACAAAAACAAAGACTATTACAATGCGGGCCAAAGTGGACCAAATATTATTTTTTCAAAATCAATTTTTTTTCCAGCTGACTGTTTAGTTTACGAGTAAAATGTGATCTTTATCAGACTCCAGTATAAACGCGCACAGCCTCAACATCACTTGCATGCGCAGTTCGATAAAGTGGAAACAGAGGAAGTGGACTGGATTCTGTAAATGAACAAGGAAGTCGCTGCTACACAAGAAAACATGGATGCCACAGATCAGCGTGTTAGTGGGGTTGTGCCGTGGCTGTTGGGTGGAGGAAGTAGGGAGACGATAGAAAACAACTGCAGGAGAAGGAAGAAGATCATTTCAAAATGGAAAGTGATCGTGCTGCACACACGAATGACATAGCTTGACCAAAGATGGCGTACAAGTCGCAAACAGGTTGCATTGCCAGTTGGAATGCAGTCACATCTGAAAAGACCAGATTCCAAACAGATTCGGACTACTTCCTGGTGTGGCCCAAATCTGATGCAAAAATATGAGATTTGAAGCATTTTAGAGCGTTTAGACTGGCAAAAAATTATCCCACGGAGCCAAAGTTTTACATGAGATCAATTGTATGCAAAACAATACAAAAGAATGCAGTACAAACAACTACAGTATAGGGCTGGGCGATATATCGATATATGCGATATATCGCGGGTTTGTCTCTGTGCTATATAGAAAATGACTATATCGTGATATTCGAGTATAAGTTCTCACGCAGTTGCTTTTAGCTGCTGGCATTACACGACAAGCTCTTCCCACTCTTTCTTGTGTCTCCTTCTCACAGACAGCAAGCGCAGCTTCTACACACGTCACATACTGTCACAACATACGTCACATACGTATACGCCCTAGCAGAGCAGAAAGGTAGCAGCATGGCTAAAGTTAGCTGTGATGCTAGCGGAGCGGTGCGAGCGGTAATACAAGAGAAAGAAGGTGCGAATCTGGTAACAAATGGAGGAAGAATTAATTCCCAAGAAAAACAGCAGGGGGTCAATCGTCTGGCGGTGGTTTGGCTTCAAGTGGGAATATGTCGAACAGACAACCGTAATTTGTCAAGTGTGGGGCGAAAGCATTGCTATAGAAAGTAGCATTACTGCTGTAACAAACAGTTCAGGGTGTTCCAAGTTAGTGTGTTAGGTAAGGAGGAGGAGTTTTGTCCTTCCAGAGTTGCCGTAGGGCTGTGATGTAGGGTGTGTGTGGTTGTGGAAGGAGGTGTGTGATGTTGACATTAAAGAAGTGGTGGCTACCGAACCTGCTCTAATGTCTCCCGGTTATTATTTTATTAGATAAGTACACTGTATAGGCCAGGGGTCGGCAACCTTTACCAGTCAAAGAGCCATTTTGACCAGTTTCACAAATTAAAGAAAACAATGGGAGCCACAAAAATCTTTTGAAATTTAAAATGAAATAACACTGAATACAAAGTTTTTTTTTTGCTTTGTGCTATGTATAAACCAAGGGTCTCAGACACGCGGCCCACACCTTAATATGACAATTGAATGTTAGTGCGGCCGGCAGGTTTTATATGAATGGCGCTTGACAGCGTCATACTTGTCAACCCTCCCGATTTTTCCGGCAGACTACGAATTTCAGGGCAAGTATTCTCTCGAACGTGCCGTGATGGTACAGCATTTAGCGCCCACTACACCCAGCGTGCCGGCCCAGCCACACGTTGTATGGGACTTCTGTTTGCTCATGACAGCAACGCATACTTGGTCAACAACCACACAGGTTACACTGACGGTGGCGGTATAAAAAACTTTAACACTCTTACTAATAATGCGCCACACTGTGAACCCACACCAAACAAGAATGACAAACACATTTCGGGAGAACATCTTTATTATTATTAGCCTTTATTTAACCAGGTAAAATCCCATTGAGATCAAAGATCTCTTTTCCAAGGGAGACCTGGCCAAGAGGGCAGCAGCAAGGTTACATTAAAAACAGTAAACAAATACATAAAACATCACATTTACAACATTAAAACTTGCTCACATGACACATGTGCATACAGACAAGGTAGACTGCAATCCTTTCACAGAAGCTTTAAACTCATTCAACGTAACATCTGCACCGTAACACAACATAAACACAACAGAACAAATACCCAGAATCCCATGCAGACCTAACTCTTCCGGGCTACATTATACACCCCCGCTACCAAACCCCGCTCACCTCAACCAACGCACAGAGGGGGGGGGGCTGATGTGTGAGGGAGCAAGGTTGGGGTGGGGGCGGGGTTTGGTGGTAGCAGGGGTGTATAATGTAGCCCGGAAGAGTCAGGGCTGCATGGGATTCTGGGTATTTGTTCTGTTGTGTTTATGTTGTGTTAAGGTGCAGATGTTCTCCCGAAATGTGTTTGTCATTCTTGTTTGGTTTTGGTTCAAAGTGTGGCGCATTATTAGTAAGAGTGTTAAAGTTGTTTTATATGGCCACCGTCAGTGTAACCTGTGTGGTTGTTGACCAAGTATGCATGGCTGTCACTTACGTGTGCAAACAGAAGATGCATATAACAAGAGACTGGACTAGCACGCTGTTTATACAGATTGTAGAGGGCGCTAAATGCTTTCCCATCATGGCACGCCCTTATTATTATTGTAAGGGTGAAAATCGGAGAATATTAATCCCGGGAGTTTTCTGCGAGAGGCACTGAAATCCGGAAGTCTCCCGGGAAAATCGGGGGGGTCGGCAAGTATGCAGCTGAGCCACATCAGAGTGATCAAAGAGTCGCATGCGGCTCCGGAGCCGCGGGTTGCCGACCCCTGGTATAGGCGAACCCAGGACACTCGGCTACACTGTTAATATGTAGCATCATTTGAAAAGTCACCCGCTAGACAATGAAGAGGGCTTACTCCGCACGTCAACATCTCCGTTTGGTGCCACACGTCCACACCATTAAAATGCCGAGGCAAACATTTCCAGGGAGACTCCCGGAATTCAGTGCCTCTCCCGAAAACCTCCCGGGACAAATTTTCTCCCGAAAATCTCCCGATATTCAGGCGGAGCTGGAGACCACGCCCCCTTTATTGTTAGGCAGTTTCATTAACGTCCTCCCAGCGCGGTAACAACACACAACAACAGCAGTCACGTTTTCGTCTACCGTAAAGCAGTTTGTCTGCCGTAAACAGCAATGTTGTAACACTCTTAAACAGGACAATACTGTCATCTACTGTACATGCATATGTGACAATAACATCTAGGGCTTTTAGAGAGTGCAGTGCACAACTGCGCACACAACAAGGAGACAAAGCAGAAGAAGGAGGAAGATACAGCCGTGGCGACGCCAACGACGAGTAAGATGAAGAAATACGCTTGTAAGTTCCAAGCCGCAGCTGCGATTGGACCTGGATAGCCTCCGGGACGAACTAGTGGACTACCAAGTACTTGGCAGTGAAGATCTTCCTCAGGAAGCAAAGATTGACCGGTTTTGGGCCATGCTAGGGAGAGATGGAAGATTCCAGACTCTAGTGCATTTGATGAAAGCACTTTTGTGCGTGCCACACAACAATGCATCATCAGAGAGGGTGTTCAGCATGGTTAGAAAAATAGTGACAGAGAATAGAACAAGGATAGACAATTCAACCCTTAACTCAACAATGAGTAGATGAGTGTTATGTGTGTGTATATGTTTAAATAAATGAACACTGAAATTCAAGTATTTATTTATTTTATTTATATATATATATATATATATATATATATATATATATATATATATATATATATATATATATATATATATAATAAAAATAAATATATATATATATATATATATATAGCTAGAATTAACTGAAAGTCAAGTATTTATATATATATATATATATATATATATATATATGAAATACTTGACTTGGTGAATTCTAGCTGTAAATACACTCCTCCCCTCTTAACCACGCCCCCAACCCCGTACCCCGTACCCACAACCCCCTCCCCCCACCTCCCGAAATCGGAGGTCTCAAGGTTGGCAAGTATGATTTACCTGCATTATAACTTGTCAGTTATAATATAGTGATATTTGTATTCAACAATTGTATTCATTGGCTATAGATGTAGTTCATGGTTTGATTTTATGAACCCTCACTATACTAAAAAATAACCAAACCGTGACCTTAATACTGAGTAAAGTACCACATCGTGACAACGTTACACCCTTAGTGTAAACGTTCCTCTAATTGGAAGGATCTGGATTCTGTTTCCCTCTGCACGCTGCTTTGTCTTCTCCCCAAAAAAAGAGACGTCTGATATAAATATTACCAGAGAATGATTAATTATCACAGTGTGGTGCGTGAGCTATATAATTACGCTCAACTTTCTTCCAGAAGTTGTGTTTGCCCTAATTACTTGAGCGTTATCAATGTGCAGGAACCATGTGAGCAACGAGAAGGGAGGTGTGACGCTACAACGCATCCCTGCTGACAATTCACCCTGTGACTCAAATATGAGTCATCCAACACATGGAGAACATTTTTTGTGCATCTCATTTGTAGGAACTCCCGCTGGCCGTCTTCAAGAAACCCCACTGCTTCTGTACTTGGACGTCGTCTCTGTTCGGTCTCAACCAGCAGTCGGGACAACAATGCGCAGAAAACGCTGGTCTGAACCACACCAAAAACTCCACAGCGACAGTAACAACGGAGAAGGACTACTATCAGGTGTATCACACTCCTGTACTTGGTGAGAGTCTTCACATACAGTCAGGAAATCACAGATTTGCTGAAATATAGAACATTTAGCCCAATGGTATAAACAAGGGCTACAACCACATAGGAGGCGGAATCCATGATCATGGCCAGTGCTTTTATTAAAACTTGAAGATTTTTTTCTTAAAATGTTGTTGTCAAAGTTAAATAATAGTGATAAAGTTGTTGATCTTTCAAAATGAATAATGTGTAACACTACCTACACCCCTTGAAAAATGCAGAATGGTTGATTCCTCCAGCATGGAACACTTCACTGTGTCATGTCTTTGTGATCATGTTTTGTTTTGGTTGTGTTCGGTTTGGTTTTTGGACTCTTTGTGCACTCTTGTTTGTTTTGTTTCCATGACAACCCATTAGTTTTCACCTGTCCTCATGTCACGCACCTGATTCATTTGGACTCACACACCTGTCATTAATCATGTTCAAGACTATTTAAGCCGATAGTTGCCAGGAAGTCGGCCTGGCGACATTAACTCTGTTTACCGCTGTTACCTGATGCTACTCATGTTTTCCATAGTTCATGCTGATCTTCTCACGTCATAGTAAGTGTCTGTTGTATATTTCATGTTCATAGTTTTTGCCTTTGTGCTAGTCTTTTGTTTTCATTAGCCAAGTTTTATCTCCACCTTGAGCGCGCCTTTTGTTTGCACCCTTTTTTGTAGTTTATAGTGTTAAAATAAATATGTATTCACCTCATACTTGCCAACCATCCAGGATTTTCTGGGAGACTCCCAAAATTCAGCGCCTCTCCCGAAAACCTCCCGGGACAAATTTTCTCCCGAAAATCTCCTGAAATTCAGGCGGAGCTGGAGGCCACGCCCCCTCCAGCTCCATGCGGATCTGAGTGACGTGTCGACAGCCTGTTTTCACGTCCGCTTTCCCACAATATAAACAGCGTGTTTGCCCAATCACGTTATAACTGTAGAATGATCAAGGGCGAGTTCTTGGTTTCTTATGTGGGTTTATTGTTAGGCAGTTTCATTAACGTCCTCCCAGCGCGGTAACAACACACAACAACAGCAGTCACGTTTTCGTCTACCGTAAAGCAGTTCGTCTGCCGTAAACAGCAATGTTGTGACACTCTTAAACAGGACAATATTGCCATCTACTGTACATGCATATGTGACAATAACATCTAGGGCTTTTAGAGAGTGCAGTGCACAACTGCGCACACAACAAGGAGACAAAGCAGAATGCATAATCAGAGAGGGTGTCCAGCATGGTTAGAAAAATAGAGACAGAGAATAGAACAAGGATGGACAATTCAACCCTTAACTCAACAATGAGTAGATGAGTGTTATATGTGTGTATACAGTATGTGTAAATAAATGAACACTGAAATTCAAGTATTTCTCTAATATATATATATATATATATATATTTATATATATAGCTAGAATTCACTGTCAAGTATTTCTTATATATATATATATATATATATATATATATATATATATATATATATATATATATATTTCTTTCAAGTATTTCTTATATATATATATATATATATATATATATATATATATGTCTTAATAAGGTTATCCAAAAAATAGTGCTCGATACCGTAGTAGAGCGCAATATATGTATGTGTGGGGAAAAAACTCACAAGACTATTTCATCACAGGCCTGTAGAGATGAAATAGTCTTGTGATTTTTTTCCCCACACATACATATATATATATATGAAATACTTGACTTGGTGAATCATCCCCTCTTAACCACGCCCCCAACCACGCCCCGCCCCAACCACGCACACGCCCCCCCCACCTCCCGAAATCGGAGGTCTCAAGGTTGGCAAGTATGACTCACCTTCACGTCATGTCCAGTCCAACTATACTTGCATCTTGGGAAAACAAAACTTTCACAGTCCACGTCGTTATGACACACGGTTCTTACATGCTTAAGTGTGTGTGTGGTTTTATATCATATAATGTATTTTTATATTAAGCACTTTTGCACTGTGCCTCTTCTTAATTCCTGGAGAAACACTTTCTCATTTTGTGGTAACAGCTAAATGACAATAAAGACTTGACTTGACTTGTTTTGACAGAAACACATAACATCATCGAAGTCCACATGTATGCATTCAATCAATCAAAGTTTGTTTATATAGCCTTTAATCACAAATGCCTCAAAGGGCTGCACAAACCATGACATCCTCAGCTCTGATCCCACATGAGGGCAAGAAAAAAAGTCAACCCAATGGGCACAATGAGGAACCTTGAAAGGGACCGCAGACGTGGGGACCCCTGGGGCGGCGTAGCTCGGTTGGTAGAGCGGCCTGCCGCAGGTTCAATCCCCGCTTCCGCCATTCTAGTCACTGCCGTTGTGTCCTTGGGCACTCAACCCATCTCCTCCCAGTGTCTCCCACACTGGTTCAAATGTAACTTACCGGTAGATATGTTTTTTACTATGTAAAGCACTTTGAGTCACTTCACTCACATATGGTGGGCATCTTCAGATTATTTGCTTGGCGCTGCGGTAGATTTAACGCTTCATAATTTGCCACTCCAGTAGAATGCATGGCTACACAGTCACGACAGAAAAATAATTATGTGAGTTAAAGTACCAATGATTGTCACACACACACACACGAGGTGTGGCAAAATTATTCTCTTATGTATTATACTGCGAGAAATGCTATGTGTGCATGAATTTTCCAGCCTGGCGCTGGTTAGCTCTAGCTTCTAGCTCACACGCACCGCCAACATTTGGGAACCAGGATGAGGATAGAAGAAAGGTAAAAATATATTAAATCTATTTGTGGCAGCATCGGGACATGTTTACTTCTGCATCGTATAGCACGCAATTGTGGAGCTTTCAAGGAATTGATTGATTGATTGAGACTTTTATTAGTAGGTTGCACAGTGAAGTACATATTCCGTACAGTTGACCACTAAATGGTAACACCCGAATAAGTTTTTCAACTTGTTTAAGTCGGGGTCCCCTTAAATTGATTCATGATACAGATATATACTATCATATATACTATCATCATAATACAGTCATCACACAAGATAATCATCAGGGTGTATACATTGAATTATTTATATTATTTACAATTCGGGATGTGGAGAGGGGGGGTTAAGTTTGGTTGTTATCATCAGTCATCAACAATTGAGAACAGAGAAATGGATATTGAAACAGTGTAGGTCTGACTTGGTAGGATATGTACAGCAAGTAGTGGACATAGGAGAGAGAGAGAGAGAGAGAGAGAGAGAGAGAGAGAGAGAGAGAGAGAGAGAGAGAGAGAGAGATATCAGAAGGTATAAGAAAAGTATCTACATTTGATTGTTTACATTTGATTATTAACAACAATCCGGGGAGGGTGTTAGTTTAGGGTTGAAGTTGCCTGGAGGTGTTCTTTTAGTGCGGTTTTGAAGGAGGATAGAGATGCCCTTTCTTTTATACCTGTTGGGAGCGCATTCCACATTGATGTGGCATAGAAAGAGAATGAGTTAAGACCTTTGTTAGATCGGAATCTGGGTTTAACGTGGTTAGTGGAGCTCCCCCTGGTGTTGTGGTTATGGCGGTCATTTACACATTAAGGAAGTAGTTTGACATGTACTTCGGTATCAGGGAGGTGTAGCAGATTTTATAGACTAGGCTCAGTGCAAGTTGTTTTACTCTGTCCTCCACCCTGAGCCAGCCCACTTTGGATAAGTGGGTAGGAGTGAGGTGGGATTTGGGGTGGAAGCTTGATTAAAGTCACTAGTTTTTAAAGACAATAGACTCTTAACACCCAGTAGATGCACTAATGATAATAATAATAACCTATAATTATGATGTTTTATCATGATTATCCATTAGTGATATTCCTAGATCTGCGATGAGGTGGCGACTTGTCCAGAGTGTACACCGCCTTCCGACCGATTGTAGCTGAGTTAGGCTCCAGCGCCCCCCGCGACCCCAAAGGGAATAAGCGGTAGAAAATGGATGGAAATGGATATTCCTAGATAAATCAGTTAACATTTACCTTATACAATGAAGAAAAGGGAAACTTGACATATTTATAATCATATTTAAAGGGGAACATTATCACAATTTCAGAATTGTTAAAACCATTAAAAATCAGTTCCCAGTGGCTTATTATATTTTTCGAAGTTTTTTTCAAAATTTTACCCATCACGCAATATCCCTAAAAAAAGCTTCAAAGTGCCTGATTTTAACCACCCGTCCATTTTCCTGTGACGTCACATAGTGAAGCCAACACAAACAAACATGGCGGAAAGAACAGCAAGCTATAGCGACATTAGCTCGGATTCAGACTCGGATTTCAGCGGCTTAAGCGATTTAACAGATTACGCATGTATTGAAACGGATGGTTGTAGTGTGGAGGCAGGTAGCGAAAACGAAATTGAAGAAGAAACTGAAGCTATTGAGCCATATCGGTTTGAACCATATGCAAGCGAAACCGACGAAAACGACACGACAGCCAGCGACACGGGAGAAAGCGAGGACGAATTTGGCGATCGCCTTCTAACCAACGATTGGTAAGTGTTTGTTTGGCATTAAAGGAAACTAACAACTATGAACTAGGTTTTCAGCATATGAAATACATTTGGCAAAAACATGCACTTTGAGAGTGCAGACAGCTCAATTTTCATCAATTAATATATTCTGTAGACATACCCTCATGTCAGCAGGCCAGGGAAGCTAGGGTCGATATTCTTCTCTTGATCATCTTCGGGACAGTGTGAGCCAAGACATCCAGGGGGTTTAGCTCGCTCGTCTGCGGGAACAAACTGCCGCCATTGCTTGCCGTGCTATCGAGGGCCTTTGTCCCTGAATTGCTCACACACTCCGGCAGATTCAATGGGGGTCTGGCGGCAGATTTCTTTGACTTTATCGTTAGAAATGCATCTGCTTTGAGTGTCGCAGGATATCCACACATTCTTGCCATCTCTGTCGTAGCATAGCTTTCGTCGGTAAAGTGTGCGGAACAAATGTCCAATTTTTTTGCCACTTTCGCATCTTTGGGCCACTGGTGCAACTTGAATTCGTCCCTGTTCGTGTTGTTACACCCTCCGACAACACACCGACGAGGCATGATGTCTCCAAGGTACGGAAAACAGTCGAAAAAACGGAAAATAACAGAGCTGTTTTGACCCGGTGTTTGAGAAAATGGCGGATTGCTTCCCGATGCGACGTCACATTGTGACGTCATCGCTCCAAGAGCGAATATTTAATTCGCCAAAATTCACCCATTTAGAGTTCGGAAATCGGTTAAAAAAATATATGGTCTTTTTTCTGCAACATCAAGGTATATATTGACGCTTACATAAGTCTGGTGATAATGTTCCCCTATAAGTGAATAATGATCATAAAAACTCCCATTCTTGCTACATTATAATACATTTGTCAACACAATTTTGTAAAAAAAATACAATAAAAATCAAACAAAATAGAAGTTTTGAAAAAATAAAACAATACCAAATAATTAAGGGGGTTTAAATATATTTTAAGGAGCCTTTAGTCCCTCTGAAAAGCCTAATGATGCAATTGGTTTGAACACTTAATGAAAAACATTATTGATGAAACAACTATATTAACATGTATATATTGTGACTTCTGATAATGGAGTGCGCCATCTACTGTACTTCCTGGTTATCATGTTGATTAGACTGGCACGTGTGTAGAACGTCAATAATACTTTTTTTAGTTCACGTAAACAAACTGAGAGTGTGTATGTGGGTCCGAGAGCCAGCTCCAGCTCGTGGTGTCCAAGACGAGACTTAAAACCAGGGGAGACCGGGCCTTCTCTGTGGTCGGCCCTAAGCTCTGGAACACTCTGCCCCTCCATGTTTGAACTGCTCCCACAGTGGAGTGTTTTAAGTCTCGTCTTAAGACCCACTTTTATTCTCTGGCTTTTAACACTACGTGAGTTGTGTGGTCCTCTGTTGTCCTCTGTGTTTTTAAAATGTTGCTTTCTATTTACTGTTTTAATTGGTTTTACCCTTTGAAATTGTTTTTAATCATATTTATTTTATTTTGTTTTTAATTGTGTTTAATATTGTTGTGCAGCACTTTGGAAACATTTTGTTGTTTAAATGTGCTATATAAATAAAGTGGATTGGATTGGATTGGATATGTTTAGGGTGGAGTGGGGGCCCTTCTGGGGTCTAATAACAAAAATAATAATATTAAAGACCAAAATGGGGCCACAAACAAGATCTTGCTTAGCGCCATACAAAGCCTACGGCCTGACTGAATGTAGAGTAAAAAGGCAAAGTAAACATGCATTGTAGTACACTGAACTTCCTTAACAGGAGCGCATTAACATATGGTGTATAATGACGGCTCTAAGGACCCATGCATGACAGGGGCCCTCGATAATAGCAATTTTTTTTTTTTTATGTGCAGCCCCAAGTGAAATGGCCCCAATTCCTGCTGTCCTTGTTATTGTGCTCATCATGTGTGTCTTGTTAGATTTGGTTGGTTTCATGACTGAAAGTAAGTTCTTTTACGTGTTCCAGACTCCAGGTGCAAAGAGAGAATGTTTCTACCGCAGAGGTCCAACTCTCTGGTGGCTCTCTCCAGCTTTCCAGGAGCAGGCAACACTTGGGTCCGTCACCTGATCGAGCTCATGACAGGCTACTACACCGGTAGCTTCTACTTTGACGGAACCTTGTACAGTCGAGGTTGGTGTGGACAATATGCACTGTAGGACAAATAACTAGATTTAATGGTACAAAAAAAAAAAAGCTGGCAGCCCTGTCATTTGAATTTTACTGTAAAATTGACGGTGGTTTTGACACCAAAGTACTGTAAATGGAAAAACGACACCACTGTTATTATTATAATGAAATTCTGGGACTGAGCTGCCAGTTTATTTTACTGTAAAATCTACAGTTGTTGTTTTTACGGTGCATCACTGTAAAATAAAAAATGGTTACCACTTCTATTTTACAGTGACATTCTAGCAACCTAGCTGCCAGTATTTTTTTATCGTACAATCTACGGTTGTTGTTTTCACAGTGCACATCTGTAAATAGAAAAATGATTCAGTTGTTTATTTTTAAAGATAAATATTGACGACTGATCCAAATTTCTTTTTACCGTAAGATCTATCGTTGATTTTACAATGTATTATTATAAACGGTTTACAGTCATATTCTGCCGACTGGGCTGCCGTTTTTTTTACTGTAGTTGTTTTTATAGGGCATTACTGTAAATGGACAAATGGTACCACTGCAGTGGAAAAACTGTCAGCTCCTGAATGTTTTTATGTGTTGCCTTGCAAGTGATTATTAAAAAGTATACTATTTACCGCTGCTAGGTTTCAAAGGAGAGAAGGACTTTTGGAGGAACGGCCGCAGCATTTGCGTGAAGACCCATGAGAGCGGTGAGAGAGAGATTGAGATGTACAACTCTGCCATCCTGCTGATCCGGAACCCTTATCGATCCCTTATGGCGGAATTCAACCGCAAATGCGCCGGACATTTAGGACATGCAACAGATGCTCAGTGGAAAAGCAAAGGTACTATATTTTACATACATAAAGTACATCCATTATAGAAGTGGCTCTGTTTCTGCTGGTTTACCGTCATTTAATGACAGCTGGTCTTCGTTTTATGACGTAATGTAATCCCGAGCGCGCTCCCTTGAATTAATAAAAAACATAATTTTGGTCCGTAAATAAGAGACAGGCTCAAGTACTAGTTGCAGAAAACATTATGTGCCTCAGGTGGAGGTACACCCAAGAAGGATAACATTATTTATTAGTTCACTTTTTACACATCATTATGTCTCTCAAGCATATGGCAGGCTCTACTAGTGGCAGTGCGCCAAAGAAAAGGAAACATGTCGCCATGGAAGTGAAAATGACAATCATAAAAATAGAGGAGAAACTCCCACTTTGATTGATTGAGACTTTTATTAGTAAGTTGCACAGTGAAGTACATATTCCGTACAATTGACCACTAAATGGTAACACCCGAATAAGTTTTTCACTTAAATTGATTCATGATACAGATATATGCTATCAGATATATACAATCATCGTAATACAGCCATCACACAAGATAATCATCAGGGTATGTACATTGAATTATTTACAATCCGAGGTGTGGAGGGGGGGTTGGGTTTGGTTGTTATCATCAGTCATCAACAATTGAGAACAGAGAAATGGATATTGAAACAGTGTAGGTCTGACTTGGTAGGATATGTACACTAATATTGGCCCACTAATATAGAGATGGATACCGATTTGCGTATAATCAAAGGGTACCATATTTCAATACCTTTGTTGCACATGACCTTATGTTCCTTGGCAGACTCCGCTCAAACACTCAGAGTCTAAACAGGTGTATTCATAGCAGACTGCCTCTTGGTAATGTTGTAATTTTACATGCTAACAAAGCAAGCATATATATGCTGATCATCAGTACACCCCCAATACTTGGAGGAGAACATGCAATTATCATTATTTAGCGATTATCAAGACTAAAATGGTTCTGCGGTGGCTGGAAAATAGCTGTGAGCTTGTCAAACATATATGGACTGTCAAAGTCAAAATATTAGACATATTATCTATTCAGCAATATCGTTTTATAATTTTATAGCTGGAGGGGCTGAATAAAACAAATTAAATTGATGTGTTTTGGTGTTCACTGGCGTTTTTTTTATTTCATTTATATGAAAAAAGCGTATTGCAATATGCAATTTTACTTGCATCTGGAACATTCCAGCGCACGCGCACTGTTCGTGCCAGCATCTCCCTGGGCGCACCTTCAGTGCGCTGAAAAAAGGGGTTCAATTATAGATGCACTGCTGGCCTGCTTTAAAAATGCCTATGAACAGTAGTACATATATATTTGCTGCATGTTTGAAAACATAGCAAAATACCACAGGTAGGAGCATGATTTCATGAATGTGCAGTAATTGAGTGTCTCCATGTAGAAAGCCGCATAGCACGCACGCAAATGTCTCAATTAGAGTGGTCTGCACCAGTTATCAATCGCAGTCTTAGTGGATCACAGGCAACAAATAAGAGACACAATTTTATAGTTTGCATACGCTGTTCAGCATATGGTATTTGGATCTTAGTAGATCAGACCCTAAGCATCATGTAGCAGTAGTGTTAAGTGATAAACAAGGAATAAAAACTATGAACATAGTTAAATCACTTACTGTACAACGTCTGCTCTCAATGGGATGCCAACTGATGGGATGTTTATATCTTCCAGCACGAAAACTTGTGTTCACTGTTTATATGATGAACTCATCAAAATCCTCACTCCTCAGGTAAAACACGCTGTGACAAAACAACCATCTTACGATCTCTTTAGGTCTAAATTGAATTTTACAGTTGACCAACTTTTAGATTTATGGCCACAACTTTATACTATACAAGTGACTTATAATTTTGCACAAACTTTCATCAACTCAGAGACGATGACGCAGCAGTTCAGTAGAGAGTTGCAGTAGCTACGTTACCTCCGTGATCGAGGCGCCGTGTACGTCAGCTATTAATGTAAGAATAGGCCCTTTTCCACCAAAAGTTCAGAAACTCTGGTCCCTGGAACTTTGGGTTACTGTAGAAGTGTGTGGTTTGTGTTTCCACTGCATTTCACAGTTCAGGGTAGTATATATAAATCAGGCTGATAGATAGATAGATAGTACTTTATTGATAATGTATGGAGTAGTGGTTTACTATATTTCTATACTGATACCATTTAAATAAACTGATTATATTAGGTCAGAGTTAATTTACTAAAGTCTAAGTCAATGAAATGCAAAGCAATAACATGCAAAATTATATGATTTAAAAATAAAGTGTACCGAATTGTTCATGAAAAGTCAGGCTTTTGTCCGCAATGTCCAAGAGTCAGAAAGTCGTCCTCTCAGTAAATTATGAATGTACGAGGTGTGGTCCATTTCAACTGTAAATAACAATACATAAAGAATAAATGTCAGTGTTTATCTCACGCCGACAACACGAACACATCGCAAGTGGAAAGTTCCTTTCGTTGTTCTTTTTCTTTGTTGTCCAGTTTGTTGTAATAGAAATACAGAAGAAATAAGAAATAAACAAGTCGTCCTCGCATAACTTTACTGCGCAATGGCGGTAATGTGTTTGAAAAATATGTTTTCAACCAATCAGTGTTTCACAGCAAAGCCCGTCCCGAATAGGTTCAGGGTCTTGAAAAAGTCCCACCTAGCTAGGAGGGACTCCGAAAGGTTCCTGAAGAACTAAATCTACCTGGTTAGTTTTTGTTGGAAACAAAGGAACTTTATTTGCCCTGGTAAGTGGGAAAAGTTCCTGTGGTAGAAAATGGCCTAATGTTGCTAATATGCAGATTACGGCATGGAAATGGAGTATTATTGGCGGCTTTTGGAAGTTTTTTTAAGGACTTCATAGGCGAATAGATTAATCACAATAGCTACATTGTTAGCTGTCTAGTACTAGTCATTTTTTAAGAATTTGGACTGCACGAATAAAAGAAAAACTTGTGTTCTTATCTCAAATACCGATTATAAAAGATAGGCAAAAGTTTTAGAAAAGTGCTGTTTCTTTGTAATGGCAAAGACTACTTCCTGACCACGGCAACACACATAGGACAAACAAAAACAACTGGACAGCACAGTTATTATTATCAGCTCACAGTTAAATGTTAACTTAAGAATGTTAATGTTAATATTTAATAAACTAACATTTATTACTCCATTAACACACTCAAATGTATAACAAATTGGTACTAGTATCGTTTCCCAGGTACTGGGAATCGGTACCATATTGGTTCAAAATTTAAATTTAGTCATGACGAGGGACAGGTATTGTCTACATTTTACCCCAGATTAGTACTAAACCGGTACTTCAAAAACAGTGCCGGTGCTTAAATCATACTTGCCAACCCTCCCGGATTTTCCGGAAGACTCCCGAAATTCAGCGCCTCTCCCAAAAACCTCCCGGGACAAATTTTCTACCGAAAATCTCCCGAAATTCAGGCGCCCCCTCCAGCTCCATGCGGACCTGAGTGACGTGTCGACAGCCTGTTTTCACGTCCGCTTTCACACTATATAAACAGCGTGCCTGCCCAATCACGTTATAACTGTAGAATAGTCGAGGGCGAGTTCTTGATTTCTTATGTGGGTTTATTGTTAGGCAGTTTCATTAACCTCCTCCCAGCGCGGCAACAACACACAACAGCAGTCACGTTTTCATCTACCATAAAGCAGTTTGTCTGCCGTAAACAGCAATGTTGTGACACTCTTAAACAGGACAATCCTGCCATCTACTGTACATGCATATGTGACAATAACATCTAGGGCTATTAGAGAGTGCAGTGCCCAACTGCGCACACAACAAGGAGACGAAGCAGTATGCATCATCAGAGAGGGTGTTCAGCATGGTTAGAAAAATAGTGACAGAGAATAGAACAAGGATGGACAATTCAACCCTTAACTCAACAATGAGTAGATGAGTGTTATGTGTGTGTATATGTGTAAATAAATGAACACTGAAATTCAAGTATTTCTCTTATTTATATATACAGTATATATATATATATATATATATATATATATATATATATATATATATATATAGCTAGAATTCACTGAAAGTCAAGTATTTCTTATATATATATATATATATATGAAATACTTGACTTGGTGAATTCTAGCTGTAAATATACTCCTCCCCTCGTAACGACGCCCCCAACCGCGCCCCCGCCCCACCCCCGACCACACCCCCACCTCCCGAAATCGGAGGTCTCAAGGTTGGCAAGTATGGCTTAAATGATGCTTCAACGGTGCCTCAACCGCTACTTAAAAAATGGAAAACATGCCGTTAAGTCAAAAAACAAAACCACACCTTTTTATCTGTAGGAAATTTATTGAAATACTTAAATTATAGAAATTAAATTATAAATAAGTAATACATTCAAATATAACAAAATCCACAACAAATTGTCATAATTATCACAGCAATACAGAACATAGAGAATTTGCAAAAAACTACTTGTGTAATGTTGGATGCTCAAAAAGCCAGGTGTTCCTGAATGCAACCTCGCTCGATGTAACTCTGTGTGCTTCTGTATGCACAATACATTACTGACAAGATTGTTACTTGTACAATATGACCATCAACACCTTGTTGTTGAGTCTGAGTCAATTGGCACCAAAATGACACACATATAGCTACTTACAGGCGGATTTAGATGAAACTTTCAGGACATGAGAAAGAAATATAAACAAGTGATTACATTTTGGGGCTGATCTGGATCAAAGTCTGGATTAAGGACTTTTTTTTACCAATGAGAGGTAGGTCCTGGCGGAGGTCCGTCCTCTCTAGTGTATTTCTTGGTATCAAATATTAGTGGTGCTAGAAAAAATCGATTCACATCTGGAAGGCGGGGTACACCCTGGACAAGTCCCCACCTGAATCATTTCAGAAATTCTAAGAATCGACTTTTAAAAAGGTGCTTACCCACTGACAGGTCAGTAGCCACTAGGAACTTGTGTTACCTGTTACCTGCTTTAACTGTGCATGTCTGATGCAAGGTCTGTCTAACACCTTCATCATGTCGAGAATCGATTATGAATTGTGAATTGTTGTATATTTTACATCCCAAAAGTAGTTATTATTAAATTAGCAACATTATCAAATACATAAAAATATTTACATCAAGAATAGAAGTCAACAAATGATTACACTTTGATGTTGTATTGTCTTTTGATAAAAACACACCTGCAGATAAAACAGTTAAAAACCCAATAACACTCAATTGGTGATGTCAGTGTTTGGCGCCTTCTAGTGGCCAGGTGGCTCTCAGCACCCACTTAGATCACTTATTGGAAAACACTTGTCCCACTCAATGTGAGAAGTAAAAAATCAATGATTGTCCTCAACTCTCCTCTCTCATTCTAAGAATGGCCAGAATTTGTGTCAAGCTACGCCCCCTGGTGGGCATCCCACGCACTCAGCTGGCTGAAGTTTGGACGCCATCTGCTGGTGGTGCATTACGAGGATCTGCAGAGAGAACTACTCCCTCAGCTGCGCCTCATCACAGCCTTCCTGAACGTCACCCCGACCGAGGAGCGGCTGATCTGTGCCCAGAACAATCAAGATGGTTACTTCAAGCGCCCGGGCAGCCAGCAGCCATCTTTTGATCCTTTCACCCCTCACATGAGGCAAACCATCGACACTTTCATTCGTACCGTGGACCAGGCTCTACAGAGCAGGAACTTTAGCAGACTTCCTGGACAATACCTCCCCAGATGATGTCTTGGGAAGTTCTTAAGGGAAAAGATTTTGGCGCTAACATGCAGTGCACACGGCGTGAGGAAAGCATCAGGGCTGGACTACTTTGGCATGAAGTGTGCCAGTAGGGTTAGGCTCATCAAGCAAAGTTCTGATTTAGGGCAGAAAAGTGTTTTGCTCTGCATGTTTTAAAGAATATTTTCTTTCAGTGTTAACAATCTTGTCATATTAACAGCCTGAAGCAGATAATACCGCTGATTAAAGCCTCAAAGTTACGACCAAATGCTGCACACGTAATGCAATTCATCGTTGTACTAAACTGAAAGACCACTTTTAACTGTAAATTCCTTACATTAAACATTTCCACATTGCATTGTAAGAAAAGTCTCAATGCTTTTTGTTGAGTGATTTCCTGTTTTTGGACCAGGTTTGACACTGAAGTGAGCAAGATGTGTGATAGTTTGGGTTTAAAGCAGAGGTTCTTAACCTTGTTTGAGGTACCGAACCCCATTAGTTTGATATGCGCATTCACCGAACCCTTCTTTAGTGAAAAATAAAATGTTTTTTTTTCAAATTCAAGACAAAGTTATATGTTTTTGGTAACACTTTAGTATGGGGAACATATTCTAAGTAACAAAGACTTAAAGGGGAACATTTTCACAATTTCAGAAGGGTTAAAACCATTAAAAATCAGTTCCCAGGGCTTATTTTATTTTTCGAAGTTTTTTTTTTAATTTTATCCATCACGCAATATATCCCTAAAAAAAAGCTTCAAAGTGCCTGATTTTAACCATCGTTATATACACCCGTCCATTTTCCTATGACGTCACACAGTGATGCCAATACAAACAAACATGGCGGATAGAACAGCAAGGTATAGCGACATTAGCTCGGATTCAGACTCGGATTTCAGCGGCTTAAGCGAAATTGAAGAAGAAACTGAAGCTATTGAGCCATATCGGTTTAAACCGTATGCAAGCGAAACCAACGAAAACGACACGACAGCCAGTGACACGGGAGAAAGCGAGGACGAATTCGGCGATCGCCTTCTAACCAACGATTGGTATGTGTTTGTTTTTAAGTGTTGTAATGTTTTTAAGCTAAATTATTGGTAAAAACAGTTTATGTATAATAATTTACGTAAAACCGCGAGTAATGAATAAAGTTTTCATCAATTAATATATTCTGTAGACATACCCTCATCCGCTCTCTTTTCCTGAAAGCTGATCCGTCCAGTTTTGGAGTTGATGTCAGCAGGCCAGGGAAGCTAGGGTCGATATTCTTCTCTTGATCATCTTCGGTGGCATAAGGGACGGTAGAAGCGGTGTGAGCCAAGACATCCAGGGGGTTTAGCTCGCTCGTCTGCGGGATCAAACTGCCGCCATTGCTTGCCGTGCTACCGAGGTCCTATGTCCCTGAATTGCTCACACACTCCGGCAGATTCAATGGGGGTCTGGCGACAGATTTCTTTGACTTTATCGTTGGAAATGCATCTGCTTTGAGTGTCGCAGGATATCCACACATTCTTGCCATCTCTGTCGTAGCATAGCTTTCGTCGGTAAAGTGTGCGGAACAAACGACTGACCATTTTCGTCGGCTTTCCCCACACCCTCGTATTTTGAACAAATGTCGTCCAATTTCTTGCCACTTTCGCATCTTTGGGCCACTGGTGCAACTTGAATCCGTCCCTGTTCGTGTTGTTACACCCTCCGACAACACACCGACGAGGCATGATGTCTCCAAGGTACGGAAAACAGTCGAAAAAACAGAAAATAACAGAGCTGATTTGATTCGGTGTTTGTAATGTGTTTGAGAAAATGGCGGATTGCTTCCCGATGTGACGTCACGTTGTGACGTCATCGCTCCGAGAGCGAATAATAGAAAGGCGTTTAATTTGCCAAAATTCACACATTTAGAGTTCGGAAATCGGTTAAAAAAATATATGGTCTTTTTTTCTGCAACATCAAGGTATATATTGACGCTTACATAGGTCTGGTGATAATGTTCCCCTTTAATTTAGAGTTATTTGTTTAGGGCCAGGGTTAGAGGGTTAGGGTTATAATAAGGCCATGCCGAATAAGGCATTAATAAGTACTTAATAATGACTAGTTAAGAGCCAATATGTTACTAATTTGCATGTTAATAGGCAACTAATTAATGGTGAGTATGTTCCCCATACTAAAGTGTTACCATGTTTTTTTTACTGGTGCACAAAATGAACCGTGCATGAACATCACCTTGTTCAAAGAACAAAACCAACACAGTGCATAAACTCACAACAAATTACACACCTGCAAATTAGTCTGACTTCTGCTGTTGCCGTATCCGTAATACGCCGATAGGGAGAAGTTTTTATTTACACGATGAGTCGGGTGTGTTTTGACCTCCGCCGAACCCCTGAGGCCGACTCACCGAACCCCTAGGGTTCGATCGAACCCAGGTTAAGAACCACTGGTTTGAAGGGTAGCGTATCAAATATATGAACAGTCCATTGTAGTTGTGTCCTGATACAACTTTTCCTTCATCAATCAATTAATCAAATATTATTTATCCATCCACCCTTCCATTTTCTACCGCTTATCCCTTTCGGGGTGGCGGGGGGTTATATAGCCTTTAATCAGAAGTGCCTCGAAGGTCTGCACAAACCACAATGGCATCAATGGTCTGAACACACATCCTGGGTGACCGGATGCCAAGTGGGTACAGTTTCTGCTATTTTTCCATTATAATGTGAGAGTCCAGTCTATTGGGGGCAAGCAGAGGATTGTAGGAAGTCTCCATCCAGGTCATAAAGGAGTGGTCCATACTTGGGCATGACTGAGTACAGTTAGCTTATCTTTGGGCATCTGATAACTTCTCCTTGTAGGAGGGGGGGTAAAAAAAAAAGAGAAGAGGAGCGGCAGGTCAACTTTTCTAAAGAGAGTCTATTTGAAAACTAGAGTATATAGATTTGTTTCATGGTGGGACTTAACTGCTTCTACTGAGTTTGCATCTCCAACTGTTGCTGGTAGGGCATTCCAGAGTATTGGAGCCCGGATAGAAAACGCTCTAGAGCTGCAGCTCTAGAAATCACTAATAAGACGGCCTTCTTGGAATGTAGGTTTTCCGGACGGAACGTAGGGTACAATACAATCAGAAAGATTAGATGGTGCTAAACCATTTAATATTTTGTACATAAGTAGTAAAACCTTAAAGCCACATCTTAAGTGCACAGGAAGCCAGTGCAGATGGGCCATTATAGGCGTAATATGATCAAACTTGCTTGTTCTTGTCAAAAGTCTAGCAGCCGCATTTTGTACCAACTGTAATCTTTTAATGCTGTACATTAAAATAATGCGTTAAAGTAACGCATGAATAATGATCTCAGCGGCGGTAGTGGAAAAAATGGGACGGATTTAAAGATATTACAGAGATGAAAGAAGGCTGTTTTAGTAACATAATGTGTGACTCAAACGAGAGTTGGGTCAAAAACAATACTCAGATTCTTCACCAAGTCGCTTTGTACGGTTTTGCTGTTATATTTTAAAGTGGTGTCCTTAAACAGGTGCTTGACTCTTGCAGACCGATAATCAACATTTTTGTTCTTGTTCTTAGCGTTAAGATGCAAATAGTTGCTGGATATCCATTGTTTCATTTCATTTAGATACGCCTCCAGGTGACTACAATCTGGTGTGTTGGTCAGCTTTAGGGGCATGTAGAGTTGGGTGTCATCAGCATAACAGTGAAAGGAAACACCGTATTTGTGTATGATGTCACCTCGCGGCAGCATATAATTACTAAAGAGAGTAGTACTGAACCCTGTGGGACTCCGCACGTTACCTTAACATACTCTGAGGTCACGTTATTATAGGAAACACAGTGCATCCTTTCATTGGGATAAGAGCTAAACCAAGAAAAAGCTAAGTCTGACATACCAACACTTGAGCAGCGCTGATGTCAAGTAGCAGCACAATGGATGACGCATCAGCATCCATACTTAACAACCAATCATTAGTCACTTTTGTGAGTGCCATCTTAGCAGAGTGATTTGCCCTGAAACCGGACTGAAAGGGTTCACAAAGATTCTTAGATGCTAAGTATTCATTGAGCTGTTGTGCAACAATTTTTTCAATTTTTTGAGCGAAACAGGAGGTGCGACACATGACTGTAGTTTAGCAGGATCTCAGAATCAAGGTTAGGCCTTTTTAAGCAAAGGATGAATAATCACTGTTTAAAATGCTATTGGAACAGTACCAGAGGAAAGTGATAGGTTAAGAATATTTATCACTGATGGTCCTAATGTTACAAACAGCTCCTTGACGAGTTTACCAGGAAACGGGTCAACTCGACATAATGTTTGTTTCGTCCGATTAACGAGTCACGAGGGTTCCTCTAATATTACTTCTTCAAACCGAGAGAGATTATTTTGGAAAGCATCTGCATTACACTTTACACTAACCCTAACCCCGAACCCATTTGTGGAACCCAGTTGGAGCTGGGACATGGTGTTTTTAATCTTCTTTCCAATGAGGTAAAATTTTTTTTCATAAAGAATTGCATAAAGTCATCAACCGAGTGGTTGGAGCTACTGGGAGAAGACCCTGGTCGGGTTAGCGATGCTACGGTGTTAAACAAAAATTTAACTGAACCGAATGTGACAGCATGTCATAATTAAGATGATCAGCCGGATAAAAAAAATACCAGAAGCAGTATCATTGGTCCAGAATCTTCATGGTCCAGAAGGACCGACCCAATTAAAAAGCAGTACTATAATATACCAATACTAGGTATACATCTCCAATGAACAGTTTGTGTAGTAGTTGATGTGATTACCTCGCAGAGTTGTGGCTAAATTGGGGCTGGAAGTTTTTCAAATCTGTGTCCTGGTTCTTGCCAGTTGGTAGGTCTGCTAGCAATAGCATCCTTGGCTCCCTCATCGCCCGCTTGAGTGTATTCATCTCGTCACAACAGGTGAGTGCTCAGATTTGTCGTGCTGCCACTACGTTATCACTGCTTTCCAAATGTTAAAAATTGCCATACTTTAATCCAAAGGACCGTTCTTTTGATTTGTTTTTTTAATCCAAACATTAACTGCACTTTAGATATAATATTCGGGGGCGCATTGTTTGTAAACTATTTTGGTGCCAAGTTGCTCTGTCGTCAGTCGAAAACAAGAACGGTACTCTCGTATTATGTCATCATAGAAATCTTGCAAGATTAGAGCGGCCATATTTTGTATCAGCTCGACAATCAACCGATTTGTGACTTTCCAACCGGACATCGACCAATCCATACTGTATATAGATCGATCCAGTGGCTCACCAAACTATGTATTTGTGATGTGACACAAGTAGGGGATTTTATTTTTTTATGTTTCATTGCCATGCATGTCTTAGAGTGTTTTTATTGTTGTGGATTTTAATTGCATGTTTTTATTGCTGTGGAATTTGATTGTATTTTTTGCATGTTTTTACACTTTGTGGACTTTGATTGTATTTTAATTGCATGTTTTTATTCCTTGTGGACTTTGCTGGTATTTTAAGACGTTGCCCCTTTTAGCTTGTTGCCCCTGACAACCAGAGTGCCCAATCGAACGGCACCTGAAATCAGACGCACCTGTGGAGCATTAGCACTGCACACATTTAAAAGGGAAGCATTCGACAGGCTTTGAAAAGAGCGACCGGTGTCGTGCTGGTTAATGCACCCCCGGCGTAGAATGCACCCCCTGACGGGAGTGTTGTATCAACTAAAGCCCACACATAAAGTTTCCACGTGCAAGATTGAATTTATTTGAAAATGTTATTTAATAAGAAGCCAAAAGTACAAAAACAATAATGTTCGTGTTGGAGGAGTTGGAGTCCGTGACATACATGGCGGACAATAACTGATAGTCTGCTTTGCCAGTCCAAAAGCATTCATCGTTTTCCGAAGCTTTCCTTCGATGGCCAGGTATTACAAAGCACACGCTACCTTTTTTGTATCAGATCCACTGGAGCCTGCATTCTCGTTGTCTTTCCTTCGACAAATGGATGAAATTTTTCGGTAAGTAGAATCACAGCTGACCTGGACATTCGAAAGTTATCTTGCCGTCTGAGAAGTGTTGTATCCGAAATAGCTGCAATCGCTTTCTCTTAAGGTATTCATGTGTGATTTCCACAAGAGTCTGTACAGACGGAAGGAGAAACACGGGCATGTCTGAATGACTCGCCTCCATATTTCCAGTGGTTAGCTCCGAGTTACGAAACTGCTTTATTATGAAGCTGGCTGTGGCGCGTTCTTTCTGACGTCACTTCCTGTGTGGGGCGCGGTCTTTCTGGTGTCACTTCCTCTCCGAACTCAGTTTGTAAACGATAGATGAGTCCACACAAAGCTAAGAGCCGGAGTCTCAAGAAATAAACGGCACACTTACCCGTGTAAAAATGTATCCAAGGAGGGGAACCTTAAACAACAGTTTAGTGTGGCTGAAACGGGGCTTAGGCTAAATACTTATTCGTTTAAGGAGTTATCCGGCTTAATGTATAGACAGGGTCTTAGATTAAAGTAAACGTGCATTGTGTCGTTAGGCAAGACACTTCACCCTTGCTCCTGATGGGTCGTGGTTAGGGCCTTGCATGACAGCTCCCTCCATCAGTGTGTGAATGTGTGTATGAATGGGTGAATGTGGAAATAGTGTCAAAGCGCTTTGAGTTTACCTTGAAGGGAGAAAAGCGTTATCCAAATATAATCCACAGCTCTCTCTTGTCCTGTGTGAACGGCCAATTATCATATTTTTCCGCTCATTCCGAAGTTGCACAGTCCATCTTTGCAAACTTATTTTCCTCTGGTCCATAAGCAAAACGTCCATTAAAAGAAAACTGATGATTCTGAATGATTAGTTCCAGTGTAGTCAAATATGTTGATGTTGTCTATCATCACTTCACAGGAAGGAAATACCGTATCGAGTCAATGACAGCTGCAGTGGCTCCTTCTGGACACATGGCCCCTTAGTGTTTTGGAAGAGAATTGCAAGTCTGCCACCACCCCCACGGAGGAACTATAAATCAAATAAGGTGTCGTCGGGGGGACGCAAGAGTGCATTCCAGTATAATCCAGCCTTTTCTCACAGATGCTTCATCATTTCAAGCTGAACTTCATTTCAAAAACACTGACAGGCCTCTGAATTAGTTATCTGTCATGATGAAGACTGACATATTGCACATCTGACTTACTTTTCATGCAAGATGTCAGCAGCGCCAGTCGTGAGATGCGTCCATGTTAGACTCATCGTGTCGTTATCAATACATCAACACAGCTGGGGGATTGATTCTATAATGTAGATTATGACTCTTATGATTCAATTTGATTCTGACACTTGGGATGATGACTTGACTCCCAATTTTTTATTTTTTTTTCCATTCAAACCAATATCAGCGCCTCCAGGAATTGGCGATGACGCGATCGAGCCAATTTACGTGATTTTAAACTAGTTTCTGCAAACTATGCGTGGCCTTGCAACTTTTTTCCAATGCTCGCAACTTGATCCGCACATTTTCGCCAATCAAATTTGTGAAGTGAAGTGAAGTATATTTATATAGTGCTTTTCTCTAGTGACTCAAAGCGCTTTTACATAGTAAAACCCAATATCTAAGTCTTGCCCAAAGACACAACGGCAGTGACTAGGATGGCGGAAATGGGGATTGAACCTGGAACCCTCAAGTTGCTGGCACGGCCACTCTACCAACCGAGCTATACTGCCCGTCTCTGAGCGATTGTTTTTTTCTTGTGGAGACGAAGCGGGCACAACAACATGTAACAAAATACCAACTCTTTATTGATCAAACAACACAAATGTCGTCTTCCTGTGCTGCTCAGATATACTATACTAAAAATGTACAAAAGACTGTCTCATTAGTGCCCTTTTTCCTTCTTTTTCTCTTAACTTTATTTGTTGATGTTGTGCTTGATCACGACACCGAGGGGCGGAAGCATTATCAAACAACTACGTTGTGGTCAAACACCGACTTTGTTTTTGCTTTTTAATTGACAGTTTTCGTCCATAAAGTAGTGAGTAGACAAGTTGGCACTATTATTTGTTTAAGGTTCAGAGCTGTTTATTTTCCTTTTTGGGCATTATTTGAGGAGTTTAGTCTCTGTTTAGCATCTGATTGACAAGCTAAATGCTTTTATCTGGATAACAATACTTGTTGGCATTGTATTTTGATTCACTCTGGTTTTGTGACTCAGTTTCTTTATTATGTTGTTTGAATAATAACTTATGCGTAGTCATTATTGGGATGTTTAATTTATGATGTACATTTCCCTATATTGCTAACAACTAGCTCATTACCAACCTAAGGAGACCAGTGCTTATATATTCCTTACACAGCGATTACTTTTAGTTGTGATAATTATAATACGTATCATTATTTGTATTTGTATAAGTGTATTATTTATGTAGAAAACCACACTACACACACCAATTAATAGACATTATAAAACAAATTAAAACTGATCTGAACCTATAGGTAAGTAGTTAGTTTATTTAAGGATTTTCATAATATAACTTAGTTAGAATTGCGATGTTTTAAATGTTCTTTACCCTGCACTTATCTGCACTATCCAATTGTAGTCTTGGTCAGACATCGTGAAGTGATTGCTAGCTAGTATTTAAACCAGTCCTTATTACAATAATTCATAGATATGTGTTGCTTTTATGATGAAATATTGACTTTTCTACCGATTAACTTAATTCTCAGAGATAAACAGCGTCACTTTGTGGCCAAGTCTGGTATCACAAGTCAGGGTCAAAGCTGAGTAGTCGGTAAACAAATTAACCCATATATTTTTTGATTCACTCTTTTATTGAAAAGGGTTTAAAAGTGTCAAGTATTTTAGATCGCTGTGCTTTAACATATTTTTTTTCCACATAATTTAAATATCAGTATGAGCTGCCAAGAGGAAACTATACATTCAAAAAAGAACAGCAGTGTTCCACAACCTTCCAGCAGTGGTGGGTAGAGTAGCCAGAAATGGTACTGAAGTAAGAGTACTGTTACTTTAGAGATTTATTACTCAAGTAAAAGTAAGGAGTAGTCACCCAAATATTTACTTGAGTAAAAGTAAAAAGTATGTTGTGAAAAAACTACTCAAGTACTGAGTAACTGATGAGTAACGGCAACAAATAATGCACAAAAACATAAAAATAGCAATGAGCAAATTCAGAGCCAGGAATATCTCTTAAGCAACTAAAACTTAGACTTAGACTTAGACTTAGACTTCCTTTTTATTGTCATTCAAATTTGAACTTTACAGTACAGATAAGAACGAAATGTCGTTGGATTAGCTCATGGTAGTGCCGGATAAAAGAGCAATAAGGTGCAGATATAAATAAATAAATAGGTTACTGTACAGATAAATATATTGCACTTTTTCATATGCATCCGCGTTTATGGATGTACTGTATGTTATATTGTCTTTTTTATTCCAGTGAGTTAATCCATTTTGGGCAGAGTTGAGGGGATAATTATGATGCATTCAAGAGCAAACAATAATATATATTAAATAATAATACATTAACATAAAGAAAATGAAGGCAAATTGAGCCACAATAACTTAACAGCACCATAGGCTCAGTAGGCAGAGATTACAAAGGAAAATAACAAGTTAGCCTTTACGCAAACCATAAACTGATAGGTGTGGGCTGCACCTGGGAACACACTGATTGGTGTTTCTATGCATGTGCGTGTGTGTGTGTGTGTGTGTGTGTGTGTGTGTGTGTGTGTGTGTGTGTGTGTGTGTGTGTGTGTGTGTGTGTGTGTGTGTGTGTGTGTGTGTGTGTGTGTGTGTGTGTGAGTGTGTGTCTATGAGGCTGCAGTGCGTTAATAAATGTCGACCACACGATGCACATTTGACAGTGATTCATAGCAGGGAAGCTAAAATCAGCCTACGTTGACAGCCAAAATATCTACTAATGTTACTGTGTTTTGTTGAGTTCATGTAAGCTTAAGCTTGTTAATCATGTGACCGCCTGGCTTGATTGGTGAAACGGAGTCAAACTTCACCAGTGACTGTATTTGATTGGTGAAACGCAGGCATGCGATAGAGCCTACTTTGAAGGTCTGTCTGACAAACCAAAACAAACAAAGCGTGCATTAACAGATCGATAAAAATCAGTAGCGAGTAGCGAGCTGAATGTAGATAAATGTGTTTCTTCTCTATAAATATACTCAAGTAAAAGTAAAAGTATGTTGCATTAAAACTACTCTTAGAAGTACAATTTATCCCAAAAGTTAGTCAAGTAGATGTAACGGAGTAAATGTAGCGCGTTACTACCCACCTCTGGTTATTACCCACCTCTGCCTTCCAGTATATCAAAACAAACAATACGGTCTTGATCTGATCAGAAATGACCACAATTGTCAACTATTTTACTTTAAAAAAACACAACAACAGTGGCTTGGATCCTTCAAGTAAATAAAACAAACAATTCTGTTGTTAATATTATTTCAATATGGTGGTAGTGTGACGTGGTCATGTCACTAGTAATGAAATAGGCTAAAAAATAAAAAAAAAGTATATATATATATATATATATATATATATATATATATATATATACAGTACAGGCCAAAAGTTTGCACACAACCTCTCGTCATTCAATGTGTTTTCTTTATTTTCATGACTATTTACATTGTAGATAGTCACTGAAGGCATCAAAACTATGAATGAACACATGTGGAGTTATGTACTTAACAAAAAAAGGTGAAATAACTAATATGTCTTACCTTATACACACACCATAATAATACTCCTATGTTGAAGCTTGGATTTTCAATGGGACATATAAAATGTTGGTGTTGTTTACTTGAGTCATATTGCCATCATAGTGCACCGAGTTATCAGGCGCACTGTCGAGTTTTGAGGAAAAAAAACATTTTAAGTGCGCCTTATAGTCCAGAAAACACGGTACACATCAATGTCAAATACACCAGTTGATGACACGCGCACTTATTTGCTCTTTCCGTCACGCAATGGAAGATGACATTTGCATAAAGAAACTGCGCTCAGCTGTGATGACAAGGAACACTGCGGCCTGTCATATTCAAAAATGTGACACCTGCCGCTAAATCCCGGTGGGTAACAACAATAAAGCTTTTTGGCTGCACGGCGACCAGTGGAGCTTGTACTTGTAGACACAGAACTTGTTGGAAGCACGTCATCGTACTCCTATGGAGCCATCATGCAGACACAAGACGGAACAAGTGAAAGTTAAAAAAGTCTTTAATGAAGTGCTCATGTTGTGCAGAGAGTGTAAAAGGCATACAAAAGATAAAACAAATAAAAGCAGAGATAGACGAACAAAAGTGCTGACAAAACAGGAACATGAGCAAACAGCAACAACTACAGCTTGCAGCATTGAACTTAATGGCGCCCTCTGCGAGACCCACTTTGGTAGACAACGCTTTGTGCCTTTTGACAAGAAATAGAAACACTAAGGCCAAGTCTACATTAACCTCTAAAGGCCTTAGTGGCCACATGCGTGGACAGCACCGTTTAGCTCTTATTTCCAAAATTGTGTGCACTACTGAATTGGGGTCTTATGCCGACATATGGACACTTATACTGCTATCTAGTGGTGTCAGAAGAGTATAACATACAACGGAATTTGGAAAAAAAAAAGTGTAAAAATAAATATGTGCATGTCACTACACTTGAAGTACACGTTTGTGCACTTATGGACTAAGTACATCATATTAAAAGATGATTTTTAGTTTTTATTCTAATTAGGGTCCAAAAAGCCAAAATAGCAAAGAGAAATAAAAAAAACAGGTAAACAAACAGAGGTTGAGCCGGATAACTCCTCAAACGAATAATTATTTAGCCTAAGCATCGTGTCAGACACACTAAACCAGCGTTTAAGGTTCGCCTTCTCGAATATTTTTTTACACGGGTAAGTGCGCCGTCTATTTCTTGAATCTCCGGCTCTCAGCTTTGTATGGACTCATTGATCGTTTATAAACTGATTTTGTAAAGGATGTGACGCCAGAAAGACCACGACCCACACAGGAAGTGACGTCAGAAAGAACGCGCCACAGCCAGCTTCATAACAACCCGCAACCCAACATAGCAATGTTGAGCAACGGTTTTGCATAAGGCCTGGAAGAACGGCAGCCTGGTGGGATATGTTTGCCACAGAGTGTGTTGTGTCAGAGGAATGACAAGAAAACTAAACTGTATTTAGTTTAGATAATAATGAGTCATATATTGGAATATGGGATCCATTATTTAAATTTGTTTCAACTAATAAATGAACCAAAATATGACTTATTATATCTTTGTGGAAAATGTTGGACGCGGTGTGTTGTCGGGCTTATGGGATGTGATGCAAGTGTAAGCCACTGTGACACACTATTGTTCATTTCTAACTTTTTTATTATTTTTTTTAATGTTTTTAATGATGATATCAATGAGGGTTTTTTTAATCACTGCTATTTTGAAATTGTTACTAATATTGATGCTGTTGTCGATAATGTTCATTTTTGTTTCACTACATTTTGTCATGTCTGTGTGATCATGTTTTGTTTTAGTCATGTTCGGTTTTGTTTTTGGACTTTTTGTGCACTTTTGTTTTTGTCACCATAGCAACCATTAGTTTTCACCTGTCACGTCACGCACCTGTTTCACGTTTTGAGTCACGCACCTGTTTTCACTAATCATGTCTGTAGTATTTAAGTTCATTGTTTTCAGTTTGTCTGTCTGGCGACATCCCACATTTATGCTCTGTACATTCCTGACACTTGTTTTCATGTCCATCCTTCATGCTGCTACTTTAGTCCAAGCCAAGTAAGTTTTTGTTTATTAATGCTATAGTCTTTTGGTTTCATAGTTTGTTCTCCGCCACTGTGCGCGCTTTTCGTTTGTACTTTTTTTTTATAGTAATAAACAATCATGTACTTACATTCCCGTCTCGCCCGAGCCAACTTTCCGTTGTCTTCTGGAAAAACAAAATCCAAGGACCAAGTCGTGACACATTTGGATTTGTGTGTCCTCAATTGCTGTTTATTGCTGTTCTTAATGTTGCTGGGACGGGTTTGGTTTTGGAATTGGATTGCATTGTTGTGTATTGTTTTGTTGATTGATTAATAAATTCATTAAAAAAAATAAAAAAAATAAAATAAAATAAAAAAACTTTCGAATGTCCAGGTCAGCTGTGGTTCTACTTGCCGAAAAACTTTGTCCATTTGTCGAAGGAGAGACAACGAGAATGCGGGCTCCCGGGGATGTGATTAAAAAGGTAGCGTGTGCTTTGTTTTACCTGGCCGTCGAGGGACGACTACTGAAAACAGCAAATGGTTTTGGACTGGCAAAGCAGACTGTATCAGTTATTGTCCGCCATGTATGTCCCGGACTCAACGTCTAGGTCCAGAGTATATAAAGTCACCAAAAACAAATGGACAATGAAGGTGAAGTCAAAAGAGTGAGGAGTGTCCTGACCAGATATCTAGATCCCTAGATTGATTGATGTAAAATGTTCTTTATCACATTGTTTACTTTCACACGTCCATTAAAGATTTGATTAATTTATGGTGGCTCATGTTTGATTCACTACAAAAACAGAAAGAGCAGCCATTTTCGTATATCTTTGCACAAGTCGCAGATAAGTAAGGATGCACTTCCAGGTCAGAGGTGACTGACGCGCGCATTTTTTTTCCGCGCATGCATACTAGGTCGTGTTGCGCCGGCCGATGGAGGGGGGGAGGGGGTCTTAAACGGTGGCATTGTTGTGTGTGTGGACAAGGATAAGGTTAGGTGGCATGTACCCTGGATAACCTTAGTGTAGAAGGGCCTTCAATTGCAACATTTAGGTGGGGGCAGACGGTGCCCTTTAATCAATGCCACCATGTGCGCTCTTACATATTGCACATGCCTGAAAGTTGCAAAAACAACCAACTAACACTAGCTCGTTTGATAACATCTGTTCCATGATGGTGGATACATAAAGGGATGACATCACTCCATAAATATGCTCTTTGACCACTTCCTCTTTTCTGTCCGGTTTTTGTTTACTTGTGCACGCGATACCTTTGACTAAAATTTCATAACCATCACCCCCATTTCCCACCATCAACACCTAATAAACTCACCAGGGGTGTCCCGATTGATATTAATATTGGATATCAATCTGATATCAGCAAAAAAAACAAGTATCGCAAGATTTGTGTGACATCACCTCCGATACAAGCAGCCCTGCAATGTGTTTACTTGTGTAAAACTGGACAGCCTCTTAATTTAAATGTCCTCCAATGAGGACACAAGGTTGGTCTTGTCTTGTATTTAAGTCGAGTCATTTACAGAAGGTAAACATGGTATCTCAAAAATGTTTATTATGTCTTCTTATTCATATACTTTTTCAAATGTTCTTGTAATCAGACTATATTTTCGTTAAGATTCCATCTAATATACCGAAAATATGGTCTGATTACAAGAACATTTGAAAAAGGCAATCATGGTAGGCTATAGGCTACAATGAGCAAGCAGCTACACAACAGCTAAGCACACAAGCTAAACATAGGTATTAAGGTGAGGGGAGCAGCGAGCAGCAGCGGTGGCCACGCCCGGGAATCATTTTTGGTGATTCAACCCCCAATTCCAACCCTTGATGCTGAGTGCCAAGCAGGGAGGTAATGGGTCCCATTTTTATAGTCTTTGGTATGACTCGGCCGGGGTTTGAACTCAAACTTAGTGCATTATTATGAATTATTGTGGCCACTAGGCGTCGCCAAAAAACAATACAAGTCCATTACAGACTAATATAGGTTAATGTTTTTCATACCTACCATCATCAACCCTTTTCTAACATGCCACACTACAAAATAATAAAAGTATCTTCTCCAATCCGTGCTGGTATCATATCCGCCATTACTCAAGACTCCAACATTGTTACCGTATTGGTGAAAATGTTCTATCAGGACTCTTAAAACTCACAATTCAGTTACTTAACATTTCCATCGTGAAATAAATGTTGTCCTGCGATATAGTCAATGTTATACAATATCAAGAATAAAATGTGTTTTTTAAGCAATTGCTTTGAAGTGTATTCTGGTCTTGTTGCCCTCTCCCGGGCAGAAGGGCAACAAGGCTGTGCAGCTGGATCAAAAGAGACGTCGAAGACGCTGTATTGAACCAAAAGTTGCTTTAAATAAATAAAGCCTTTATTACAAGCGAGCATCATTACACAGGACTGCAGTTCCTGGGAGGATGTCAGGTCAAATATGAAGAAGTCCTGGCCTGGAGAAGCCAAACCATCAGTTATGTATTCCTTCTTTCTCTGTCTGGGTGTGTACTAAGCAGTGTTGGGACTAACGCGTTACAAAGTAACGCGTTACTGTAACACCGTTAGTTTCGGCGGTAACTTGTAGTCTAACGCGTTATTTTTTATATTCAGTAACTCAGTTACCGTTACTACATGATGCATTACTGGGTTATTTTACGTTATTTTTTATGTAGTATCGGCTAAAAACAGAAGATCTAAATGAGTTTTATTGAAGAGTTGCAGTGTCGTCCTTCAGGCGGGGACAAGAGAAAAGGTGCTGTGTGTGTGTCTGGGTGTGGGTGTGGGGAGGGAAGGGGGCGTGTCTGTGTTTACTAACAAGACATCATGGTGGAGCTGAAACCGAGTTTCTTAACATGGAGATATTCTAGACTGACCATGCGTCCTCTTTTCCCCGGACATCTCTTCTTTTGCGGGGCTGTCCAGGCGGGGTTTCTTAAATGGCTGAAATGTCCGGCATTTTGAGTTAGGGTTGCGTGTATTTTCAATGTACGTCCAGGGTTAAGAAGGGGTTGAAAACAAAACAAATTGTGAAGGTGTACACAGCAACATTCGTGAGGGAGGGGCAGAGACAGAGAAAGCGAGAGAGCGAGGGAGTGGATTGATTGATTGAGACATTTATTAGTAGATTGCACAGAACAGTACATATTCCGTACAATTGACCACTAAATGGTAACACCCGAATACGTTTTTCAACTTGTTTAAGAAGGGGTCCACGTTAATCAATTTCTTTCAAACTGTCATTGCTCAAAACATAATATTGAATCAAAATCAATGTTATTATGAATTATTGACCTATCAAAGGTTTCGATTACTTCACATCTAATATTCCACTTTGAAAAATATTTTTGGTGGAAGATTTTGCATATTTTGTGTGTATGCCATTAAAAACATAGTTTTGTTTGACAAAAAAGGGCGGAAAACAAACAAACAAAAAAACAACATATAAAAAAACTAAAACATTTTGAAATGAGGGATAGATCTGAAGTTGATGTAGACTCCAGAGATTTAAGCGTTAAATATAAAATATATGTATGCCTTGGCACACCATTATCATCATTTCATGACCTAAGCAAAACCATTTTTACACTTTTATACTGACATAAATACACCTACAACTTATTAAATAAAAACATAGAAAAAACTACCAGCAGCGGTAAAGTTCAGATCCATGAAGGACAGGAGAAAGTGAATGAATGTTTATAACTGAATACATTTACATATGTATACAAATATGTTTTCTTTTTTTATTATGTTTTTAAATGAATTAAGTATCGTTTATGACAACCTTTTTCCAAAACACAATATAGAATGTGAGATACAACAGGATAATGCATACGTTTGTTTTTTCAAAACGCTTACAAAAAAATGGGACCCCAAAAATTTACTGTAGGACCCCATTTTAATGAGTTGATGGGGTCCCTGGGACCCCATTTTGAAAATTCCTAGCGCTGATCAACAGATTGTATTATTCTCCAGTGCAATAACAGTACTGAAATGAAGGCTTAATGGGAGCTTTAAAAAAAGAAGAAGAAAAAAAGAAGTAACTAAATAGTTACTTTTCACAGTAACACATTACTTTTTGGTGTAAGTAACTGAGTTAGTAACTGAGTTACTTTTGAAATAAAGTAACTAGTAACTGTCACTAGTTACTGGTTTTCAGTAACTAACCCAACACTGGTGCCAGGTCAGAACAGCGCAAGTGTTCGTGGGTGGTGACTGGAAAACAACAGATGTATACCATAACTTGTAGGTTTGACGTTTAAGATAAACATGGAATCTCCTCGCCAGGATAGAGCTATAACTTTTGCCTGGTTTTATGGCTCCTTCTCGTGAGAGAGCTAATTCCAGTCCACATGCAAATGTCCATCTAAGGCTCTTTCTCAACCGTTATTTACTCAAACCTGGTGGGTTTGCTTTCTCCAAGTTGGATATAAACATTATGAGTCAATTAATTCACTTCAGCTTTTTGCAATGTACTTGTTTTACTCTTACACTTCCAGTTACACCCCAACTACTCAGTTTGGTTGTATCCACTTCAAGTGCGCAGTATGGCAGCCTTGCCTGTAGAGGGCGCACATCCAACAAACATATTCTGACTTGATCTGTTTTTTCCCCCTCTCATCCTTGCGGCGCCCCCTAGAGACATGTCAATGTAACCCATAGCACCCAGTAAGGTGCCTACTCAGTGTTCCATGGGGCAAAAGAGTTCGGTTCAGCTTCTTCCGGCACTTGAAAGCAGCACTTGATGAGGCGTTCAGGTGCCTCGTGGCTCGGCCCACGTCATCTAGAGGACAAAGAAAATCTGTAATTGAAACTGTAATTGTACAGTTATTAACAGACAGATAATTATCTTGACCCCACCCAACCACAGTTAAAATCAAATCAAATAAAAAGCAGATATGATGGCTAAAAAAAACAAAACTAATTTAAATATGTCCAATGTTAGTAGGTCACATGCAACGCACCCGCTAATAGTACACACAATTTTATAGATCGCACATACTGTTTAGCACGTGGTATTTGAATCTTAGTAAATAAGGCCCTCAGTGTCCTTCATTGAAGAATATTGCAGTCTAAAACAGCACATTTGTCAATATAAACAAGTATCAAATAGTTGCATATTACTTGCACGTACTAAGTCTTCAAGGCAGAAGTGTATTAGAAAGTGTCCAGTATCAAACGTGTCCGCTTCATTCAACTTACTGGGTCATGGCTCGTGACCTTAACTTAATTCATTAATGTGGCCTCTAGGTGTCACACAAAACTATTATCATTCCACTTCAACTTAAAGAGAGCATGCAGTGTATTAAAAGCTGACAGCTCGGATTTCAAGAATGTTAATATGCCAAAAACAAATCAACCTTTTTTTTTTTTTTTTTTTTTTTTTTTGCAAAGCACCTAAAACGTCTAAATACAACAATGCTGGCCTTTAAAGAGAAGCAACGCTTGAATGTTTTGATGCTAAAAATGTTAAAGTGGGTTATTTTTAATGGTTGCAGTTCTATTTTATACTGCTAGATGGTAGCATGTCTCAACTCACTCCCCCAATCCCTCCTATTTAATAAGTGATCATGTGACTAACATCCTATTCAACCTCTTATCGTTGTGTTAAAATTCATATTTTGTATAGTTTGTCAAATAAATACTGTTACATGCACATGCATGCACAGGTAGTCAACAAACATCTGTTTCTAAACCATGCATATATTTGTCAAGTGTGTTTATTGCAAGCATCAGTGAGTCTTTGAAGGATGGAGACATCTGTGTATCCAGACAAGCACCTGCAACGTGCTGTTTACTATACAATATAGAACTATGCAGTATGCTGCAGAGTATAGTACGCAATAGTAGTATACTGATAGATTTTTCTTCTAAACAAAGCTAAAACTTTAGATCAGTGGTTCTTAACCTGGGTTCGATCGAATCCTAGGGGTTCGGTGAGTCGGGCTCAGGGGTTCGGCAGAGGTCAAGACACACCCGACTCATCGTGTAAATAAAAAATTCTCCCTATCTGTGTATAATGGATACGGCAACAGCAGAAGTCAGACTGAATTGCAGGTGTGTAATTTGTTGTGAGTTTATGCACTGTGTTGGTTTTGTTCTTTGAACAAGGTGATGTTCATGCACGGTTCATTTTGTGCACCAGTAATAAAACATGGTAACACTTTGGTATGGGGAACATATTCACCATTAATTAGTTGCTTATAAACATGCAAATTAATAGTAACATATTGGCTCTTAACTAGTCATTATTAAGTACTTATTAATGCCTTATTCGGCATGGCCTTATTATAACCCTAACCCTCTAACCCTGACCCTCTAACCCTAACCCTAACCCTAACCAAATAGCTCTAAATTAAGTCTTTGTTACTTAGAATATGTTCCCCATACTAAAGTGTTACCAAAAACATGTAACTTTGTCTTGAATTTGAAAAATTTTTATTTTTATTTTTCACTAAAGAAGGGTTCGGTGAATGCGCATATGAAACTGGTGGGGTTCGGTACCTCCAACAAGGTTAAGAACCACTGCTTTAGATACTTCTGCACAAGCTAACAGCGCCGTATAAAACATAGTTTAAAGAAACAATATATTGAACAAAACTGGAAAAACAACAACAACATGGTTCTTCTTCCGCACCTTGGCAAAGTAATGACACATCCAAATGACGTGTAATTATGTAGAATTATTTGAACTGATGATCTTGGAATATGTCATTGTTTAAAAATATCCCAGTTGTGTGCCGTCAGGGCCAGCGAGGCCTTCTCTGCTGGCCTAACATAACCAGAAATCATGATCATAATTAAAGATAAAAGTATTTTTTTATTTACTTTCCCTAAATATCTAAAAGTCTTCATATTCTCTTCATGTCATATTATGCTCCTTCCAATGCTGTGGTTTTTAGTTTAGAGTTTGTATCCAATCAGAATTCAGCTAGCTTATGTTGCCATGCTGCACCAAGTCTGCCCGGAGCCTTCAGAATCTACAATGCGTCTGTGCACTGTAAGTGAACGGACAATTCCAATCACAAGTTGCGAAAACAGGAAGTGGCACCGGAACCAATACGAGCCATAAAAAGCTACAGAAAACTCATCTAGTAATCCGCTGTGGACAGACGAAGCCAAGCAATGCAGGTTTAGTGAGCGGTGCGCGCTCCCGCGAAGGAAATCCATTTTGTAAAAATATATTCCAATTGAAAAAAATATATAAAGACAGAACAATAAGATCATATGGACAGCCATAAGTGTTTACATTTTGCTTTATATTTATTATTTTACTTATTTTTTGCCTGGTTTTGTATTTGTTTTGTATCATCCCGTGAGGTGTATATTACTTTTGTCTTTTTTTGTTTGGTTTGTACTTCATGAAGTTTTGCACTTGTTGTGTTTTTTTGTATGTTTGTTTGTTTTCGTTATATTTGGATGTAATTGTTGGTTTATATGATATCATTAAGTAAGACTATGTATTATGTTGAAGGGGGCAGGAAAATATAAGATTTTTCTTCATCCTGCTCCTTCTCAGGCATTGGTGTGTAAATGCATAATTGAGTAATTGTGGTATAATTGTCTATCGATCAAAGATGCACATCAATGAAGGAGATAAATAAAAATGAATGAATGAATTAATTAATTTTTGGCAGGCAATCACATTTTGGCACAACACCGGCGGCAAAATGGTTTTGCCCGCCACTTTCACCGACTACGAGCGGTAACACTGGCTTATACGGCGTCGAATGGGTCCTACAAATTGTGAGTTAAAATGTGTTATTTATTTATTTTTTCATGTTTCGTTTGTTTTATGCAATTCTTTTAATTTTGACAGCGGGTTTATTGAATGTTAAATGCGCCAAAAAATAGACCCCTTTTGTACACTGTTGAGGGGATTCAATACTTAGTAGTGTGGAAGTGTGTTTCTGTATAGTATCTCCAGCCGTGGTGACATAAATTAAGCTATTTTGAGAGGTGAAGTCGGACTAAGTAGGACGTGACTGAAGGCCTAGGTGAGAAAGGCACAGCCCGCCACTGAAATACCTACCATACACTTTCATACCTTGTATAAATCTACAATTATATCGTCAGAGATGGCCTTGGGGTTCCGTGGACGTTCAAATGTTTGTGATTGTTGGTCCATCCAATGTGTGATTATGTCAAAAAAAATGATGTTCATGCTGACAAAGAGACACTAAACTTGCTGCAGTCCAGCATGGAAGGAAGTTGTTATTAAGTTGTCAAGTTACAAGTCATTCTTAATTACTATGGATTGTAGGTGACTGCATGCTCATGAATTGGGGGCTAAATCGCCAATATGATTCCCGAGCGCGGCCACCGCTGCTGCTCATTGCTCCCCTCACCTCCAAAGGGGGTGGAACAAGGTGATGGGTCAAATGCAGAGGGTAATTTCACCACACCTAGTGTGTGTGTGTGACTATCAGTGGTACTTTAACTTAACATCACAAGAACCACCGAGGCTTAAGCCTACTATAAACGTAAAACTACCAGTGTCGACAGTTTTAGCCTCAGGATTCCCAAAAAGAAAAAGGACCCCTCAAGCGGGACTGCAATTTACATGACAAATGGCTTCAGAACTAAAGATTAAGTTATTTGTCCACAATAACAACAATTACATTTAGAGTTTGAGTTTGAGTTTGAGTTTATTTGGAACATGCATGCGTACAACATGATACATCACAATTTCCAGTTTCTCTTTTCAACATGTTCGAAAAGGAGTAGGAAAAGCAGAGCTTATCTAATCCTACCCCTTTTCTTTTACATAAGAGTTGCTAAAACTTTTGTTCACTTCCTGTTCTCAATTTATTCACAATATACTGCATAAGTAATCACAATAAAAATAAATAAATAAATAATACTCGGTGAAGTAAGTTACATTTCATATGGTGAGATGAGTAAGATTATTTTGAGAATGAATGAATGGATGAAATAAATTCAGAATGTTTATCATGGTTCTTCTTCTTTGTACTTTGTAAACACTTTAAGTTTGAAGAGTTTCTTGAAGTGGATCATATTAGTACATTGTTTGATTGCTTTGCTTAATCCATTCCATAATTTAATTCCACATACTGATATACTGAAGGTCTTAAGTGTTGTACGTGCATACAAATGTTTTTAATTACATTTTTCTCTAAGATTATATTTCTCCTCTTTTTTTGAGAATAATTGTTGTATATTCTTGGGTAGCAGGTTATAGTTTGCTTTGTGTATAATTTTAGCTGTTTGCAAATTCACTATGTCGTGGAATTTCAGTATCTTTTGATTCAACAAATAAAGTAAACCCCCATTATATATATTTTCAAAGTGTTTAGTAACTGGATCAGAGTATACAAGTAAAATACATTGCATGGTGTTATATTTTTCAGCTAAAATACATCACATTATTCTGTATGCATCAGCATTATATACATATATATATATATATATAAATATATATATATATATATATATATATATATATGTATATATATATATATATATATCAGTCCCTCTGGGATTTTGCTGCCTAAAATGTCTGAATTTGCTTTTTCCGAAAGTCGTAACAGTTGTAATGTTTGAGGGTTATTATTTTTCAATAACGTTGAATCAACTTGTGATTGTATAAATTTGTTATCAACATTTTAACTGTTCCTTGTGATATTAACTCTGAAAAGCACAGGATTAAAAAAAGAACAATTAAAAACAAATACTGTAATAATATTTGTTTATGCTGATTTAATACCACAGACTTAAAAGTAGCCACTAAATGGCAATAAAAGCACGTACAAAGAGCTCACTGTTAAATTGCTTTCCTTTTTAATGAATTATAACCAATGATAGCACTAATTAATTATAATTACAGAAAGAAAGGCTTCCTTATTGTTCCCTGTTTGCTCTGTCGTCCCCAAGTTGCAGACATTCTCTGTGTATGTTTATACTTGAAAAGTGTTTGTCCATCTTAAACATTAATTTACGCTCCAACACATTTACCCCTGCAGATTAAGAGATTTGTGAACTGTTGAAAATGTTGAATCGATTCAAAATCATAATAACAGATTTTATAACCGAATCTGATGCAATCAGTCAACAATATGGGCAACATGTGTTTTTTGTATGCTAGCATGTGTGCTACATGAACTGTTTGCTGACAAGAGCACAGCTAATGGTGAGCCCCACGAATAAACACATCTCATTTGTGACTTTTTTCCATCTTCAAAGACTCAAACATTCAGATAAACACAACAGTTAAGTAAGGTTGTCTAATCCGACCCAACGGGGTCAGCTTGGGCTCTGCTGTAGGGCCAAGACGTTGCCAGAGGTGAGAAAAGAAGGAGACTCTCTGGTCAAGCGAACTGGTCAAAGCTACACGCGCCAAGTCCAATTTCCCTCGAGACACCCTCTTATACATATTTAAAATTGAAAACTAAAAGCAATCTATCAGTGACGTGCGGTGAGGTTGATGGCTGGTGAGGCACTGACTTCATCACAGTCAGATTTACAAACATATGAACCCTAAAGAGTATCTTATTCACCATTTGATTAGCAGCAGTTAACGGGTTATGTTTAAAAGCTCATACCAGCATTCTTCCCTGCTTGGCACTCAGCATCAAGGGTTGGAATTGGGGGTTAAATCACCAAAAATGATTCCCGGGCGCGACGCCGCTGCTGCCCACTGCTCCCCTTACCTCCCAGGGGGTGATCAAGGGGATGGGTCAAATGCAGAGGACACATTTCACCACACCTAGTGTGTGTGTGACAATCATTGGTACTTTACCTTAACTTTTACTTTAACTTTTATTAAAAAATAATTTAATTTAATTTAAAAAAAAATGTTATTATGGTCTTACCTTTACTTATAAATGAAGTCCATGCGCTGCTTCTTCTGAACAACAGCATCGATAACTTGTTTATAGAAGTCTTCCTTATCTTTCTTCAGTTTTAAAAGTCTCTCTGTCTTGATGGAGATCTTCCTTTAATTATTACCTCCTGCTTTGATTGAAAGTCCAGTTTAGAAAACTGTTTTATTTTAGATATGTAATCCTCCATGTTAATAGTCCAGGCGAGAGGAAAAAATAAACAATCGCTAACTGCTGCTGCTTGTTGTCACTTAATCTGCAGCTGAGTAGTTGCAAAAATGATCGCTGGGATCACTAGCGCCCTCTACCACCATGAGGCGCGATTACTGCGAGCCTCAGCCAGTGCGTCTTCGCAGCCGTTTTATGATTGCTCAGCACAAGAAATACGTTACACACATACAGTTGTTGACAAAATACACTGTACATTATATACCTCAGCTAACTAAACTATGGAAATGTATAATATAATTCATATAGCAATACGGTCTCACTGCACAGCAGGCCAGCAGTTAGCCGAGTCATTGCGCAATCCATGGTGAGGCTCAACTGGCTGCTGACTCACCGCAAGTCTCTTCTCAGTATTTGAACGGCAAATGTGAAAATTCAGCGATTTTGAATAAAAACAATCTAAAACTGGTGAAGTTAAATGGAAAATAACTTTATAGTATAATCACTGGATACGTATAACAATTTAATTTTTTTTTTTTTCTTTTAATTATTTTTTCTTTCCATGATGGCACGTGAGGCCCCGCCTCACCTGCCTCCCCTGACTGCACGTCACTGCAATCTATTCATTTTTTTTTCAATGGACCCCTGCCAGAAAGTATAGATGAGGATACTCAAAACCATAATGGCACCAGTGCTAATGTAAATACTTACAACCAGGCCAAATAACTATAGATACTGGTGCTCATTTTGGGCCACTAAATTAATCATTTTTAAGATGTACCATAATGGGGCAAAAATTAGGTACAGTTACCTAATACCAGAGTTCTATTGTGTTGATGGTGTTCCGCTTCACGCTGGTTTATCCACTTGCACAGACCACTGTCAGCATCGAGCTAAAATGCATAGGTGGAAACATTGTATCTCACCTTTAAAAGTCCTACAAAAAGCGCTTGAAGTTACATGCATGAAAGTGAACCTCCTTGACATTGCAAATATATATGATACAATTGTGTATTAATCATTCATTTCTGCTTGACTGGTGCGCAATGTATGCAAAATATCATAAAACCTTGCAATATATGTTTTGCACATTCTCTGTGTTCTGTTTTGCTGCTGGTTTTGCTGTGATGAATTTTTTTATGGTTTTATTTAATTGTTGTTTTTAGAATTTATGATTTAGTTACCATAAATCACCTGAATCATAATTTTTGAATCATATTATTGAAATATTTAAAATGCTATACTGATACTATCAACTTCCGTATAATTTTTTTTTTTTTTTTTTTTTTTTTTATAAGTATTGGTGGTTCAGGCACCACTATCGGATGTTTTGTAATCCTGGGGTTCTTAACCTTTTTGACCTCGGGGCCCAACTTTTTCCATTACAGAGGGACCCTGGGCACACCCTAATATATTATATTATTCACATGTGAATAATGCTGTATAATAGACTGTATTTATATTATTCATATGTGAATAATGCTGTATAATAGACTGTGTTTATATTATTCACATGTGAATAATGCTGTATAATAGACTGTATTTATATTATTCACATGTAAAAAAAAATACCTAAGTGTTTATTGTTTATTGTGAGTGAACTGTGGTGCTTTCCCCCAGGGATCAATCAAGTATTTTCTATTCTATCTATTCTATTCTAATATTAACACTGAATTAGTAAGCTTACTCTTTTTTAGTAAGCGTACTCTTGATTATAAAATATAATAATATATTGATAGGCGGTAGAAAATGGATGGATGGATGGATATTGATTATAGTCTATAACAATAATTTAATCCAACCTACCACCTTTTCAAATGATGTGAAACCATGTGTTAATGGCAAATAGTATATTTGTAAAATATTAACAAATATTATTATTTGTTTTATATATATATATATATATATATATATATATATATATATATATATATATATATATATATATATATATGTGTACGCTATTATTTAAGATTTCCCATTTTTTTACAACAGTATATAGCAGTATACATTGAAATGTTGTCGACGCAAAGGCTCATGAAACACCACACAAAACAGGAGGAACGAGACAAACAACAAAAGACAAAACCTATTTCAATAAGACATATATCAATGATTAGAAGAAAAATATTTGTATTTGGGCTTCACGGTGGCAGAGGGGGCTTCACGGTGGCAGAGGGGTTAGTGCATCTGCCTCACAATATGAAGGTCCTGAGTAGTCTTGGGTTCAATCCCGGGCTCGGGATCTTTCTGTGTGGAGTTTGCATGTTCTCCCCGTGACTGCGTGGGTTCCCTCCGGGTACTCCGGCTTCCTCCCACCTCCAAAGACATGCACCTGGGGATAAGTTGATTGGCAACACTAAATTGGCCCTAGTGTGTGGATGTGAGTGTGAATGTTGTCTGTCTATCTGTGATGAGGTGGCGACTTGTCCAGGGTGTACCCCGCCTTCCGTCCGATTGTAGCTGAGATAGGCTCCAGCGCCCCCCGCGACCCCAAAGGGAATAAGCGGTAGAAAATGGATGGATGGATGGATAGAAGAAAAATAAATATATATGAACAAAGTAAAATATTATGAAAAAAAAAACATAGATAGATAAACATATATGTCTACACACACACACACACACACACACACATACTGGTTATCATTTGGAATGGGGACCAAGTTTTTGATCATCACTTGTGGGGACCACCCTTTCTACAGGATGTGGAGGCATAAAAAAAATTAGCTCATACACATCTTTAAATCTCTGGATTGATGAAGTAATGTGCTGATCATTCTTACTGGGGACCCTGGGGAAAAAGAGTTAATATGGTTCATGGGGACCAAATTTAAATAATTTTGCATAATTCACACAAAAGTTCAAATTAAATATGACTTGATCCTCAGAATACAGCACTACAGCTGTCCTCTTATAGGAAGTTTCACCACTTAAATGCACCAGCTACAACCCGATGAGAGGGCTGCTGTGCAAATGTAATCACACTCAAACTAACCAGTAAACATGTTTTATGGGCCAAAGCTTAAAAATATTTTAGGCATCTTCAGAATGGATCTGACTATCATTTAAAAAGGTTTCCTTTCAGGGGACCTGTTTTTTTGTCCCCATACCGTCAGAGGTCCCCTAAAGGTGACTGTGTAAACAGAGCGATGTCCCCATTAACTAAGCATTGCCAGAACACATACACACACACACACCCACACACACACACACACACCCACACACACAGTACAAAAAAATAAGAATACATTTCTATTTTTTTTTTATTTAAAAAAATAAAAAATACAAATAAAGTAATAATAGAATGAAATTAGTGTGTGTCACAATCATGGCTTGAAGCGTTTAGCAATTGAACCAAAAACAGCAAGGGCAGCATCCAGTTTCAGGGGATCAACATGTTCCTGAAATGAGTGCCATATTTTGGCAAACTTTGCATCAAAACTCAAAGGCAGTGCCTTATCTTTTCCAACTTCCTGAAGGACAGAGCATCTCTACTCCAAGTTGAGCGGGAGGGGGAGCTGGGATTCTTCCAGAGATTAAGGCGGCCCTCCTTGCAAGCAAGCTCAGAAAAGCTAAATGGGTCGGCAATGAAATGTTTGGAGGTACCACGCCGAATAACGCCACTATGGGTGAGGGACTAATATGAATTTAGGTGACAGCTGAAAGTCAAAGAAACACATATTTCCAAGATTGGGCCAGGGCAGGGCAGGTCCAAAACAAATGGGTAAGAATGGCTATCCCTCGATGACACCTATCGCAAATTGGATCCAGTCCAGGGAAAATGCGAGCCAGTTTGCTTTTCGACCAGTGGACTCTTTGTACTACCATGCATTGTATGACCCTGTGTCTAGCACAGATGAAGGAGGAGTGGACTTGTTTCAAAACCTGCTCCGAGATATCTTCCTCTATTTCTTTGTCAAGTGCCGAAGACCATGTTGCACGCAAATCATCAGTTAACCTTGAGGCATGAACTGATGTCTGTGTTTTAGAGATATTGCCCTTGGAATATGGATTAAGCTTAAATCGACAGTTTGTCAGGGTTGCAGGTGGAATATTGTGGAAACCAGGGAAGTGCTTTTGGACAAAGTCTTTAATTTGCAAATTTTGGTAAAACTCCTTTCTATGAATTTGTGGGTTGAATGGTCGAAGGTTGCAAATGTTTCATTAATGTGAAGATCACTAAGGGATCGAATCTCGGCAACCTCTCAGGCTACAAAGACCACATCACTAACAGAGGGCCACAATAAAGGATGAAATTTAATTGGAGACAAGAGAGGGAAAGAGTGAAGTCCAAAACGTCTTTTAAATTGAGCCCAAAATTTAAGATACATTTTTTTGACAATTCCATCGTCAGAATAAGCTGAAGGTGACAGCTTTGTTGCAGGAGCCCTCCTCAATCTGCAGCCATGGTGGTGGTTGGTTGCTAATATAGTACCGGTTTATATATAACCGCCTAAGTCCCTGAGCGCCTAAGTCCCTGAGGGACTGTAAAGTGCTTTTCCGAATTCTGGGAGTCTTTTTGTTCCAAATAAACTTTGAGATCGAGCAGTCATGATCATGGAAAATTTGTTTTGGGATAAATAGAGCATTGAAAGAGATACAAAGATATGGGGAAAATATTCATTTTGATGCAATTAATTCTTCCAGCGAGAAGCAAGGGAATAAAAAAACTGCGCAGAAAATCCTCATTCATCCTACTTAGTAGCAAAAAGTTGTGGTCTACTAAAGCCAAACACTTTCTGGTAACGCAGATGCCTAAGTATTCCAATTTATCCATAGAGACTTTGAAGGGAAGGTCCGAGAGGGCATATGTTGTAGCTCCGGCATTGACAGGCATAACTTAACTTTTTTGGATGTTTAGCTTATAACCTAATAACTTCCTGAACGTGTCCAGTAGTGTCATCAGTGGAGGAATAGATTCATCAGGGTCAGACATGAACAATAAGAGGGCATCTGCATACAGTGACAGCTTATGCACATGTCCTCCTCTCAAAATACCAGGCATTCAAATCGCCTTTCTCACGTTGTACGATTCAGTATCGATTCTCATTTTTCAAAAATCGATTTTCTTCCCCCACTGCCGGCAATGTGTATGTGCCTTCTGGGCTACCCTAGGTATTGCGCATTAAGCAGCGTGGCTTTTTTGATTGATTGAAACTTGTATTAGTAGATTGCACAGTACAGTACATATTCCGTACAATTGACCACTAAATGGTAACACCCCAATAAGTTTTTCAACTTGTTTAAGTCGGGGTCCACTTAAATTGACTCATGATACAGATATATACTATCAAATATATACTAACATCATAATACAGTCATCACACAAGATAATCATCAGAGTATATACATTGAATTATTTACATTCTGAGGTGTGGGATATGGAGGGGGAGGGGGGGGGGGGGTAGGTTTGGTTGGTATCAACACTTTAGTCATCAACAATCAGCATCAACAATTGCATCATCAGAGAAATGGATATTGAAACAGTGTAGGACTGACTTGGTAGGATATGTACAGCAAGTAGTGGACATAGAGAGAGAGATCAGAAAGTATAAGAAAAAGTGTCTACATTTGATTATTTACATTTGATTATTTACAATCCGAAGAGGTATTATGTGAAAGGGAGGGTGTTAGTTTAGGGTTGAAGTTGCCTGGAGGTGTTCTTTTAGTGCGGTTTTGAAGGAGAATAGAGATGCCCTTTCTTTTACACCTGTTGGGAGCGCATTCCATATTGATGTGGCATAGAAGGAGAATGAGTTAAGACCTTTGTTAGTTCGGAATCTGGGTTTAACGTGGTTAGTGGAGCTCCCCCTGGTGTTGTGGTTATGGCGGTTAAGGAAGTAGTTTGACATGTACTTCGGTATCAGGGAGGTGTAGCGGATTTTATAGACTAGGCTCAGTGCAAGTTGTTTTACTCTGTCCTCCACCCTGAGCCAGCCCACTTTGGAGAAGTGAGTAGGAGTGAGGTGTGATCTGGGGTGGAGGTCTAGAAGTAATCTGACTAGCTTGTTCTGGGATGTTTGGAGTCTAGATTTGAGGGATTTGGAGGTGCTAGGGTACCAGGAGGTGCATGCGTAATCGAAAAAGCGTTGAACGAGAGTTCCCGCTAGAATCCTCATGGTGCTTTTGTTGACCAGAGAGGAGATTCTGTAGAGAAATCTCGTTCGTTGGTTGACCTTTTTGATTACCTTGGTTGCCATTTTATCACAGGAAAGATTAGCCTCTAGAATGGAACCTAGGCAGGTGACCTCATCTTTCCTTGTGATAACAATGTCACCCACTTTTATAGTGATATACCTGGTGGCTAGCTACAAGGGGGAGTGTAGTGTTGTTGTGTTGCCGCTAAAATGCAGGTAGAAGACAAAGACACCGACCAGCCTAAAGAAGAAATACAACCGCCTCTGCGGACTTTGAAAGCAAACGTTTGGAGACACTTTGGATTTTACCGTGGCAAGAAAGGGCTTGACATGACTCATGAAATGTGCAGACTTTGCAACGCTAAAGTTAAGTATTTTGGGAATACTTCAAATCCCCGCGCTCACTTGGACAGACATAACCCAGAGTTATCAGAGGAAAAGGATCATCCACTAAAACACCGGCAGCCGATCAACGCACACTTCACCAGTTTACAAAATGATCACAAAGTTCTGAACGGGCAAAGAAGATAACCAGATCCATCGCTTGTTTCATTGCAACATACCTGCGACCATACAGCGCAGTGGAGAGAAAAGGCTTCAGGTTCATGATCAAAACTATTGAGCCACGGTATGACATCCCATCACGCTCGGAATGTTATACTTTACAGAGAGACAAAGCTAAAAGTGGGGCTGTGACTAAAGCTAGCAGAGTAGCTAGCAGACATTTTATTACTGCTTATGTGTTTTGTTAAGAAGAAAAGAGACATAACCAACTAGTATTTGTGTAATTTTATTTTTGGAAGTGGCATGTTCTCAGAAATATAAAGGCAGCTAGCCTAAACTCATTTGATTTATGAATCATTGATTTTGTTGTTTTACACAAAGAAGTAGTTCATAATGAACAGTCAAAGTATTTTTGTATAATTTATGGTAAAATTTGGGCAAGTTCTGGGACAGACTGGCAGCTAGCCGAGCCTACCAATTGTATTCTATTGGTGTTACAGTCACAGGAGTTGTATTACTGTATTTAATTGTTCTGGTAACTGAGAGAGTAGTAACTGAGTGTCAAATTCAGTCAGACGTTAAAACGTTTTGTTCTAGTTAAAATTTGTGCAAGCATGAATATATCAGACACCATATTGTTGTCTTGGATTTACATGTGTGTGTTTACATTATTGCAATCAGTTGATAAAACATTGTCCTTTACAATTATAAAAGTTTTTTACAAAAATCTACTACTCTGCTTGCATATCAGCAGACTGGGGTAGATCCTGCTGAAATCCTATGTATTGAATGAATAGAGAATCGTTTTGAATCAGAAAAATATGGTTTTTGAATCGAGAATCGAGTTGAATCGAAAAAAATCGATTTATAATCTAATCGTGACCCCAAGAAACGATATTGAATCGAATCGTGGGACACCCAAAGATTCGCAGCCCTAGTGGGCAGCCCTGGCGAGTTCCACAAGAAAGAGGGAAATATTCCGAACAGTCATTGGTAGTTTGGACTCTAGCAAGAGAGGCTGTATACAGAAGCTTGACCCATGATAGAAATTTCTGACCAAAGCCAACTTTTTTTTGTCTAAAAAATAGATAATTCCATTCCTTTCGCTCAAACGCCTTCTCAGTATTCATTGTGATGGCAACCTCCGGGACACAAGATGTCAAAGTGGAATATAAAATATTCAGAAGACCCCTGACATTGTGAAATGACTGTTTTTCCCTGATAAACCCAGTTTGGTCTGTTGAGATAATAGAGGACACAATGGTTTCCAGGCAAACGGCAAAAATCTTAGCTGGGAGTTTCACATCGGCACAAACTAAAGAGATAGGGCAATAGTTACAGCATAGCAGAGGATCAGCATCAGGTGATACTGCAACTCTGTAACCTCTATTTTCATTATCAATCTTTCTCTTGTCGGCAGAATAGAAAATTACCTGCCCACAAAAATAAGCCTTGCATGCCTCCAAAGTTGTTGATGCAGAAACTTCTTCACTCATGTTGGTTGAGGTGAACAAGTCAATACTGTCAAATATGGAAGTAATAAAATCTGACTCACAGAGCAAACGAGGACTGAAGCGCCAGGGAAAGCGGGACATTGGCCTGCCTGAGAGGGAGTTGTTGACAACAACTGTTGCATGACCAGGAATAACTATTTGACCATAAGAGCAGAAGCAGAGAGAAGGTATTAGTCTATTGTCAATGAGAGATAAGTCTATTCGAGAGAGGGTACTGTGTACAGAAGAGAAAAAGAAAAACTGCTTGGCATTTGGGTTAAGTAAACGCCAGGCGTCTGAAAGGCCATACCTCTCCAATAAGGTCTAGATGATTCAGGCTGATTTTAAAGGGTGAGGGGTTCTAGTAGAAGACTGGTCTATGGACGGATTAAGGCAGTAATTAAAATCACCTCCAATGACAAGATGGGTTGGGATAGTGTAGTACCAAAAAAGTGCAGCATAGCTGAAACATCTCCTTACTGAATGTTCCGAATTTGGACGAATTTGTCAGCCTCTGAGGTCGACAGGAGACACCTCCTCTCCCTGCATGGCATGGTGATGTGCAGCCTAACAGGGTCAAGTAGACCCGGTCAACATCCTTGTTTGTAGAGTTCATTCATGGATGTTTTGAACATAGTTCTAAAACATCTGCGGTGTAGTCATCATAAAAGCAGATTTTGTGGCCGTTGTAAGTAAGTTCTCTCCTCTTGCGAGCGTCGTGGATAACCAGGTCCTTAACTTTATGGCGATGGAAACAAGGTTTGACAAGCCGAGGGCACCCGCCCGCGGCCAGCTTAGGGGCGAGGCTACGATGCGCCCTATCAATCTCGGGTGGCGAAGTCAGCGTTTCCTTGCCAAAAACATAGACCAGTAAATTGGCAAAAAACACAGACGGTTGAGTACGTTTCAGGCAATCCAATAAATCAAACATTTTGCCTTTTACTTCGCCCCTCCAGGTCGTTTACTTTTGCTTGAAAGAACGCACTTTGCTTACGTGCAGCACAGCGGGCGCCTTAGAGCTGCTGAATAAGTTGTTCCATCCCACTGGCTGTTGTTTCTAAACAGCTAATACGCTGGCTGTGGTCTGAAACAATCGTATGAAGCATGTCCAGGGCTGAAGCCAAAGAGTCGAACAAAGTTTTTCTCTGCAAGAGAAGCACGCAGCTCCGCTAGCATCGAGCTAATCTCCATCTTTGGGACGTGACGGGATCCTTCTCGGCCGATATTTTCGCGTTCGACAAGATTAGAGTTGTTCCAAAGTCTCACACAAAGTACAAAATAATATTACCTCACTGTACTACAAATTACTTAAAATTATAGGGTTAAAAAGTGAATATGAAAAGTTTGCTGTGGAAATGAACTGATCAAAGTGGACCATACCGTAAGTTCCCCATATTATTATTTATTTAACACATAAACCTTAGTCTTAAGTCAGGCTTATTAGAAAAATAAATAGTAACCAAATATACTGTATAAGAAGGGGGGCTCAAGAGTAACTAACAAAAGCTGTACTACAATAAATAAACCAAATTATTAATTAATATGTTTCTTAACTAAACTGTCAATAAAATTAAACTGCAAATGAAAATACAGCTTTACCACTTTGGTCATAATTTTTCCGCTTAAGAAACTTTTAGGATTTTAATCCATACTTCTTCTGTTTGTTTGATATTGTCATTACTGCCACGCATGGTGGAAAAAAGTACGCAGGGGAATCTCACGGCCCAACAATGGTACCCTAACCCTAACCCTAACCCTAACCCTAACCCTAACCCTAACCCTAACCCTATGGTTAGGAAACAGTCATGTAAATGATTCCCAACCCTAAGTATGAATGGCAGCTGACATGCTAAATCTCTGCACATTTATGTTGCATATGTGGTGTTGTCTGCAACAAAATAAGCAGATGAGATGTGTTGCAGATGTATGTGTTGTCCTGGCTTACATTAGCTTCGTAGTTTGTTTGCAGACTTTGCCAGTGTTTCAAGTTGTCATGTCAACATTGTTTACTTCGGGTAGGGGTGAACAGATGCACACATGATTTCCACAGACAAACGTTTGTTCTCCTCAAGGTGATGCCAATTCAGTTACATGTATGTCAATATATATGATATTCCACATTTAACAGTGGATTCCTTTTTTTTTGGCCCATGCCGTTAGCTCGGAAATCATACCTTGCCTCACAACGCACACGCATATGATCAGTACTACACATACAGTACATGCTGCCATCTGATTAGTAACACAAAGAAAAAAACAAATGATTCCAGCAACTCGTGCACTCCAAAACATGCAGAGGTGGGTAGGGTACCCAAAAATTACTTTAGGATAATATGACTCAAGTAAAAGTAGTCAATAAATTAATTACTTGAGTAAGAGTACGTAGGAAAAAACTTCCTGAGTATTGAGTAACTTGTGAGTCACTTCGGATTTATTTAGTAGCTATTTATTAATGGTTCTTGGAATACAGTCGAGTTCCCACCATGATGTCAGCAGAACGTCATTCTGAATGTACGAAAATTGGAGCGGAGTATTCAAAATGGCCATCTGAAATTGTGGCATTTGTGGAAGTTTAGACAATACTTTCACATACTTTGCAGATTGGATGTACAAATGCAGCTGAGACAGGCTCCAGCAGCCCCCGCGCCCCTGATAGGGACAAGCGGTAGAAAATGGATGGATGGATGGATGATGCCCCTGATAGGGACAAGCGGTAGAAAATGGATGGATGGATGGATGATTTAACAGATAAAACGAAACACAGTTCAGTACGGGTACTTTAAGGGAAGCACTGAATGCTTTCTGAAATTTGTCATGACCTGTCACAATTATTATTCTTCCCTATGTTTAGTATAAAGGTCTGTTCCCGACGCGCTGTGCCTTCTTTGTTTACTTTCTTGTTGCGAGGAGCGCTGATTGTACACACCGGTCGCTGCTCATTGGTTAGTGTTCCCACCTGCTGTTAAGTCTAATCACGTCCCCTTATATACCTGTCTCGCCGCACACTTGTGATGGGTTTTTTGATCGCCTTTGGTGAGTGTTTCTTATGTTAGCTTTGTGCTACTATTTAAGTTATTGTGCTGAAAACAAAGTTTCGTTGTACTTGTGCAATGACAATAAAGACCTATCTATCTATCTATCAATCAATCAATCTATCTATCTATCTATCTATCTATCTATTTATCTATCTATCTATCTATCTATCTATCTATCTATCTATTTATCTATCTATCCATCTATCTATCTATTTATCTTCATGTTATTATCCTATGTTAAATTTGCCTTAACCTTCTCGTGCACTTTCCCAAGGGCAGACCCTCTTTTTTATTTTTTCCTTATTCTCGTAATTAAAGAATCACATTACCTGCGCGCTTCCTACTGTCCTCCGCATTTTGGGATCAAGAAACTATCATCATGGCAGAATGCAACAAAAATGAGTCTTCTGGCCAACAAAGTAGTAAATTCTAAAAAGATATATATTTTTTGGATTTGTTGAAGGAAAATGACCGGGGGACTTGATCTTTTCAATAATTACCACATAGTATTAAATATTTCTGTCCAATTACTGCTTAGGGATGGGCAGAGCCAAAACATATGTAAAGCCTGAGACTGTTGACACCGGTCACATCATACATTTTAGCTAGTTGGACCTTTGTATAGTGAGTAACATGTATTAGCTTGCATTGAATAAGACTATGTCTGGCACAAATAGAGGAATTATGAACTTTACTTATGATCTCTATCCAACTATCTCAGGTAGAATCAATCTTAAATACCCCTCCCAAAGTGACTACATTGAATTCCAAGACTCTGGGTGTAAAGGAATTATTTGGTTATAAATTCATGTAATTAATCATTTTAAAGTTGGGTGTGTTGTCAGAAACACATCTAAAGCTGTGCTAGTCGGTAAATCTGAAAAGTCTTATGAACAAAACTGTGCTCTGCAAATATTTAAAAAATGTTGCTTAGGGTGTAAAAATGTAATACTAAGTTGCTGTAAAGAGACACACGTGTTGTCAGCGTATACATCTCTAATGTTGTTGATCCCCAGACTTTACTATCTTAAAAAAGCATTATCGACAAGAGGAGGAGGGAAAGCATGATTAGCAGTTATGGGTGAAAGACTGGAAATGGTCTGTAAGCCAAAATAGCGCTTAAACTGAACCAAAATCCTGAATGAGGTTTTTACGATTTTATTTTTCGTAAAAATTAAAGTAGATGAGTGAATGGGAGAGTGAACCAGAGCCTTAGGAGATACTTGTTTAGCCGAGTTTGCCTACATAAACCAGCTAAAACAGGGAAGGATCAACCGCTTCATATCGCAGCCAATACTTCTAATGCCGTTGGCCCAGGAATAAAACCTACAATTTGGTAGCTCCAATCTTCCCAACAATTTGGGTCTTTACAAGTATTGTTTAGGTAACCTGTAGGTCTTTTTATTCCAAATCAATCTAACTATATTTAGAAAAGAAGGACCGATAGAGAAAAAAGGGTATGCACCGGAACTGATAGAAAAATCGAAAAATTGACACGAGCCACGGTAGATAAGTTAAGTAAGGACCAACAAAAAGTTATGTAAGGACCAACAATTGAAGTCTCCCTGGATTCTGGATAACAGTGGAGCAAAGTTGGCTTTGCAAAACTCTGCAAACATGTATGACCTGGACACCCAAATTAAATTTTGCAAGGCAATTTTAAAGGGCAAATTGTCCAGAGGATTGTTCTTTGCAGCAGAATTTATAGAAAATATTTCACTTTTACCTAAGTCCAAAAGGTTGAAGAGTACTCAATCAGCTGGGACTGAGATGGAGAGGTCATTTGCATAGAGATAAACTTTCATGCACATTGTGTTTATATATGCCCGTAATAAGTGGATTAGTATGAAGTGCTATTGGCAGAGGCTCAATGATAAGCGCAAAAAGCAATGGACTCAGAGGATAACCCTGCCGTGATTCAAACAATTCATTGTACATTTCCAATAAAATGGGCGCCAGCTAATGCCAAAAAGTTTTGAAAAATTTGGCAAGATAGCCATCTGGTCCCGGGGATTCACCAATTTGTAGGGACAACACTGCAACATTCATTCTGCAACATTGACTGGTCTTTCTAATTCTACCACAGCAGACTGATCAACCATTGGGATGGCCAGATTGGCAAAAAAAATTAGCTAGCCCAGGAGTAGAACATTGAGCAGATGGGCATATAGGAATTATTAAATACACAACAATCTCCAAATCTTCAGTGATTATATTTGAATACGTTGTGTGATATAATCGGATGCTGATATATGGCGTAGTTGATGAGACAATAGTTTGCCTAGCTTTATAGCCATGTTCAAAGAACTGGGTTCTTGAATGGTCGTAAGAACATCAAGTTCTGCTTGTAGAGAAAGTCTTCCTTATAAATGTATGGATTTTGAGAGGTAAAGTACAAGTTGTCTAGTAAAGATATGCGTTGTGTCAGCCACCGTAGCTATCCGCCATTCTTGTTTTGTTCTTATAGCCAATGTCTTCCTTTTTCTAGTATCGATATACTAGATTGATTTCCTAGATTAGATTGATACCTATCTTCCGGAATGCAAACTTGCTGAGCACAGATCAATGTAGTTGAATTTAAGGAATATACTTTTAATATTGATATATCAATTATTCGTTACACTCCTACAAAATAGCAGCACCACTCGATTTGCCCATAAATGAAGAATGATAAGTCTGTCATTCCCATCCTCTCCTCAATTTCAAGTGATCAGTTAGATGAGTCTCTTACAAAAATATAACATATGTGCCTAAATGATGGAGATGGTGTAATATCTTGTTTTATAGGGTTGTTAAACCCTTTACAGTAAAAACTAGTAAACCTAATACCACACCCATAGAATGTCACTGTTAGATTAAGTAGAGTCAGAGCAAAAAGTCGAAAGTATCAAAGTATGCAAAAATGCAAATTAGTGGCAGAACTACAAAATACACTTGACTGATACAAAGAAAAGAAAAACATACAAGTAACCGCTAACCCCCATCCTTAAACTCTTGTAGAAGCCTCCCTTCAAACAGGGTGCACGCAACATCCCCCCTTGACAAAATAACCCTCACGCCTCTTAAAAAAAAAAAAAAATGCTCCAAAAATGTGACCTCTTGTTAACAAATAATGTGCACTACGGTAAATGTAATAAAAAGAAAAAAGCCGTATAGTTATGGCTTGCCATCAACAAAGAGTAAAAATCTTACCTTCAATAAAAGGTGCAAAAACACGTAAAGTAGATCCATATAAAATGAGCAAATCAGCCAATTAAAAAATACGGAAATATTATGAATAAAATAGTAAAAGTGGTAATATAACAATGAAAAACCAAGTACAGTACAAAGGTAATGTAAAAATATTGATAAAAATAAATACTTTATGTATAAGGTACTTAAATAAAAAACAATAATAAATAACTAAATTGTACATACATATACAATCCAATCCAATCCCCTTTATTTATGTAACACTATTAACAAAATAAACTGTCTCCAGAGTGCTGCACATAAAAAAGAAACAATAAAAAGTAATCAGATCACAAGCATTTAAAATGAAACAAGTAAAAAAAATAGAATAAAATCATAAAAGACATCAATAAAATAGAATAAAACAATAAAAAAAAACAAATCAATAGAATAAAATAAAACAATAAAAGACACAAGAGGACCACAAGACTCGATATAAAAGCCAGAGAATAAAAGTGGGTTTTAAGACAAGACTTAAAACATTCAACTGTGGGGGCCATTCTGACATGAGGGGGCAGAACATTGCACAGTTTAGGGCTAACAACAGAAAAGGCCCTGTCTCCCCTAGTTTTAAGCCTCGATTTAGGCCCCACAAGTTGGAACTGTTGGAACTGGCCCTCAGACCTCAACGCCTGAGCTGGATCATAAATTTGGATGAGGTCTGTGATGTACTTTGGGGCCAGTCCATTCAAAGATTTAAAAACAAGCAGTGTTTTTTTCTAAATTGATTCTAAAATGAACAGCGGAGAAGCGATAATCGGGGTGAAGTATTCCCTTTTTTTGGTTCCCTTAAAAAATGTGCCACAGAGTTCTGGACTAACTGTAAGTGTGACAGTGCATTTTGACTTATTCCAGTCTAAAGTGCATTACAGTAGTCCAGACGTGATGAGATAAAAGAGTGCATGACCTGTTCAAATTGTTTAAAACCATGGTCTATACTGACTCCAAGGCTGGTGTCTGTGGGACGTACAGAGGTCTTAAGAAAGTCAAGGTCAAGCAGAGGGTCACTTTTGCCCAGCAGCACAACTTCAGTTTTTTCCTTGTTTAGCTTTAAAAAAATTCTGCGCCAACCAGGCCTTGACGTCATTTAATGCCGGGGGATTTACGATCATTTTTTGGAATTGGCAAATATATTTGGCAGTCATCTGCATCAAAATTATAAAAGATGCCATGCATTCTGAATATTGCACCAAGGGGAGTGATATAAAGTGCAAACAGGATGGGCCCAAGAATTGATCCTTGGGGGACTCCACGGTCAAGGATGAAGTTGAGTGCCCCAATCTTATACAGACACTTCTCCCTGACTAGTAACACCTGAACCACTTCAGAGCAGTCACCCTGACACCTACATAGTCTTCCAAACGAGATAAAAGTTTTGTGTGGTCAACTGTGTCAAAAGCAGCAGTCAGGTCTAAAAGCAATAAAATGGCTGAACTGCCAGAAGCAGTCATTTAAAACAAGTCCTTAAAGGCCTACTGAAACCCACTACTACCGACCACGCAGTCTGATAGTTTATATATCAATGAAGAAATCTTAACATTGCAACACATGCCAATATGGCCGGGTTAGCTTACTAAAGTGCAATTTTAAATTTTGCGCGAAATATCCTGCTGAAAACATCTCGGTATGATGACGTCTGCGCGTGACGTCACGGATTGTGGAGGACATTTTGGGACAGCATGGTGGCCAGCTATTAAGTCGTCTGTTTTCATCGCAAAATTCCAGAGTATTCTGGACATCTGTGTTGGTGAATCTTTTGCAATTTGTTCAATGAACAATGGAGACAGCAAAGAAGAAAGCTGTAGGTGGGAGATGGTGTATTGCGGCAGGTGTTGTGCTGGATAACGCACCCCCGCCGTAGAATGCACCCCCTGACTGGTGTGCCGGATAACACAGCCGGTGTTTCATTGTTTACATTCCTGGAAGATGACAGTCAAGCTTTACCATTGGCCTGTGGAGAACTGGGACAACAGAGACTCTTACCAGGAGGACTTTGAGTTGGATACGCAGACACGGTACCGTGAGTACGCATGCAGCTGTGGCTTCCAAACATTTGATCGCTTGCCCGCACGTGCGTGCCGCTATGTGCATGTCACGTACGTAAGTTTGGGGACTTTGGGGAAATATATGTGCTGTATGAACTTTGGGGAGGTGAACGGTACTTTGGGCTGTGGGATTGAGTGTGTTGTGCAGGTGTTTGAGTTGTATTGGCGGGTTATATGGACGGGAGGGGGGAGGTGTTTGTTATGCAGGATTAATTTGTGTCATATTAAATATAAGCCTGGTTGTGTTGTGGCTAATAGAGTATGTATAAATCTTGTGTTTATTTACTGTTTTATTCATTCCCAGCTGAATATCAGGTTCCACCCGCCTCTCACAGCATCTTCCGTATCTGAATCGCTCCCACTGCCCTCTAGTCCTTCACTCTCACTTTCCTCATCCACAAATCTTTCATCCTTGCTCAAATTAATGGGGAAATCGTCGCTTTCTCGGTCCGAATCGCTCTCGCTGCTGGTGGCCATGATTGTAAACAATGTGCAGATGTGAGGAGCTCCACAACCTGTGACGTCACGCGCAAATCGTCTGCTACTTCTGGTACAGGCAAGGCTTTTTTATCAGCGACCAAAAGTTGCAAACTTTATCGTCGATGTTCTCTACTAAATCCTTTTAGCAAAAATATGGCAATATCGCAAAATGATCAAATATGACACATAGAATAGACCTGCTATCCCCGTTTAAATAAGAAAATCGCATTTCAGTAGGCCTTTAAAAACCTTTAAGAGTGCAGACTTGGTGCTGTGGAACGCTCTGCAACCTGACTGAAAAGTATCTAAAATGCCACTGTCATTTAAAAAAGGCTGTATCTGCGTAAAAACACTTTTCTCTATAATCTTTGATACAAATGGGAGCTTAGAAATAGGCCGATAGTTGGACAAGACAGAAGGGTCAAGACTGGTCTTTTTTAACAAAGGTTCAACATCTGCCTTTTTACAGGAGCCTTTTTCAGTGAGAGCTGATAGTGACATAGGTTTAAACTCATTAGAAACTTTTGCACAATTTGTTGACGTAGCAAGAATAAAAGACGGGGGTGATCTTCTTCTTGTCCGTCCATCGGGTCGACGAGGTCCACTCTAGTCATCCTAGGGTTTCTGGGACTGACTCAGTCTGTACATGTGCAGATGGATGACGAGGCCAATCCTGGCACGGGAGGTTCAGGTACAAAAGGGACATGGGACGAGTGGGACGTCTCCAGGAGGGTTGATGGCACGGGATTTTCGGGCTTGCCTTTTCTTTTCTGCGGTGGTGGTCCTGTTTGCTTCGCACATCTTGGCGCCTTTGTGGATGGAGGAGCGCCAAGTGGCTCGTTCCATTGCGGATTGTTCCCAAGGCTTTGAGTGTGACAGTAGCAACCATGTTGTTAAAAAAGTGCAGGAAATTGTTACGAGTCTTGCATGACATTTCCAGCATGGTGGATGGACTGGGATTTAAAACGGAACCAATTTCTTTTTTTAAAGAACCTGGGGATTGTGAATGTTATTTGAAACTAAGTCAGATAAATACTTCGTTTTTTCAGCCTTGACAACATCCTGATACTTTCTCCAACTGTCTCTAAGGAGTTGGTATGTCACCTGCAGCCTATCTTTCTTCCAGCTGCGTTCCTTGACGTCCTTAAGCCACACCCCATGTTTGGATCTCCGCCGCATAACTTTCAGGGGAGCTAACTTATCCAGCTCGTTTGTACAAATAGAAACAAACGTGGCCATTTGCTGCTCTGTGTCAGAAGAGGTGACAGTGCTCATTTGAGTCTGCACTGCAGAAGAGAACAGATGGGAGAAGCAAGCAGCAGTGTCACGCTTGATAAAACGGCCAAGGCGCCCAGGAGCAGGCAATGTCACATTGTTATTTATACATCAGTCAAACATGACCGTGCTGTGGTCTGTAAATACTGCATCACCCACAATTACTTATCAACAGTAAAACCACAAGTTAATAAAAGGTCTAAAGTGTGTCTGTGCATTTGTGTACGCATACATATCGAAGTTAACGCGATAATAACGTGTTAACTATAAATTTCAATAACGGCACAAATTTTGTTAACGGCCAATTAACGCGAACACTTCCTTTTTGCCCCTCCTGCCCTGCCGTAGCGGGAGAAATGGATAAAGAAAAGGGCCCATTATGGAAATATCAGGTTCAAACCCATAGCAAGTTGTTCTACCGACAAGAAAGGACTATATTTTGCCTCGAGAAGAGGCGACAACGTCCCTGCAGCAAACGCCTGCTGCGCGTATTGTTCGGAGGTGGGTGGTGCTTCACTTCCGTGTTCAGATTACGGTTAAGGTGCATCGAAAACATAATATTTAGATTGTTACTGTGACAGCTTTAGTAAGTAAGATGGCATAAAAGCTCAACAGAACTGAAATACGGTCGGCAGGATGCCGAAAGGAGACTTTTTTATTGCAAACAGTCGATCCAATATCAAAACATGTCAAGACACCTTCTCAAACGAATCACACACCTTTTCTGCTTCAAAATAAAAACGCTACACTATACATCCGGTTTAACTACATTTAGGTTTCTCCTTAATGTACGGGCTTAATATTAGCCGCCACACCTGACAAAATAAAGAAATATAATGTATTGTAGCGTCCAGAAGAAAACATACAAAGTCTGACGCTCTTTTTAGCTTTAATGGCCAATTTTATGCAAACATGGGGCCCAATTCCAGCAAGTATTTCCCCCGTGCACACACGTCTGTCTCCGTGCTTCACTCCTGGACACACAACACTAGTTCATTCTCCGCCGCCACGGTGTGTTCAAAGACCATGGGAAAAATTACCATCATAACACACTAACATACACGCAAGTGTGACGTAAGGCTCTCTGCGGCTCGTTTTCCATCACGGACATGGCAAGACAGCGTCTTTAAACTCGAGTACAGTCGCCAATAACACCAGAAATAGATGCTGGATTTGTTGCCAGTTGTTTTTATTACAGAAAAAGAGACTAAAAGGATTTGAAAAATCTCTAAAAAAAAATAAAATAAAAAATTCAACCATTTCATATATTGTACAATAAGCAGCAACAATTTTAAAATAGAACAAAACAGTATTATGTAAGAAAAATATAGATGTTAATACTATACTTAACAATAACAGACTTGTTTTAAATGTATATTCACATCCCTTTTTAAAAAATGTATGCATCATAGCAAATCATGCGATGACGTCATATTGACCACGCCCCTAACCACAGGTATTCTGGCAATTTAGGCTAAACCCTGACATTAACAAACTAAAAATGTCTTACATTACGATCATGCTTTGTCAGAGATGTTTTGTAATGTTGTTCTGGGATCAGTTGAGGAATATAAGGGCGGGTGGGGCTGGCTGAAATATTGTGTAAATTATTTTATAACACGTTCTGGTCGAGTCCTCAATTACAGAATGATTAGCAGGCTCGATATTAGATTTTATTAATTAATAGGGAAGGTTAAAACATTGTCATGCAGCAATATGAAGCCACCCTCCCTGAAAATTATCTGTCTAGGGTACACCTATTAATTATCAAAAATTATACCCATCTGTGATTATCGCCATTAATTTTGAGTTAACAATGAACAATGTGATTATCGCAATTAAATGTTTTAATCGTACACTAATTTATACTGACTGAAAAACATGACCAATCATATTACAATATCTGTAAAGTATTAGTTCACATTTCATGTTTTGTTTGTACACAGCTGAGCTAGCCAGAAAGCGTATGCACTGTAGTTGTACTAACACGCATGGCGTGCTGCGTGTGTCATGATCGATATTAAAGTGACTCACTCGATGGACAGTTGTTCGCCTGGTCCAGCGTTTCCTGTAGATTTTGGGTAAGCAATTCATTTATGTCAAAATAGAGGAATTTGAAGGCTAGAACGGTGACTCCCATTAGCACCATCTTTCAAGCGTTTTTTATCATCTTTAAAATCCTAAAAAAAAGAAAAAAAGATGTGTGTTCTTGTCTTTAATAATGATTGTAAACATTTGGCAATATTCCAAAAAGAGTTCCCCTTTAATCTAAACGTGTACAAATACATTACTGTCTGAGCAACTAAGATATTCAATTGTGTACATGGTACTTTCAGTCTGTGCCGATTTACGTGGACCCCGACTTAAACAAGTTGAAAAACTTATTGGGGTGTTACCATTTAGTGGTCAATTGTACGGAATATGTACTGAACTGTGCAATCTACTAATAAAAGTTTCAATTAATCAATCAATCAATGTGCTTTTTTTTAGCATACATGGAAAGTACAAAGTTCGTTTTGCCTTTATCATGAATACACTCTAAAATCTTTACAAATTAAAACGGGAAGAAGATGAACATATTTAAGCACTTAAATAAAATTGATATGGCTACTCAGTGGCCTAGTGGTTAGAGTGTCCGCCCTGAGATTGGTAGGTTGTGAGTTCAAACCCCGGCCGAGTCATACCAAAGACTATAAAAATGGGACCCATTACCTCCCTGCTTGGCACTCAGCATCAAGGGTTGGAATTGGGGGTTAAATCAGCAAAAATTATTCCCGGGCGTGGCCACTGCTGTTGCTCACTGCTCCCCTCACCTCCTAGGGGGTGATCAAGGGTTATGGGTCAAATGCAGAGAATAATTTCGCCACACCTAGTGTGTGTGTGACAATCATTGGTACTTTAACTTTAAGATGCCAGGACAATATTTAATGTTTCTTCTGCTTGTGTCTATTTATTCATTTATTTTTTAGGTAAAACGTGGTTTAAAGATTTCTGTGTGTGCTTAAGTAGTTTTCCAGTGACTACAGTGATCAGAATGATAACCGTGATAATTTTGGTCACAGTAACCATGCTATGAAATGTTCATATCGTTACATCCATAGATAGATTTACACAAAGACGAGCAGGCTGTTAAATATTTATCAAAGATGTTTTTTTCAACGTATTTACATCAGATTTGTTCGTGACAGCACACTTTATTGGATACTCAGACACAAAGGGAGCACATGGGATGTTCTGTGTGTTTGACAAAAGCTATACACTGTGGGACAATTGCTTTGACAACAATTAGTCTCGGCCTGCAGAAAGTATGTAATCCAGTTATAGAGGCTGTCAAAATAAATGTAAGCGACTAAGCTGAGGATATGCAAGCAGTGATAGTGCAGCGTTGACGCATTTGTGCGCTTATTAGTCAGCCGTCTTCGCGGTGCAATGAATGTTTTATACGGCGCAGACTATACATTGTTCACTCGGATGATGCAAGCCGGTATGATGTCCAGACTGAGCTGTTATTCTGTGAGCCCTCATCATGGGGTTAATGGCTCTGCGTACTGGGGGCGCATCGCAAGTTTTCTCAAGCTTTCTGTCACAGAACATTTGAATGCGGCATCTGTTGTCAGAGCCGGGGAGGTGCATGCCCTCGTTCCCAGCAGCCCTTTGGCTGCTGACAGGGTGATGGATGATATCTGCAGCCTGGCCGCATTGCCTCCCTCTTTGCACACAAACACACTGAGAAAATATGCTTTCGCTGCCTTTGGCAACAAAGCCAATATCCGACATTTCAAGGGGAATGGAAACCTCGCTAGTGAAAACAATGAAATAGTTTGGAGTGGAGACTGTTTGCATTGAGCGCCACTTGACATTTGTAAATAAAGATACTGTTAGGAAAATGGGAAAATACTGTTTGTTCTGACTTGTACTAGAAATGGGCAATATGGTCTAAAATCTAAATTACGATATTTATTGCAGCCTCTTGCGATAACCATATGCTATTTGGTATATAAATGAAAATAGAACCATTTTAAAATAGGTTACAAATGCTCCTAATTTAGCTCATGAGGTATGCGGTAACATTTTGCCTCTTTTCTCGTATTTTCGCAAAACTATCTACTTACTATCTACTTCTTGTTGTAACATTTTTATATCTACACTTTAGTTCAAATCTAATAGGAACTTCTTCTCTTGCTGTTTGGATTCTTTATATTACTTTTGGGTGATACTGGAAATTTGGATATCTATCGATCCATCGGTACCAAGTAGTTACAAAGGCATTATTTGTCATACCAATGTTCATACTTCAAATGTTCAGGATCAGTGAATAATTAATATTTTTGAAAAACAACTCCAGTTCGATATAAACACAGAATGGTGGTTTAACAATATGAATGATTATTTGTAACTATTTCCGTGTTCCCTTTTATTACAACAATTACAACAGTGGTTCTTAACCTGGGTTCGATCGAACCCTAGGGGTTCGGTGAGTCGGCCTCGGTGGTTCGGCGCAGGTCAAAACACACCCGACTTATCGTGTAAATACAAACTTCTCCCTATCGGCGTATTACGGATACGGCGACAGCAGAAGTCAGACTGATTTGCAGGTGTGTAATTTGTTGTGAGTTTATGCACTGTGTTGGTTTTGTTGTTTGAACAAGGTGATGTTCATGCACGGTTCATTTTGTGCACCAGAAATAAAACATGGTAACACTTTAGTATGGGGAACATATTCACCATTAATTAGTTGCTTATTAACATGCAAATTAGTAACATATTGGCTCTTAACTAGTCATTATTAAGTACTTATTAATGCCTTATTCGGCATGGCCTTATTATAACCCTAACCCTGACCCTAACCCTAACCAAATAACTCTAAATTAAGTCTTTATTACTTAGAATATGTTCCCCTAGTGTCCAAATAACTCTAAATTAAGTCTTTATTACTTAGCATATGTTCCCCTAGTGGTCAAATAACTCTAAATTAAGTCTTTGTTAATTAGAATATGTTCCCCATACTAAAGTGTTACCAAAAACATATAACTTTGTCTTGAATTTGAAAAAAAAAAACATTTTATTTTTCACTAAAGAAGGGTTCGGTGAATGCACATATGAAACTGGTGGGGTTCGGTACCTCCAACAAGGTTAAGAACCACTGAATTACAATAACTGAACCAAAGCAGAAACTACTGTTGGCTTTTACTTGTTTGTTAACAATAACAAAAATATCAACGTAATCACTGTACTATCGACCATTTGCTGATACTATACTCCATCCACCCTCGTTTACAGAGCTCCAGCTTAGCGGTTAGCATGGCTTATTGTAAACTCTAGTATGTTTAGCTATTCCTCATCCTGTATGTATATATGTATATATGTTTCCTACTTTTAGGAAACATACTGTAGTTGTTTTGCTGCCATTGAGGCAAATATTAGTGACTTGCATTGTGGCGAGACACAGCCGCTAGCAAGGATGCTATATTGCGTTGAAGATGACTCTGTGCATTTGTTGCTGTCAAATCTGTGGGACAAAGCTATAATGTGCGATCAACATGCATTATCATATTAAAACGATAGTATTGAAAGCTCTATTGTAGGCCAAATGTATATCATATATTGTCTACACTATATAGTGCAACCAACCAACTTGTACTATTCTAATGTAACACTGGAACAAGCCACATAATTCCAGTACAAGTATTTGATAAAAAATAATACTCAGTTTTATAGTTAGTGTGAAGGTAGAAGACACGTTACTGTACACGATAATAAATAATCATACTATATATAATATGTTATTCTGCACCAACATTATTCTAATTCTTATTTTTATTCCAATAGTTGTACAGATTCCAAAAAAATAACCCACTTTTTCCAAAATTCCACATTTTGCAAACACAAATGAACTTTGGAACATACCAATTTTTTACCTCCATATTTTTCAACCGACTCCAACCATCCCCATACCCCAAAAAATGTAACGCATGAAAACATTCAGGTTATCTAGTTGTGACAATCCATAAATTCTCACATTCTCACATTTCTCAACTCGTTCCAACAATTCCAGCATTCAGGCTAGCAATTTTCCACTTTCCAAAAATGTCCTATTTTTCTCGTAATTCCACATTTCAGTTTTTCAACAACACACAATTTCTACACAATTGCCTTCTCTTTGAACACTACGTGTGTCTTTGCTGGTGTAGTTTTCAGTGGTGGAGAACTGCGCTTGCATCTCATTGATATTAAATAAACAATATTCAAATTATTTAGTGAAATGAGCAGCCACACAAGGCAAACTATCCATTTGTTCATCCATTCATTTATTTATTTATTCAGGTATTAATTCATTTATTCAGTCATTCATCTATACATTAATTCATTCATTAATTTTTTATTCATCCCTCCATTAATTTATTCATTTATTGAGCCAACCATTGACATATTCATCCAACCAACCATTAATTTGTGTATTTGTCCAATAATCCATTCATGTATTGATTCATTTATTAATTCATTAATGCAACCAGTCATTTATTTACCAATCCACTCATTCATCCAACCATCCGTCAATTCGTTAATTCATGTATTCATGCATTCATCCATCGATTCAGTCATCCAATTGCCCATCCATTAATTTAACTACCCGTTCATCCGCTAATGCATTAATCCATCTATTCATTCAGTCATGCATTCATTACATTCGTTGTTCGTTCATTCATTCATTCACTCATTCATTTGCCCATCCATTTGTTCATTGATCCATTCTGTATCCATGCTGTATGTATCACATGCAAACTACTACTACTACTGCTACAGTAATATAATACAACATCATTTATTGTTCAATAAATAACTTGTTCACTGCGTTAAACAAAACTATGGAGACAAAAGAAGCTGGTAACTTTACATGGGAAGTTTATTTGAAGAAATTTGGAAGATATTTTCAGAATATCATTTATGTATGTTTATTTGTATATTAGGGCTGTCAAATATTTAAAAAAAATCATATTAATTACACGTTTGAGTCTGAATTAATCATGATAAATCATACTCACCTGCATATTTTAAATTAACTAAAAAAATATCTTAATAAGTGGACACAAATTACATTTTATTGTTACAATGTCATACAGGAACTTTTTTTTTTAGATTTTTTACTTACCGGTAAATGCATGTCATTTATTGGTTCAAAACTTGGAAACACTTTTAGTTAGGGTACCATTATGTTTTGAAGTAAAATTTGCCAGCGAGCACATGAGTCGCAGTCTGGTCACTCATATTTGTGCTAGCACATGCATTGACCTAAACACTGACATTAAAACAACCCACGCTGTCTTTCAGGTAACCATCACGGCTGAGGTAAAGGAGCATGTACAGTCAAAACAAATTGTGTGAATAATCGGCGTATAAACATGATTACTGTGATATTTGTTGTGATTAATCACGAGTTACCTGGTTACTTTTGACAGCCCTACTCATTTTTATATTTCAATCTATTTCAACATATTGCAAATAATTCATTACGGGCTCAAAGCAATGTTGTCTTCATAAATGCACATTTTTGGTTCTCAGTTATTACCGTATTTTTCGGACTATAAGTCGCAGTTTTTTTCATAGTTTGGCCGGGGGTGCTACTTATACTCAGGAGCGACTTATGTGTGAAATTATTAACACATTACCGTATAATGTCGAATAATATTATTTAGCTCATTTACGTAAGAGACTAGACGTATAAGATTTCATGGGATTTAGCGATTAGATTAGGAGTGACAGATTGTTTGGTAAACGTATAGCAAGTTCTATATGTTATAGTTATTTGAATGACTCTTACCATAATATGTTACGTTAACATAGCAGGCACGTTCTCAGTTGGTTATTTATGCCACATATGACGTACACTTAATTATTCAGCCTGTTGTTCACTATTCTTTATTTATTTTAAATTGCCTTTCAAATGTCTATTCTTGGTGTTGGGTTTTATCAAATAATTTTTCCCCAAAAATGCGACTTATACTCCAGTGCGACTTATGTATGTTTTTTTCCTTCTTTATTATGCATTTTCGGCCGGTGCGACTTATACTCCGGAGCGACTTATACTCCGAAAAATACGGTAATCAATGGCTACATTTGTTTTGGATTTTTTATGAACATTGTTGGCTCAATTTTTGCCCTGGTTTTCATATATTGTCTCAGTTATCGGACGTACAAACATCGCCTAAACAAGCTAGTCTACTTGCCCACGTATTATCCCACTGAATAGAGTGTCCAACCAAATAATCCACCCATTGTTGACTCAGTTCCACTCTACCAACCGAGCGGTATAGCTCGGTTGGTAGAGTGGCCGTGCCAGCAACTTGAGGATTCCAGGTTCGATCCCCGCTTCCGCCATCCTAGTCACTGCCGTTGTGTCCTTGGGCAAGACACTTTACCCACCTGCTCCCAGTGCCACCCACACTGGTTTAAATGTAACTTAGATATTGGGTTTCACAATGTAAAGCGCTTTGAGTCACTAGAGAAAAGCGCTATATAAATATAATTCACTATTGTTTTTTATGGAGTACGACTGCAAATCTGCCATGGGGCCAAATAAAGTTGTGAGTGCCCATCACTTTGATAGAGAAGGTGATAAACACTATTGATGCCATTGTGTTATGCAAAATTGTGTTCATGTACAGTATTTTGGTGTTTGAAAGAAATAAATTGTATTTACAATTAGTTATTTACACCTGCTTAGTGGCCTAGTGGTTTGAGTGTCAGCACTGAGATCGGTAGGTCGTGAGTTCAAACCCCAGCCGAGTCATACCAAAGATTTTACAAATAAAACCCATTGCCTCCTTGCTTGGCACTCAGCATCAAGGGTTGGAATTGGGGGTTAAATCACCAAAAATGATTCCCGGGCGCAGCCACTGCTGCTGCCCACTGCTCTCCTTACCTCCCAAGGGGTTGAACAAGGGTATGGGTCAAATGCAGAGGAAAAATTTCACCACACCTAGTGTGTGTGTGAGACAATCGTTGGTACTTTACTTTAACTTTAACAATTAATTACAAAAATATTTTTGTTTTTTGTATGATTCGGTCCTCCTCCGCAATTATCGCTGTCATTGTCCTTACCTTCAATTGCACTATTGATGTTTCAGCAGTTAGGCCCCAATCCAGTGGTTTTATCACCTCGGCGTAATGATGCATAATGATGTGGAGCTTGGGGGGTGGTGGGATGAGAGTCTCCTCCACATTCTGGTCCTTCTTCATCTCATCTTCACTCTGGAAGAAAGTACAAAAAGGATGTCTGTGACACTCAGAGAGGAGAGTGGACAATTATAGAGCGGATGATGCTGTGGCAGGAAGGAAGGTGTTTTGGGCGACTAATGAGGGATAGAGAAGAGTGGAAGGTTGTCTGGCGTGACACAATTATCACACGTAGACTTATCTACACCAGGAAATCCAGAACTACACCATAACACTCCCAGCCATGAACCTCACCTCACCTCACCTCACCTCACCTCACCTCACCTCACCTCACCTCACCTCACTGTGCACGACTGCACGATTACCCCAATGTTCTTAATAAAAAACATGAATTTCTTGCCACTAACAATAAGACCTGTGCGCGAAATAGTTAACAACATTTTACCCTGACAATGGATTGGATTGTTCGGGAAAGAGTTCATTATGTCCTTTTTTTGAAATATCAAAGTGTCTTCTTACAAAGTCCGACTCAGGCAAGGTCAGAGTGTCCACCCGCCCACTGGACACACTTCACGACACACCAGGAATGTCTTGTGTGTTCATGCATGCGACCACAAAAACACCAGTGCTTCTTTCCCTCCTTTTTCGACATAAGCTTTCGAAATCACTAACTCCAGTAGTGATGCAAAAATTAGGAACGCTGATGGCTAACAAGAAGGTAATATGCCGGTACCTTAGGATACAAGTTTAATTGGTTCCGTCACTCAGCTCGTACCTCGACAAACAAAGTGTCACCCTTTGAAATGCATTAAAATCGATTAATTTTAACATATGACATGCCTTTTAAAAAGAAAACCAAATGTTTAGATAGGATAAATTGTATGACTCGAGCAAATAGTGTATGTTTTATGAAACAATGTAATAATAATGTGCAGCAATTACTGGAGATGTGAATCTTACAACAACTCATGGTTCGATTCCGATTGGAGTCAATTCAGAATCGATTCTCAATACAGCACAATTCTCGTAGGTACAGAACCATCAAATTCCGGAGGGCCCGCCTCAGGAAAAGCCTTATCCCTGCAGCTATAGCCGCCCTTAACAGCAGGCCCGACCGACATGTCTGACAAGCCTATAAATGTGTTGGTCATGTATGATGTATTTTTGTTATTTTTGTTTTGTGATGTATAATGTCTCTTGTTTAAATGTACGGCAGTGAAAATTACTTTCCCCAACGGGGATCAATAAATCTAAATCTAAATCTATAAATCTAATTCTCGGTATCGCAATATTTTATACGATACAAAAATTATAATAAAACCTTTTTAAAACAGGTTACAAGCTACAAAAGCTTCTTTTGGCTGCTGACGCATGACGTACACGCACAGCGAGTCAGTGCAGAGATAACCTAAAAATGTATTCTTAATTTGTATATACATATATATACATATGTATATATACATATATATATATATATATATATATATATATATATATAGTCGAGGTTTCTGTGATTTATCCTTTATACGTTTGTACAATCCTCAATACCGGGGTAGAGCGGAATATACGTTAGGTCAGGAAAAAACGCAGAGGCTATATCATCCCTACAAGCTTGTTTCGCAGGTTTCCCTGCTCGTCAGTGGATTTAATAAAATCACACATTTTGGAATATGGAATAATCATGATTATTCACAGGTTATGACTCGCATGCATGATTAAAATTTGCTTATGAAAAGACCCCAATATTTGTACACAAATGCAATTTTATTGTAGGAAATGTCATCCAGGAATGTTTGTATACGTTTTACTTGACTGCATGTCATTTTTATTTGCACAAGACCTTCGAACTGTTCTTCTTCTAACTTCTTTCAGTCTGTTTTTTTGGAGTGAAATTTGCCAGTGAGGACACCAGTCGGAGTCTCCTCACACATTTTTGTACTCACATATTCATTGATCTGATCACTGAAAATAAGGTAAAAGAGCTTAGATGCTCAAAATAAATTGAATGATTATGTGTTCATGATACATGCAATTTTTTGTAATTAATCACATTAGTTAACACATTAATTTTGACAGTCCTAATTGTTTTCTATCTCAATTGTTGAAAATTAATACCGTAATCGATTTGGAATCAAAATAAACAGAATAAATAAGGATCGTGGTTTGAATGTGAATCCACTTTTTTCAGCACCACTACAAAACTATAAGAAACCTTTTCAAAAACGCACGCTCCTCTTTCTGCTGGTGTATGAGGGATATTTGTAGCGAGTAAGCACAAAGTCGGCTTACAATTTAAACAACTTTTTTTTTTTTTAAATAGTATTTATTCAAAATAAAAATCGCAATTTGGCTGTGAATAGATTTTTTTCAGCAACCTTAGCATTTAACTTGCTTCTCTGTCAAACGCACCATCAGCAGCTTATCCATATTTTCATTGATACATGTCTGTTGCTTAGATATTATTTTAGCGTTCTTGGCTGGCGTAATCGACTCATCCTGCCTCAGTAAAAACTAGCAGTGCTACGCTCCAGCTGCTTCACTAAGTGAGCCAGCTGCACGCTTTGTCATGTTTTTAATGATTTATTTCTTTATTTCAATGAGCACTGTCCTTCACACTCACTTTCTTCCTTTGCTTGGAAAAATACAGTTGTGTCCATCCCTGCATGCTGAATGCTAAGCAGTGTTTTAGTCCGATTTTACGGGGTTCACTGTGACATTCGCAATGCCAACTAGTGGCGGGGATGCTCATAATCCTAATGATTGCTTTCAACATAAAAGCATAACATTTAGCGGAGAGACAGCTCATAGCCCGAAAAACTTATAAGAGGCACTCGTATCCTGAGGTACCACTACTACAAGTTTATAAAATGATTTGGTTTTCATTAAAAAAACATTCAAATGTTGTTAACATAATGGTTATTTTTAGTGTAGTCTGTTTTGTATGTTTTTTATCCAAAACATACAATCCCATATGTTGCCTACTTAGGTAAAAGTGATGTGAAACGTTCATTTATGTATTATTTATTCATCAATGAAATGTATTTAAATGGTGTTCTGCATGTAAAACAATAATTATTTATTTAAAAATGTGTTTTGTGTTTATATTTTTGAGTGTCTTGGACAAATTAATTATTTCTTATGGGAAGATTTGGTTCTTTTGGAACGGATTACTAAATAAAACGAAGTACTTAGCAGCTGCCTGGTGGCCAAAGGGTTAAAAGGTTTCGTCTGTCTCAACAATGCTCTGCCATATAGGTCACATTCAAGTCTCAGACAGGACAGACCAACCTGGAAGACAGACGACAATTATCTCGGCCCGTTACAGTTCAATAAGTCCATCAAGCTGAGAGCCAGATACCACGTTTCCCTGGCAACGCCTGTGAAGTCAATCACGGATCGGGGGGCGAAAGAAGGGGAGCTAATACGAGACAAGGGGAGGCAGCAGGGCCTGCAGGACCAAGAAGCAATGCTTCCGAGTCTTTTGTGGACACTACAAAACACATAAATGTTTCAAAAAAAAGAAAAATCAGAGACTGGTGTGAAAATATTAATGCTGATAGATGCATGTCGTAATTATTAGGTTTTTAGGGATATATATTATTATATAACATTTGTTTCCTCCTCTCTCCACAAACAAAAACCCATACTGCCTGCGTTCCACGCCATGGCGGTCCCAAACAAATCCCAATTATTATTATTATTATAATTAACATTTTTATATATACTTTATATACATTTTTGAATTAAAACGTGCCAAAGGTTTTTGTTTGCAGTCTTGGTTATTGTACAAACATTGCATGTAACAAACTAGTCTCTTATCATTTCGCGGAATGAGGTGCGAAAACAAAGAATCACACGTTGGTGACTCAGTCTCTGTACTTTGTTTTTAATTAGGTTTTTTTATTGAGTTTTTTTGGATTATTCCCATGTCACCACCTACATGTCATTATCTCGCTGTCATTCACTTTTTTTGTAGCATAGCTTTTGTCAGGCTTGGTCAAAAGGATAGGACTCAGATGCAGAGTAGGGAATACTTCGACAGGCTTTTATTTTAACAGCTTCCTTTCACCTCCAGAGTCAAGGTAATACAATATCTATATTAACAAAAAACTAGTCGGCGATAAAGGTTCCAAAAAATTGGAACAACCGAAAATCACTCTGAAAGGACGAAAACACAAAAACAAAGACAAACTATAATTGGCGCCATATATGCTATAAAATTTATTAACACAAAAACGCTCCAACAGGAGGAAAAAAACAATGGCTATGAAAAAATGTACACTTATCTAATCTAATAAAGTTGAACAAAAAATGTCACTCAAAAATTTGAGGAAAGAATGAAAGAAAAAACTGATAAGTCACCATTTCGGCTGAATAAACTAAATAATAAGAAAATCACTCTGCTGAGGAGGAAAAAAAGAAAACTCAAAATAGCAACGAAGGAATTCAGGATCAAGGAATATAAACACAAGACGAGGCAAGGCAAGACAAGGCATGGACATGGAGGCTAGAGAGGCACGATTACACGAGACAATCTGGCACAGAACAAGGGGATGCGTGGGCTTATAAAAGACATGAGGGTAATGGGAAACAGGTGGAAACAATCAGGGGTCAGGGATGATGTCAGACTGATGACACAAAAGGAAGGGCAAGTGATCTGACACGAGAGGAGTTACTTTTCAAAGTAAAACATGCAATTCACAAGACAGAAGAAACCAAGACAAGATATCCATCACCGCGGTGTGACAGCTTTACTGTTTAGCAAACCAAAGTAACGTCCAACTCGGGATGTACTCATTTGAAAATGGACATAACACGAGTATCACGGTTATCATTGTAATCCCGGTAATGTTGAATGTGCTCAAAGAGTACTTAAACGGACACTAAACTCTTTTAACCAAGTTTTGTTTTTAAAAATGTGTCTTGTATTCATGCTGGCATTTAAGCTAGCCAGCCAGTACCGTGCCAGCTGCTTCTGTAGAAAATTTGCAATAACAGTTTGTCATAGTTTTTTTCCCGCTATTTTGGATTATACCGGTGATCGTTACATCCCGAAGTCCAAAACTTTTCGAATAAGATTCACAAACCAGATTCAAAATGTCGCAAAACATTTTGTTGCGTGAATCTCAAGCAGGCTGTATGAAAGCTACTTTACACAGCTGCTGCCTTTCTGTTGTACTTCCGGAAGATTTTTTTGCCCTCCCAAAAGAAGGGGTTTTCCGATACAACTTTTTCATTTATGATACAATACCGATATTGGAGCCATGGGAATTGGCCGATACCAATATTTATCTGATATAAGATCATCATGAATCATTCATACTTATATTATTTTGTAGAGTAGAATGTTAGAAAACTGCAATGAGGTGGCGACTGGGATAGGCTCCAGCCACCCCTGTGACTCCGAGAGGACAAGCGGTAGAAAATGGATGGATAGAATGTTAGAAAAAGTTTGATCAAGTGAAATTAGTCAAACAGAAAATAATGGTAGGCATGAAAAAAACCAACTAACGTATTTATTGTTAACTGCCTGGAATGGACTTATGCTGTCTTTATGTTGAAGCGGGCCGTATATTTATAGCTAGAATTCACTGAAATTCAAGTATTTCTTTTATATATGTATATGTATATATATATATATATGTATATATATATATATATATACATATATATATGTATATATATATATATATGTATATATATGTATATATATATATATATATATATATATATATATATATATATAAATACGTACAGATACCTTTTGTTCTGTCGAGAGAAACCTCTGCAGACATCCAACTATTGATTTGCAGATTCAAAGTGAGATATTCTATCGAGCACTAAAGACAATTTTGCCCTCTTTAAGATAAAATAACTATTTTTAAAATGAGGAAAAACAAATATATATATATATATATATATATATATATATATATATATATATATATATATATATAATAGAAATACTTGAATGTCAGTGTTCATTTATTTACACATATACACACACATAACACTCCTCTCCACTACCGTATTTTTCGGAGTATAAGTCGCACCTGCCGAAAATGCATAGTAAAAAAGGAAAAATACATATATAAGTCGCACTGGAGCCCGGCCAAACTATGAAAAGAAACTGCGACTTATAGTCCGGTACTTGCCGTAGTTTTGAAGCAATGCATGATGGGAATCCGGATGTTGTGTGTCAGTGTATTAACGTGCCGGCTAGAATAAACACACGCTGAGCAATAGCTCCGAGCCTGCCTACTTTATGGGTTATAGATAAGCCTATGGATAACAGTATATTAGTCTCCTTCTTGTTGTGTGTGCAGTTGCGCACTGAGCTCCAAAAGCCGTAGATGTTATAACATGACTGAGCCGGCACGCTGTTTATATGGAGGAAAAGTGGATGTGACGACAGGCTGTCCTCACTCAGGTCCGGCTGGAAATCGGGAGAAATTCGGGAGAATGGTTGTCCCGGGATATTTTCGGGAGAGGCACTGAAATTCGGGAGTCTCCCGGAGAATTCGGGAGGGTTGGTAAGTATGGACTAGTGATGTCCTTCAGCCCCCCTACCCTCACTTTGTCAAAATCTCCCCAAACTTGTCCCATTCGATTCCTCTACGTTTGGGCTGCAAAATTGTTTGCCTGTTATAGTTTTTAAATGATTAATCTTTTATCATTTGTAACCAGCGCCCCCATCCCAAATGTCTGTGCTGCGTTTGTGCTCGTTTGTGGTTCAAACATTTTTTTTAACTGTTATAGTTTTTATGTTATTAATGTTTTATCATTTTTATGTTTTTACGAATCAGAATCAGATTTATAGCCAAGTATGTTTAACACACAAGAAATTTAACTTGGTGGACTGTGCAAGAAACAAAGAAAAACACAACAACTACAAGAGAGCACAGTACTGTGGCGACCATCCGCGCATCTTGGTAGGAAAACAAGAGGGAAGCATTAAATAAACATAAAGGACATAAAATACATTAAAGAAGCACAGAGCTGATGCAACCAGCTGCCACTTAAGAGGCAGTATTTCTACATGCAGCTACAACATTAAAATAACGGAAAAAAAGGGAAAAAAAGAGCAATAAATAATACATTTTGCGCACATGCATTTTCACCATGCAGAGACAAACAACAAACTAAAAACAAAACAAAAAAACAACACAATTTCAACACCCACATACGGCCAGAAAGAAGGAACAGACCCAACAAAGCAACAAAGAGAGCCTACTCCATCCAAGGCTGCCCATAAGCTCTTGGCCAATGTCCAGTCAATGTCCAGTCCAGTTATTGGCCAAACGTTAATAACAAAAAAATTATAAGAGTCAAAACATTTTTGGTAGCACAAACAAATTTGACATGTTTTGGGAGGTGGGTGTCGGGAGGCTGGATATGAATAATAAAACATTATCTAAACGTTATTGGATGATATCACTCTTTACAAAATGTAATTTAGAATAACCGTAACGGCACAAACAAAAATGTTTACGGCACAAACCAGCACAAACAAATGACAATGTTATTTTAATATTTGCAATGGTCACACAGGTCTCCACTCCGACTGCGTTGTAGTTTTCAGTGCTTCCATGTTAAATCTACTGACAGATATAAATTCCAATTATACGCTACTTGGTATTAGAAATGGCAACAGCGAAGGATGCATGTGCAAGTACGAGCAAGTCAGCCCCACAACAAGAGGATAGAGAACAAGTAAAGAAGAAAGAAATAAAGAGAAAGGAGCATTGTGTGACACGCTATAATGTGTGGTCACATTAAGTGTCTATTATTTTTCATGTGAATATTTGTCTGCAAGAGCCTATATGTCATTTGATGAACATTCATGTTGGGAGTTGTATCTCCATTTCGCCACTAGGGGGCATTTCCGCCTTTCTGAGTTATTAAAAAGGCAGGTAGTCTTCAATCGCTGTCAAAGAAGACAACAGATGCTACATCTGCCTCAATTAATACAGGTTAGTAATGTTTCAAAAACATACATTGTTGATTTAATGTGTTTATTATAAAAGTACAAGCAGGTACTGGTGGAGAGTTTGATGAGAATTCAATTAAAATTTGTGTACTTTTGAGGTCGCTAAACGTGACAAAATCCCTTTTGCTACATGAGCTAGCGACATTGTTTAGCTGAGTGAAAGTAGTGTGATTTGTCTAAAAGTCTCAAACTTCATTTACTTTTGACTCCCTGTACATTATAAAAGTCTGTTATGTGTCAAAATGTTTTCAATTGTATCTTTATGTGTTAAAATACTAGCTACATTTTGGGATGTCCTATTCCATTGTACTTCATTACCAGTAATGCTAAAATGAGAAAGAGAAATGTAACTGTTAAGCATTAAGGTTGAACATCTAAGTAGTCATTTTGGCTAATAGTATTTCCATTATTGCATATGAATATCAGTTGAATGGACTCAAAGGGGAATGTTTTGAGTTGGTGATTTGATATGACCTGATTTAGAATGTAAAAGTGAGTGAATGGAAAACAGAAAGAAAGAAGAGACGACAGCCAGAGAAGACAACAGACGCTACTATCTGCCTCATCAATTCTTTGTTTGTTACAGAACTACACACACATAATCTGTTTACGGGCCTTACGTAACAATTACAATTACAATGGGACTACAATGGCAGACACGCGCAAAGCTCTTCGGGTAAAACTTTACCATATATGGAAATATCTGCTGATGTCACACTTGGGGGGAAAATGTCACAAATGGGGCAAATTTAAAACGAATGACAAAGGAAGTATGAAGGAAGACAAGATTGTAATATTAATATATCGTCGCCATGCCTCCATGGTTGGATTTCACATTTTTGGGAGATATGCAGATCCCAAATACACAAATACAGGTACCAATAGGTAAGAAAAGTCGGTTTTGTGTAATAGGTCCCCTCTTATAATCCGATGCTTGTTTTGTTTTTTATTTTTTTGCCCATATCCGAACAATATGAATATAATAAAACATCCTTTTATTTTGAGTGCAAGTAGCCACCCCCTAACCCCACCCAATACCAAGGGTTCCGATCGGCCTTTTACATTGTTAATCGCAAAATCAGTTTTTTTATGCATCTCAAAAGTGTTCACAATAATCACCATTTTCTGCAGAATACATGAATTTGGTGTGCATGCACAGCTTTAGACCAATGAAGGTAATCACTTGTCCTCATCTCCTTGAGGAAAAGGGACAAACATGACCCCTTACTGTGCTAGCAAATATAATTCTATAATGTGGAAAATATAAATATGTACCTCTATGAGTGGCACTACCAGTCATATTCTTTATTGGGTTGCAAACTAAACTGAATTGGCTTCAGTTCTGAAGAGGTGGATTTAGTAATCAAATGTACATGTTGTTGCACAGGTGCATGTGTGCAGAGTCATCAGAGTGTGTGTGTGTGTGTGTGTGTGTGTGTGTGTGTGTGTGTGTGTGTGTGTGTGTGTGTGTGTGTGTGTGTGTGTGTGTGTGTGTGTGTGTGTTCAAGTGGCTGTCTGGCCTCCTGCCGCAGTGTCTGGAAAATCAGACACCGTCCCCCCACACCCCCCACCCCACTAACCACCCCACCTTCCACCGCTATCAAGCATACCTGACACCCCCTCTCCTACACCTCCTTCCCCCTCGCCCTGCTGTGATAAGAGATCCCATGAACACAAGCGGCACACACACACACACACACACACACACACACACACACACACACACACACACACACACTCACACACACACACACACACACACGACAGCCAGACAATTGGTGCAAAGCAAAAAAGGGAGAAAAAAAAGAGTATTTATAACAAAGCACATGCGATTCCATTTTTCTTTCCTAAATCCAAACGTGGGTAAAAACGCTGATCTGGCCTTATTTCTTTTATCGGTGACCAATGTGGCAAGGCATTGTGCCACAGGACCACCTGGGAACAATGCAGTGTCATTTGTAGCAACGAGAATCTTTACTTTATCAACACGTATATGTCGAAAATGTGTTGTTTTTTTTTTATTCATCATGACCTATAAAAACATGACTTGCAAAGAAAATTCCCATTTGTGTCTTTTTTTCCACATATATGAATAAATAAATGTACTCAAAATAACATTGCAATAGAACAGTGGTTCTTAACCTGGGTTCGATTGAACCCTAGGGGTTCGGTGAGTCGGCCTCAGGGGTTCGGCAGAGCCTCCGCTGCGGAGGTCAAGACACGCCCGACTCATCGTGGAAATAAAAACTTCTCCCTGTCGGCGTATTATGGATACCCGCAAACAATGTCCCCTCCAATTTTCCATATGCGTGAGCAAACGCAAAAACTCCTTGGGCATTCAGTGGAGCACATGCGAGCGACGTCATACCTGCAGCACACCTGTCCCAAACCTGACTAAATAACAAGTTCAATGTTTTATTATTGCCCTGTGATGAGGTGGCGACTTGTCCAGGGTGTACCCCGCCTTCCGCCCGATTGTAGCTGAGATAGGCTCCAGCACCCCCCGTGACCCCGAAGGGATTAAGCGGTAGAAAATGGGTGGATGGATGTTTTATTATTGTAATCAAATGACAGCAGTCATTTCCATGAGATTATTTTCTAATATAAGTGTTTTGGCCCAATTACAATGACTATAACATATTGTTTTTCATGAGCTGTGTACTAGTATTATATGTCTGGGTGGGGGGTCCTACTTTGGAAATAATGTGTACCCCTTTCAGATGCATTTAGTTCCCACTAAAACATTCACCTGTGGCACAATGAGATGTAAACATGAGATCATGTGTACATTCCTGTAACTTTCTGTTTGTAAAATATACCTTTATTAGTATTTCTTTAATATAATAACATAATTTTATGATTACGGTTCGGGTTCGATGAATGCGCATATGAAACTGGTGGGGTTCGGTACCTCCAACAAGGTTAAGAACCACTGCAATAGAATAATAACAAACAAAAACAATTAATTTAATACATTAAAGGGGCTGTTTGCAACATTTACACAGATGCCTAGAGGGCGCTAACTTTCCAATGTATTTTACACAGTATGTGTCTCTTATGGCTTCTGGAGCATAACGTAATTACGTACGTACGTAACACATGCACGCGCATTAGCTTTAGATGTTGTAAGCTAATGACAACAATTTGGATTGAGAAAGTTAGCTGTCATTGAATGTATATTCTATCATAGTGGTGTCAAAGTCAAGGCCTGCGGGCCAGACACAGCCCGTGAATGTATTATATATGGCCCCCTGGATGATATTTAATTAGTATTAGAACCGGCCCGCAGGCCACAGCCGCCTGCTGCTGTTTTGCACGCACCAATACTCCATCAGTGTTGGTGCTAGGAATTTTCAAAATGCGGTCAAAGGGACCCCATCAAGTCATAAAAATGGGGTCCCACAGTACATTTTTGGGATCCCACTTTTTTGTAACCGATTTGAAAACAAATGATAAGTGTACGCATTATCCTGTTATATCTCACATTCTATATTGTGTTTTGGAAAAAGGTTGTCATAAACGTTAACCTGACTCTCGCCAGTTGCAATCCTGATCGGTTCATTAATTTTTGCTATCTGGAAGGAGTTTGCAATGCCTTCGAGCCCAGACCCTTGTGTGGAGCTCAGCAAACTACAAGGATCTGGCCAGAGTCAGGTTACATAAACGTTACTTCATTCATTAAAAAAATAATACAAAAGAAAACACATTTTTATGCATATGTAAATGTATTCAGTTATAAACATTCATTCACTTTCTTCTCTCCTTCATGGATCTAAACTTTACCGCTGTCTGTATTTTTTTCTATATTCTTATTGTAATATTTTCACCATGTGTTTGTTCTATTTTTGGCCAAAGTAAGACAAAGAAAACCATCTAAAGTTGTCTTTATTTTTTAGTTTTAATACCATGATTTTAATAGTCCGGCGTGTGCACTGATTTTCCTCCATGCGGCCCCTGAGCTAAAATGAGTTTGACACCCCTGATCTATCATAACAACATGACTGCAAATTGTTGGTTGTTTTTTCTTGGGCGGCTTTTGTATGCACGTGCGTGTTGACGAGACCGGGTGAATGACTGTCGTAAACACTAATCATTTTATTCGGGCCGGTAAAAAATGTTATTACGTCAACTTTGTAATTGTGAAAAATATAGACAATTGTCAAACAAATATGTTCTGTTAAATCACTGATGGTAACATAAGTGGTGTTCTGTATCTTTTTTGCTATGAAAAATGTGACAGCACCATTCATATATCTATGGGTAAAATACATATGTTTAACACTTAAGAATCAATTTAAAGTTAAAGTTAAAGTACCAATGATTGTCACACACACAGTAAATTAGTGATGGGTATACTAGATAAAATACATTTATAAGTTGTTGTTGTTTTTTTAAATACTACTAATGTATGTAAAAGATGAGTGATGTTACATATTGTACATTCATAGTAATTGTTAATGTCTAGTAAATGTCTTATTTGTGGTAGAACAATTATACTTTGAATTGAACCAATAACCCATAGTTATTGAAAAATCATATCGACAGTGACAATTATTAAGTGTCTAATTAGCATTTTTGCTACAGTGACAAATAATTCCCGACAGGATTTGCATAGCAATTTTAAGGCTGAAAGACCTATAGCAATATTTTATCAGCTCGTTTCGTTGTTTCATGCAGTGAGAACAGTTGTAATATTTGACACCTTAATAAGTCATTATAAGTGTTACATTTCTTAAATGAGATTTAATTATTTATATGAAAAAAAAAAGCTTTAGGAAATTACCTAGCTTCCTGACACGCCACCATTATGGGGCAGCTATATTGTTTCCTAGCTTGTTTCATTGAATAAATATGGTTGAAAAAATGTTGAATTTTAATACTTGACACCTTATCAAAGTAATAGAAATGTTAAATTGCTTTAAAATTAGATTTAATAGCAAAAAAATGAGATTTTTGAAATGAGCTTACATGGCCCACTACCATCTTGGTGCAGCTATAGCCAGGGATAGTTACATGACAGCCACAGCAAAATGTTTTGCTCTTTGTTTTATAAGAATTTATTAAAGAAATGTTGTAAAAACATCCATCCATCCATTTTCTACCGCTTGTCCCTTTCGGGGTCGCGGGGGGTGCTGAAGCCTATCCCAGCTACACTTTGGGCGGAAGGCGGTGTACACCCTGCACAAGTCGCCACCTCCTCACAGGGCCAACACAGATAGATGGACAACATTCACACTCACATTCACACATTAGGGCCAATTTAGTGTTGCCAATCAACCTATCCCCGGGTGCATGTCTTTGGAGGTGGGAGGAAGCCGGAGTACCCGGAGGGACCCCACGCAGTCACGGGGAGAACATGCAAACTCCACGCAGAAAGAAGCCGAGCCGGGGATCAAACCCAGGACCTAAGCTATGTAGCTTAACTACATTTTCCAGTAGCTTAGCGGTAGCTTAGCTACTTTTTTAACGAGTAGCATTTCCTGTAGCTTAGCTACTTTTAGACCCATGTAGCTAGGTAGCTTACATAAAAGCTACAAAGACAGAAAATGGACTGTGAATCCAGGCCAAACTAATATGTAGACAATACAATAGCCTGGATGAATGAATACGGAGAAAATCCATGATAATTGGTTGGTGTTCGTATGATGAGTCCCAATTGGCTAAGGTTAGGGCGAAACATTACGGACTGGCCAATCAGAGGTAAGATAAGGCGGGTCATCGAAACTAGTTAACAAAATCATAACAGACACACACTCATGTCACATGACGACGAGGGAGTCGGAGAAAGAGGGACGCTTCAAGCTGACGACAAAAAAAAAAAAAAACATTTGAAAATGGCAGAGGGATTCTCTCCCACGGATTCGATTTTTCCTTTAGTAATGATGATGACATGCAGTAAATCCACAAAAATGTGTGTTCTTAGCCATACTTCTACGTTTAGAGAAAACAATGCTCAAAACTTTAGTTTTTAGTTGTTTACTGTGTACACCAAAATCACAACTCCTCTCTTCATCTAAGCCAGTGGTGTCAAACGTAAGGCCCACGGGCCGGATCAGGCCCTCGAACAGGTTTTATCCGGCCCGCGGGAAGATTTTGCTCAGTATAAAAATAAGCCAACATTTTTGAATGAAAGAAACTGCTGTTCTAAATAGATCTCGCAATAGTAATTATTTGTATCTTTGGAGATGATGCTACATATGTAAAAAAATAAAATAAACCACATGATGTTAGTGCACCAGTCGAGGTAAATGATCAAACTACATCAATAACATCCTGTAATTTGATTTTGATATCATTTTTTTATCTTGATAGATTGAAAATTACCACCAATGACTTGACTGATGAACATTATCACATAATTTATTGAGGAAGTATAAATAACGACAAATAAAGATAGAATACTATTAACCGCAACATGGAAGTGTAAAAAAAACCAACAACATTATGATTTGTACATTTTCAGAATGTGCTTGTTCTATTTAAAAACAAAGACAACAATCTGAAGTTGTCTTTATTTTTAAGTTATCGTGCCGTTATTTTACCAGTCCGGCCCACTTGGGAGTAGATTTTTCTCCATGTGGCCCCCGATCTAAAATGAGTTTGACACCCCTGATCTAAGACGTCCAACACTAATTTAGGAACACACATTAAGGTGAGTTGAGTTCATTAAAAGTGTGACTGCACATAACCATTACTAACTGTTCCCAAACAACACACAAGTCATTGTTGTTGTAGGTAGAGAAAATTAATAACAGCACAATGGTGGACCAAAGAAAAGGCAAACTAAAATAAGGGTGCGGGGACCCCTAGAGGTATTTGTAGTGTGTTCCCAGCTAAATGACAGATAGTTAATAGTAATGGACCCTTATTGGTTCATTTGTACACTCTCAGTTACATTAACATTAATATTACACATGTGGGCCAACAGATATAAATGTCGTTAAATGTAGCTTTGATGTAGGATAGCTTCTCCGTGAATAGCTTCCCCTGTAGCTTAGCTACATTTAATCAAGAGCAACTTGTAGCTTAGCTTACTACATTTTCCAAGTAGTTTGCCCATCACTAAATATTTGACACCCCATTAAAGCATTAGAATAACATGTTACATGATTTTAAAAATCAGCTTAAATGGTAGAAAATAATCTTGTGGAAATGAGCTAGCTTACCTGTCACCCCGCCATTTTGGGTCTGCTCCAGGAATAGTCACATGACAATTACGCCAAAAAGCTCGTTTTATATAATTTAATTGTTGTCATATAATAAGAACACCATTTTTAGATATTTGGCACTATATAAAATCATTACAATTGTCTTTAAAATGAGCTTTAATGGCAAAATGTAATTATTTAGGAAATAATGTACAATAAGGATGCACGACCATTTTAGGTAAGCCATAGTCACATGACACCCACTCTACCCACTTGGTGACTTGATGATTTGAAGACTTTTAAAGCGTTTGTATATAGTGGTTCTTAACCTGGGTTCGATCGAACTCTAGGGGTTCGGTGAGTCGGCCTCAGGGGTTTGGCGGAGGTCAAAACACACCCGACTCATCGTGTAAATACAAACTTCTCTCTATCGGCGTATTACGGATACGGCAACAGCTGACTGGTTTGCAGGTGTGTAATTTGTTGTGAGTTTATGCACTGTGTTGGTTTTGTTCTTTGAACAAGGTGATGTTCATGCACGGTTCATTTTGTGCACCAGTAAAAAAAAACATGGTAACACTTTAGTATGGGGAACATATTCACCATTAATTAGTTGCTTATTGACATGCAAATTGGTAACATATTGGCTCTTAACTATTAAGTACTTATTAATGCCTTATTCGGCATGGCCTTATTATAACCCTAACCCTCTAACCCTGGCCCTAACCCTAACCAAATAACTCTAAATTAAGTCTTAATTACTTAGAATATGTTCCCATAGTGTCCAAATAACTCTAAATTAAGTCCTTGTTACTTAGAATATGTTCCCCATACTAAAGTGTTACCAAAAACATATAACTTTGTCTTGAATTTGAAAAAAATCAACATTTTATTTTTCACTAAAGAAGGGTTCGTTGAATGCGCATATGAAACTGGTGGGGTTCGGTACCTCCAACAAGGTTAAGAACCACTGGGTTAAACGTTTAACGTAACAAATTCATACAAAAGTACATTTTTTGAAAATACACATTTCCTCTCTTATGGGGCTAACAAAAGACATTAGCGGTCAACGTGTTTATGAAACATGCTGAAAAGGTCAACGATGTAAAAGCAAATGAATTGACTATTGACTATGACCGTCTTTCCTCCCATGCGAGCTGTCAGAAGAAGTGTTTAATACAACAAACGCGACTTCCAACAAAGTTGCCGGTGTTCAGTAGAGGGTTAGCAGAGTACGGCAGGGTGAGGCTTATTGCATCCTTGGCAGGCTGCTTTGCTTTGTTGCTGTTGATGATTTCATCAGTGGGCGTCTGCGCTGCCAGACTTGACTGCGTGTCAGACGGTCGCTAATAAAACTGTCTGGCTGTTTTGTGGGCGCCGCATCTGACTGCTCAGCACTTGTCGCACTGTGCCTGTGCTGCTTGGTATTCATGGCGGCACGGCGGTCCTTCCAGAAGCGCACACACTGATCATTTTGGCATCCACGTGGCTCGCCAGCCAACCCAACGGGATGCGGGGACGGGCAGGGAAAAAACCCAAACATAATTACAAAGCAAAATAGGAGACGATGAGAAGGGTTTTTAAGATAGAACTGACAATGAGCTGGTAACCAGGTGGAGGTATAAAACTGTGGAATACCATCACACCTTTCAACAGATACTGTTAATACTGCATAGGCTTTTAAATAGCTCATGTCATATCTTAACCCATTTTAGTTTTTTTTAACAATAAAAACCCTCAAGACAATCCTACTAAAGCATAGCCACAATAATTGGCATTGATATTTTGTCTATAATCAACCTACTCTCATCTTTATTGAAATGATTACCTTCGTTATCATATTTTCCGGCATGAGAAACTGGTATTGGGGTTGTTGTACTAAGTTATAATATTTGGTAAAGATTTATAAAGGGTTGGTGGGAAATAAAATGTATAGTGTGGTCAAATGATTACATTTTTTAATCAGATGAATCACACTTTTGAATTTGCATTAATCATGATTAATCACAGGTTATTACTCGCTTACTTTGTTTAAATCCACTTAAAAAAATACCCCAATGTTTATACAAAAATTAAATTTTATTATCAGATTGTCTTTCATGAACATTTTTTTTTTAATGTTATAGTCTACTTGAATGCACTCCTTTTTTGGTCAAAACTTAGGTAACAGCTTTATCTGATCTAAGTCAGACGTTAAATTTGGGATTAATCACATGAGTTACCTCGTTATTTTTGACAACCCTAATAAATAACATAATAAACTTAACTGCAAAATGTTTTTGTATTATGTTTTTTTTTGTATTAAGCAAAGTGTTCTGCACGTTAATCTGATTGCATATATAATAAACACAATTTTAAAAGAGGAATATAAACTACCTTGAAAATAGTGTATGTTGACCATCCCCGCTTCTTCAAATAAACTATCATGATCAGAAATTCAAGTAATTTTATTATCACATCAGCACACATTAGAAGGCATGAAATTTAGTACCTGAGGTTATATATATATATATATATATATATATATATATATATATATATATATATATATATATATATATATACATAGTCGAGGTTTCTGAGGTTTATCCATTATACAGTGCTCAATTATACAGTAGAGCGGAATATACGTTAGGTCAGGAAAAACACAGTGGCTATTTCATCCCCACAAGCCTTCAGGGGATTTTAAGCAGAGATACCTGCAAAACAGGCTTGTAAGGATGAAATAGGCTCTGTGTTTTCCTGACCTAACGTATATATATACATATATATATATATATATATATATATATATATATATATATATATAGATATAGATATATGTAAATATATACACATAATGTATGTATGTATGCATATATGTATGTATGTATATATATGTATATCATATATATATGTTTTAATGACAGGATATAAATAGAGTAGGTTATGAGTAGCATAGTTTCATATTACCAGATTATAAATAGAGTAGAAAATATAGAATAATATATTACAATCCAAATATAATGAATGTCAGCAAATCGAATAAAAGCCAAGTTCAGCACAGTTTGCAGTTTGGACACATGTTTCTTTTCTTTTTTTTCTTTTTTTTTTGTGGGGGGGGGGGGGGGGGGGGGGTTCAGAGAAGATCAAACCCTTTTACAGCATCATCAATGGTAATGATTATGCTATCAGCATATTATGCGATACGGTACATCACATATTTCCAGTTTCTCATTACAGCATTTCTGAAAGGAGTATGAAGAAGTAGATTTTATTTCTTTCATAGCCATTTCTAACACATTTGTTCACTTCCTGTGCTCAATTTGAAACACAACCAATTACCTAAATAAGTAAATACATAAATAATACATAAAGGTCTTATAAATAACGAGATGTTAAAAAATGGTGGTTCGTATCCTTGATTCAGTATGTTTATCAGGATTCTTCTTCCTTTTATTTACGCAAACACTGAGTTTTAACAGTTTCTTGAACTGGATCAAATTAAGTGCCAGCTTAGAGTCTGTGTTAAAGTTAAAGTTAAAGTTAAAGTACCAATGATTGTCACACACACACTAGGTGTGGCGAGATTATTCTCTGCATTTGACCCATCACCCTTGATCACCCCCTGGGAGGTGAGGGGAGCAGTGGGCAGCAGCGGTGGTCGCGCCCGGGAATCATTTTGGTGATTTAACCCCCAATTCCAACCCTTAATGCTGAGTGCCAAGCAGGGAGGTAATGGGTCCCATTTTTATAGTCTTTGGTATGACTCGGCCAGGGTTTGAACTCACAACCTACCGATCTCAGGGCGGACACTCTAACCACTAGGCCACTGAGTAGGTGTAAACTCCTTATCCTGACTATACTTTATTCTTTATTTTCTTCTCTATAAGAAAAATAATAAATCATGTACTTAAAATTCACATTTTAGTGGTGTTCCTGAGGACCAATCTACCGAATTTGTCTTTTTTTTTTCAACTTTAAATCTGATAAAACTACTCAAAATGTGTATTGGTCCATCTCAGACAACTTCATTACATTTGTGCACAAGATTCCTAAGTTGAAGATGACTCAATTGAGTAACAGGACTGAAAGTAACATGAGTGAGTTTTTAAGCGTAGAATGAGTAAATATAAGACATATAACCACATGGCATTTATACTAAAAAGCCCATTATTGTGTTTCAACAACAAACAAAAAAACATTTAAAAAATAAACATATGTCATCAAGAATATTTAGGTAACAAGACAGTGTAGTCTTATTCAAAATATGAAATATGCAAAAGCATAAATGAGTGCACTGGCATTTGATTTTTCAATGCCTGCAGAGGATGTGGATGATGCAACTTTCTGCAGACCATGTGACTTAGAATAGTAATATTCTGCATTTTTTGGAGCAAGTTATTTGTTAGGATAATAGGACTGAGTGAAAACCCAGAAAAAACACTAACTTGTCCATTTTTATTTTTATAAACTTAAAATAATGAACACAAAAATATCCCCCTGTATTTGAAATATTAGGTGTGCTGTAAAAAAAAAAAATTGCATCATATCTCGACTCTTATTTATTACGATACTGAATCGAGTCAACATTTTCAAGAATCCATTTTTTCAAAGTTTTTTAAGCCATACCCATGCTTACTCGCTGAGCGTATACAGTACATCATACATCAACAGCCAAAGGAAGCTTTTGTAACCGGTTTTATTATAATCTATAAACCAAGCAATATACAAGTGCAAGAACCTGAATGGAGAATTGATTCTGAATGGAATAGTCACAGCAAGAATCGGAATCACTTTGAATATGTGACTTGTAAGATTTACAGCCTAAAAAATATATGCATAAAATGTCAAAAATATTAAAAAATAAATATATGTGAATCATTAAATTAAATATATTTCATTGTAAAGTTGGGACAGACTAAACAATGCTATTTTTCCAGTGATTCCACTATTTCTTCTATTTTTTTATTGAATATGAAATCAGATGAATATGCAAGACACTTTGTTGAATAAATTGTAAAACATTTGAAACCTGGGAAATTTTCAATACTCACAAATTGGAAGAAGCTGTATTGTAACTTTTGGCATTTGTGTGTTGTTTTTTTTTTCTTTTTTAAGGATAAGATCTTAAAAAACTTAGCAGACGGTGATTTGGAGCAGCAAACTGTAGCGTCTAAATTGAGGTGAGTAGAGATACCTACTCTTGGTTGAGTCCTGATGAGTGGTACCGTCCGAATTAGGGCTGCAACGATTAAATTGACGAGAAAAAAGCTTCCATTTTTTAATTTAGATGATTCGATTCATCGTTTAATGAGTGTAACTAATAAAAATTGATAAAATTTGGACGGCATGGAGTGCCTGGAACTTTAATTACGCGGACATAGTGTGTGTGTGTGTGTGTGTGTGTGTGTGTGTGTGTGTGTGTGTGTGTGTGTGTGTGTGTGTGTGTGTGTGTGTGTGTGTGTGTGCCGGTGAACAGCTGAGAGTTTATAGATATATATTTTTATTGATGCACACATGTTAAAAGTGCAATTTAATGTTGATAATGTGCATGTATTGGAAAAAAGAATAAAGAAAAATATTTATTAACTTCAACTATTTTCCCTAAAATATGCATTAAAGCTGTAAGGTGGGTTTTATCCAATTACTCGATTCATCGAACTAAAATAACCGATAGCTGCAGCCTTAGTCTAAATCAGAAAAGGGCTAAGAATATTAGGGGTTTTGGAAAAAAAATCAATTCACATCCGAATCGGGATTCGTATTTTTTTCAAATTTTAAAACTCAAACTTTAAAAAAAAATTTTTTTAGGCCAACTTTGCGTTAACTCGCTGCACGTATACGGCATACATCAGCAGTCAAGAACATCTTTTATTAACCTGTTTGAAAGGGTTTTATTATATTATACATACCAAATAATATATTGCGATAAATCGTGTCGAGTCAAGAATCGTGTTGGCTCGAGAATCAATTCTGAATCCAATTGTGAGTTGTTGTAAGATTCACATCTGTAAGGAAAATGTTTGCAGTAAAATTTCACATAGAGCCCCTGTCATTCATTAACTTTTTTACTTGTGCTCATTCACACAAAACGGGGCCTTCCCACGGATGACGGGGCCCTACGCTACAGCGCGTGATCTGCGTATAGGGAGGGGTAGCCCTAGTGGCGACAAACGGCAAACATTCCACGATCCCGTGAGCCAATAACACGTCAGTAAAAAGCCGAAAGTCGAGTGTGCCCTCCGCCCACGTCCCAAGAGCCTAACCTGTGATATTGTATCAGGAGAGCTCACAAGTTAGGGTCTCAGGGAGCAGGTGAAGTACGACAGAGTCTACTGAGGAGACGCAGTATTTGCATAAACATTCTTCTTCCAGTACTTGCAGTAGATTCTTGTCTATAAAACATCTCCACAGGACATATTTGAAATGAAATTAAAAAAAGGGTGGTGGAAAATGTTTAGAACTATGCCGAGTCTCGGACCAACACACAGCAAAAAAGAAAAGAAAAGGAAAAGCTCGGCAGTCAGGCATCCTCTTTGTCCTCCAGCGCCGCCTGATCATCAGTCTACATTTGTCCCCAGTAGGACGCGGGACGCGCCTGATGGACCGCAAACGCTCAAACTGTTTATTTCTAAACGGCTCGGTGACGGGAAAACATTTTTAAAAAAGAGATTAAGTTTGACTCCAGCGAAGCTTGGCAACTTCCTTCTTTCGTCAATTTCAGCCTTTAATCGCCTAACTAGCAAAGGAGAAACACGCCAGAGGAACGAAACATTCCCGTGTCATATAATGTACCCCAAATCCCCCCGTCCCCCCCCCCCCCCCGACCTCCCCACCCCCATGCACCCCCCTCCCCACCTGACTGCATCCGCCATCCCTCCACGCCCCCCCTTAAGGGGTGGAAAAAAAAAATCTGACTCTCTCCTCCCTGGGGAAGGCCGAGCAAAGTGTCGGCTTCCGGAAATGAACGTCGCTCTCTTTTTCTTCTTCTTCTCCTTTTGTTGTCCTCTTTGGAGCTGTGGCTGAGGAAGAAGAGGAGGAGGAGGAGGAGGAGGAGGAAGCAGCGGGAGAAGAAGGCATGAAAGGGAAGATAATGTGATGAGGACAGGGGTGTGGGGTGGGGCTGGGGGTGGCCGGTTGAGACGTCTGTGGGAAGTCATGGCCGGATGCAGGTCACTGAGGTGGGAAACCCCCCCCCCCCCCCCCCCCCCCCCGCGCCCCCCTTCCCCTTCCCCCATAGCATCACTCCATCGCAGCATCTTCACTACCACCTCCAGACATGTCGAAACACTCCTTCCCACCGCTCCCGACTTCCTTCAGCATCCACCACAACGAGCTCCCGTCACCCCGGTAAAGAAAAAGCCCCCCCAAAAAAAGCTCCCGCCCCCTCCACCCAATTGACTGCTCTCGCCCCTCCCATTATGACAGCAGGTCAGTCAGTACCTGTCTGCTTGGCTCTCCTGTCTGCAGCTGCTTGCCCAAAGTGAGCTACTGCAGCAGGAGTCTGCAGCAACAGCCTTGCTCTTTCTCTCCCCTCCTCTCTCTCGAAACACACACACACACACACACACACACACACACACACACACACACACACCCTCCATCCAGTCTTTGTTGGCGAACACATTCCTCCCTACGCTGATCAATTTCTTGTCCTGTCCAGCGATGCTCAGACAAACACGGATCGCAGCGATTCATAACAAGGACGTGCAAACGCCAACCGATGGCTTACGACTTGAAATTGAGCGGAAAGTGTGTCACAAACAAGGAGTGTGTTTACATGCAGCATGACACCAGCAAATCTTTGTGAAGACCTTTTGGACATCTAGTAGTATATATCTACACACTTAGGCCATGTCTACACTGGGTCGGTTAACCCCTTAAAGGGGAACATTATCACAATTTCAGAAGGGTTAAAACCATTAAAAATCAGTTCCCAGTGGCTTATTTTATTTTTTGAAGTTTTTTTCAAAATTTTACCCATCACGCAATATCCCTAAAAAAAGCTTCAAAGTGCCTGATTTTAACCATCGTTATATACACCCGTCCATTTTTCTGTGACGTCACATAGTGATGCCAATACAAACAGACATGGCTCATAGAACAGCAAGGTATAGCGACATTAGCTCGGATTCAAACTCGGATTTCAGCGGCTTAAGCGATTCAACAGATTACGCATGTATTGAAACGGATGGTTGTAGTGTGGAGGCAGGTAGCGAAAACAAAATTGAAGAAGAAACTGAAGCTATTGAGCCATATCGGTTTGAACCGTATGCAAGCGAAACCGACGAAAATGACACGACAGCCAGCGACACGGGAGAAAGCGAGGAAGAATTCGGCGATTGCCTTCTAACCAACGATTGGTATGTGTTTGTTTGGCATTAAAGGAAACTAACAACTATGAACTAGGTTTACAGCATATGAAATACATTTGGCAACAACATGCACTTTGAGAGTGCAGACAGCCCAGTTTTCATCAATTAATATATTCTGTAGACATACCCTCATCCGCGCTCTTTTCCTGAAAGCTGATCTGTCCAGTTTTGAAGTTGATGTCAGCAAGCCAGGGAAGCTAGGGTCGATAAAATGTTCTATGCCATCTCTGTCGTAGCATAGCTTTCGTTGGTAAAGTGTGCGGAACAAACGTCCAATTTATTGCCACTTTCGCATCTTTGGGCCACTGGTGCAACTTGAATCCGTCCCTGTTCGTGTTGTTACACCCTCCGACAACACACCGACGAGGCATGATGTCTCCAAGGTACGGAAAACAGTCGAAAAACGGAAAATAACAGAGCTGATTTGACTCGGTGTTTGTAATGTGTTTGAGAAAATGGGGGATTGCTTCCCGATGTGACGTCACAACGTCATCGCTCCGAGAGCGAATAATAGAAAGGCATTTAATTCGCCAAAATTCACCCATTTAGAGTTCGGAAATCGGTTAAAAAAATATATGGTTTTCTGCAACATCAAGGTATATATTGACGCTTACATAGGTCTGGTGATAATGTTCCCCTTTAAACGAGAAATTATTTAGCCTTAGCCCCGTTTCAGCCACACTAAACCAGCGTTTAAGGTACCCTCCTCGGACAAATTTTTACACGGGTAAGTCAGCCGTGTAATTATTGAATCTCCGGCTCTTAGCTTTGTATGGACTCATTGATCGTTTACAAAGTGAGTTCGGAGAGGAAGTGACGTCAGAAAGAACACGCCACAGCCAGCTTCATAATAAAGCGGTTTCGTAACTCGGAGCTAACCACTGGAAGTATGAAGGTGAGTCATCCAGACATGCCCGTGTTTCTCCTTCCGTCTGTACAGACGCTTGTGGAAATCACACATGAATACCTTAAGAGAAAGCGATTGCAGCTATTTGGGATACAACACTTCTCAGACGGCAAGATATCTCTCGGTCAGCTGTGATTCAACCTGGCGAAAAACTTTGTCCATTTGTCGAAGGAGAGACAACGAGAATGCGAGCTCCCGTGGATGTGATAAAAAAAGGTAGTGTGTGCTATGTATTACCTGACCGTCGAGGAAAACGGCGAATGCATTTGGACTGGCAAAGCAGACTCTATCAGTTATTGTCCGCCATGTATGTCACTGACACAACGTCTTGGTCCAGAGTATATAAAGTCACCAAAAACGAATGCACAATTAAGGTGAAGTCAAAAGAGTGAGGAGTGTCCTGACCAGATATCTAGATCCCTAGATTGATTTAAGTAAAATGTTCTTTATCGCATTGTTTACGTGTCTAATAAAGATTTGATTAATTTATGATGGCTCAGGTGTGATTCACTACAATAGGGCCCCACAGCACACTGGTTTCCAGTTAATTGAAATACCTCAACACTGGATATTGTTCAGATAAGTTAAATTTAAGAACTTGCACACAAAGCAACACTGGATGTGACTATGACATGCGCATTTTCCGCGCATGCGTAGTAGGTCGCGTTGCGCCGGCGGACGGAGGGGGGAGAGGGTCTTAAACGGTGGTATTGTTGTGTGTGGACACGGATAAGGTTAGGTGGGATTTACCCTTAGTCTAAGCCTTAGTTTGAACTCAAATATCAGAAACTTGTTATACGTTACACAAAAGGCCTATAGTATCTAATTTTTTGGACCTTAAGGCACACAGGATTGTAAGGCGCACTGTCAACAAACAGGTCTATTCGGGTCTATGTTCTTACATAAGGCACATTTGATAGATCATACTATGATTTTCCTTTTCAATCTAAAACACTGCCTTGTGGTCTACATAACATGTAATGGTAGTTCTTTGGTCAAAATGCTAGATAGAATTGGTTTTACAACCCGCTTTCTGACCATCTCTTCAGGATGTGGCTTTTGGTAGGCAGTAGTGTTGTCCTAATACCAATATTTTGGTACCGATACCAAAATTATTTCTGTACTTTTCGATACTTTTCTAAATAAAGGGGACCACAAAAAATTGCATTATTGTCTTTATTTTAACAAAAAATGTTGGCGTACATTAAACATATGTTTCTTATTGCAAGTTTGTCCTTAAATAAAATAGTGAACATACTAGACAACGTGTCTTTTATAAGTAAGTAAACAAACAAAGGCTCCTAATTTAGACTGGTACTTTTCAGAGGCGGTATAGTACCGAATATCATTCATTAGTATTGCGGTACTATCCTAATACCTGTATACCGTACAACCCTAGTAGGCAGTCTTATTTACATGCCTCAACTTTAACAGCGTCTTCTACCCGTCAGCCGTGTTGTAGTTTTTTTCATAGCGAGTCGACTGACAGATTAAGTCCGAACTATACACTACTTTATATCGTAAATGGCAACAAAGATGAATGCCCCACAACAAGAGGATACAGAAAAAGAAGGGACTTATTGACTAGTGCGTTGGCGCAGACTACCATGGTGGACGTGTGCAAATTTTCGGGACTTATGCAGACCCCAAATACACAGCAGCAGGTACCAATAGGTAAGAAGAGTTGGTTTTGCATAATATTGCAAAACAAAACGCCAGATAATGTCTCCCATCAGGTGCTATTTTGGGGTCCTCATACACACACCATAATAATACCCATATGTGGAAGCACAGTACGTCTGACTACGGTAGCCGTAATGCTCCGACAATCCATCAGCTTCATAGCTTACCAAAGTCGTACTAAAACATTTTGAGAGTTTATAGATTTTTATTTTTATTTATGCACACGTTAAAAGTGCAATTTCAATGTTGATAATGTGCCGTGTGTAATGTTCTATATTCTCAATGAAACATCAAAATGTTGGTATTGCTTGCTAGCATCATTTATTGAAGAACAGGCATCAACCTGCAGTCCACATGTATATCGTATGTGTGACTGACATCGACTGGTCACACTTATCATTACACCACGTAACACATAACATTAGTACGAGATCAGTAAGCAGAACCAGAATTAATATATAAATAAGGCACACCGGGTTATAAGGCGCACTGTAAAATTTTGGAGTAAATGAATGGATTTTAAATGCGCCTTATAGTCCGAAAAATATGGTATTTTGCTCAAATATTGTTGACAAATGTGTGTTAGTGAGCATTTCTCCTGAGGTGACTGATAATCCAGTCACCTCAGAGGTGTGTCATATCAAGATGCTGATTGGACAGCATGAATATTGTTAATAAACTGTCTAATCAAAATGTACGTTTGTTGCTTGTGTAGAAAAAGCAGGAACAACACCATGTAGCAATATACCAAGTTTTTATTGATCAAATGGTGTGGTTTTCGTCCTGGTCGTGGAACTGTGGACCAGCTCTATCCGCTTGGCAGGGTTCTTGAGGGTGTATGGGTGTTTGCTCAACCAGTCTCCATATGCTTTGTGGACTTGGAGAAGGCCTTCGACCGTGTCCCTCGCATTGCCGGCAGTAAGTCCAAACCATTTACAGTGAGGGTTGGACTTCGCCAGGGCTGCCCTTTGTCACCATATCTCTTCCAAACTTTTATGGACAGAATTTCTAGGCGTAGTCAGGGCGTTGAGGGGATCTGGTTTGGTGGCTGTAGGACTAAGTCTCTGCTTTTTGCAGAGGATGTGGTCCTGATGGCTTCAACTGCCATGATCTTCAGCTCTCACTGGATCGGTTCGCAGCCGAGTGTGAAGCGAATGGGATGAGAATCAGCACCCCCAAGTCCTAGTCCATGGAAAAGGGTGGAGTGCCATCTCCAGGTTGGGGAGGAGATATTGCCCCAAGTGGAAGAGTTCAAATACCTCGGGGTCTTGTTCACGAGTGAGGGAAGAGTGGATCGTGAAATAGACAGGCGGATCGGCTTGGCGTCTGCAGTAATGCGGACCATGCATCAATCTGTCGTGGTAAGGAAGGAGCTGAGCCTTGAGGCAAAGCTCTCAATTTACTGGTCGATCTACGTTCCTATCCTCACCATGGTCATGAGCTTTGGGTTATGACCGAAAGGACAAGATCACGGGTACAAGCGGGCGAAATTAGTTTCCTCCGTCAGAGATAGGGTGAGAAGCTCTGTCATTCGGGAGGACCTCAAAGTAAAGCCGCTCCTCCACATCGAGAAGAGTCCAGATGAGGTGGTTTGGGCATCTGGTCAGGATGCCCCCAGGACGCCACCTTGGGGATGTGTGTGGGGCACGTCCAACCGGTAGGAGGCCACGGGGAAGATCCCAGGACACGTTGTGGAGACAATGTCTCTCGGCTGGCCTGGGAACGCCTCGGGATCTCACGGGAGGAGCTGGATGAAGTGGTTGGAAGAGGGAAGTCTGCGTTTCTCTGATTAGGCTGCTGCCCCCGCGACCCGACCTCGGATAAGTGGAAGAAGATAAATGGTTGAATGGATTGATCAAACGGCACAATTGCCGTCCTCCGGCGTAGCTCAGACTTACTTCTTGTTCCTGTCTAACAGCGCTTAGCCTTATGGGTAATATAGTTTACAAACATTTACTTTCTCATTGATGCATTTATTATAGTATTTAACATTTATTTATCAAGGGTGAGACAATTAAGAACATATTTTTGCAATGCTAACCTAGCAAAGTGGCAGTACTTACATGTTAGAGATGTTGGTGTGTGATGATAAACTCTCATTGTCTCTCATTTACCAACAAAAATTAGCACTATAGATTTGTCTCAACAGTTCACAAATGCTCTTAGCCTGCATGGATAAGTGTATTGGAACATAAATGAATGTTTAAGACGGACAAACACTTTTCAAGCATAAAACATAGAGGGAGAATGTCTGCTACTTGTGGACGACGGAGCACACAGCAGACAATAAGCAAACCTTTGGTAGTGTTTCTTTCTGTAATTATAAAACAATTATTCAGTGACGTGCAGTCACTAGAGGCAGGTGAGGCGGAGCCATCATGGAAAGAAAAAAAAAGTAAAAAGAAAAAAATTTAATTAAATTGTTATATGTATGCAGTGATTATACTATAAAGTTATTTTCCATTTAACTTCACGAGTTTTAGATTATTTTTATTCAAAATCGCTGAATTTTCACATTTGCCGTTCAAATACTGAGAAGAGACGGTGCGGTGAACAGCAGCCAGTTGAGGCACGTCACTCAGTGCCTCAACATGGACGGACTCGGCTAACTGCTGGCCTGCTGTGCAGTGAGACCGTATTGCTATATGAATTATATTATACATTTCCATAGTTTAGTTAGCTGAGGTATATAATGTACAGTGTATTTTGTCAACAACTGTATGTGTGTAACGTATTTCTTGTGCTGAGCGATCATAAAACGGCTGCAAAAGACGCACTGGCTGAGGCTCCAGTAGCCCCGCCTCCTGCACCCCTGCCGTAGAATTGTTATATCAACTAAAGCCCACACTTAAACTTTCCACGTGCAAGATTGAATCTATTTAAAAAAGTTATTTCATAAGAAGCCAAAAAGTGCAAAAACAATAATGTTCGTGTTGGAGGAGTTGTGAATGATTGCAGGGCCACAACATTAGGTACACCTTCAGACTGCAGGTGTATCTAATTCACAACTCCTCCAACATGAACATTATTGTTTTTGCACTTTTTGGCTTCTTATTAAATAACTTTTGTAACCTATTTTTATGGGCTTTCCTATTTGTGATGTTAAGTTCCTGCTATGCGCTGTTATACAGTATATGCCTTGAGCTCTTATTTTGAAGGCGCCAAGAGCGGAAGTGATGACATGTTGTAGTGGAGCGGAGGTTTTTGAAAGAAGGTAAATAAAGTGGTCCTCGTGTAAACTTGAGCCTCCGTGTTTGTTATTTTGTAGTTTCATACAGTATAGGCGACATTTATAAACCCTCGGTTACACTTTTTTAAATAGATTCAATCTTGCACGTGGAAAGTTTAAGTGAGGGCTTTAGTTGATATAACACACCCGTCAGGGGGTTCATTAATCCAGCACAACAGCGGCGAATGGACTTTATTTATAAGTAAAGGTAAGACCATAATAACGTTTTTTTTATTAAATTTGCTTTTTTGTGTGCTACAGTTTGTATGTGTAAAGTTAAAGTTAAGTTAAAGTACCAATGATTGCCACACACACACTAGGTGTAATGACATTTGTCCTCTGCATTTGACCCATCCCTTGATCACCCCCTGGGAGGTGAGGGGAGCAGTGGGCAGCAGCGGCGCCGTGCCCGGGACTAATTTTTGGTGATTTAACCCCCAATTCCAACCCTTGATGCTGAGTGCCAAGCAGGGAAAAATGCTGGTATGAGCTTTTAAACATAACCCGTTAACTGCTGCCAAACAAATGGTGAATAAGATACTCTTTAGGGTTCATATGTTTGTAAATCTGACTGTGATGAAATCAGTGCCTCACAAGCCATGAACCTCACCGCACGTCACTGCAATTATTACTGTTATTAGTTGGGATGTTCCGAGCAGGGATTTATGCTGCCGATCCCAGTATCGATATTCCTTTAGTGAGATACCTATCACACGTATTAGCTGTACAATTGTCAATGTATTTATGGTAAGCGCTATTGACAGACAATATCAACACAATATTAAAACCACTTCATTGTTGTTTTTTTATGACATACAATTGTTTGAGCAAAACAAAGTTAATATTACACAACAACTGAACAAAATAAAAACTACTATTTATTACTCTTTTAAATCCTTTTCATCATCAACAGTTAAGAGCTTTTACGTTATCCTCTTTCTCGACTCCTATTAATCTACTTGTTCATTTCTGCTTACTTTCTGCTGTAAGGCATTTCCATCTACCGGTACACTTCTTGAACTTGACAACGGACATATTTCATGGTGTTGATTCAAGCAAGCTTAGCAGCTAGTTATCTTAGCTAGCCTGCCTGATCAAGCTTGCTCTCGGATTATAACATGTTCAGCACTGTCCTGATACTTGATAATGGGACTTAAGATACTAAGAAATGCCGTTTATTTGCCGTAATGGAGGTTATTATTGTCATACTTGCCAACCTTGAGACCTCCGAATTCGGGAGATGTGGGCGAGGTTGGGTGGGCAGGCTTTCAAGTATTTCTTATATATATATATATATATATATATATATATATATATATATATATATATATATATAAATAAATCGTTCATGAATGAGTATATCCGTTCGGCCACCGTGTTCAATGGAGAAGACTGATCTACAAAATTTGCAGGCAGCATACCCCTTCCCCTTCGATCTGTCCTGGATGAACTGAAGTTGTTTTTTCCAATCATTTTGGAACTTGCAAGCGTACTTCTTCTTCTTACTCGTCGTCGCCATGTCTCTTCTTCGTTCTTCTGCTTCTTCTCTGTTATGTTTTTGGACATTACTACTTGCCGTAGTTTTGAAGCAATGCATAATGGGAACCCGGATGTTGTGTGTCAGTGTATTAACGTGCCGGCTGGAATAAACACACACTGAGAAATAGCTCCGTGCCTGCCTACTTTATGCTTTATGGGTTATAGATAAACCTATGGATAACGGAGACATATACTGTATAATAGTCTCCTTTTCAGGTGAGAGAGGACGCTAAAGGCAGTGCCTTTAAGGCGCGCCCCCAATATTGTTGTCCGGGTGGAAATCGGGAGAAATTCCAGAGAATGGTTGCCCTGGGAGATTTTCGGGAGGGGCACTGAAATTCGGGAGTCTCCCGGGAAAATCGGGAGGTTTGGCAAGTATGATTTTTGTCCTCTACACTGTGTACTGATATACACATGTAGCTGCTAGCTAGTCAACCATGAGACTCAAAAGAATTACAACATTGACAAGGGCGATCACATACTTTTTTATGAAAATCGGCCATTATTGATCGGTGGCCGACCTACTAATTATTAGTTGTATCACGCCAGGGGAGGCGTGGCCAGATTGTAGAGTGGCCGGCAACTTGAGGGTTCCTGGTTCGAGTCCAGTTTCTGCCATCCTAGTCAAGACCGTTGTGTCCATGGCCAAGACATTTCAACCACCTTGCTCCTGATGGGTCATGGTTAGCGCCTAGCATGGCAACTTTCACTATCAGCCATCAGTGCATGAATGTGTGTGTGAATAGGTGAATGTGATGTACGTTTGTATAATGTTAAGCGCTTTGGGTATCGTGCAAATATAGTAAAAATGCTCTATATAAATACAGACCATTTAGCATAATCAAATAAAACAGTACATAAATTCGACAATGAGCTCTGAATATGTGCTTTTACTGCCCTCTAGTATCTACTTTTAGGTCTGTGGTATAAAACGAGTAAATCATCAGTGCAGTATTCCTTTTCCAATCTTAGCTACTTTTTTTTAGCGTTGAGGTTATAAGAAACACTTAAAACATTAATAACAAATTCATAAAATCACAAGTTAATTCAACGTTATTGAAAAAAAGATATGCCTCGAAACAGCGTAATGTTTACCACAACTTTTTGAAAAAGCTCCCGCATTTTCGGGAATTTTAGGCCAATCACAAATAGATTGGAGGGACAGCCGATTTACTTCTCCTTGTCGTAGGCGACGTGGCTCAGATGGCATCCACTCGAGGGTTTCTGGTTCAAATCCAGCTTTTGCCATCCTAGCCACCCACACTTGTGTAACCAAGTGTGGATCTATAATAGGTGTTTCGATGTAGCTAAGCGCTAAACACTTCACTTCATAGAGTTGAGCAGGTTGTTGATTGTGGAATGTTGCTATTGGCAGTAAGTGGAAAATTGCTCGATGGGTGACATGCCCGGTGAGAATGTTGATCATGCAAGAACTGGGATCTTTTCAGATTCCAGGAACTATTTACAGGTCCTAGCAACGGCGGGCTGTGCATGATCCTGCATTCTTGTGCTGCAACACACGGTGTGTATTGTCATGTTGCAACATAGGGCCCTGTATTATCATGTTGCATTGTGGGGCTGTGTATTATGCTGCAACATGGGGCTGTAAGCTATCACGAGTCAATATTTGTCCGTGCATTACAGTGCTGCAACATGAAGGGATGGTCGTAAATGAATGGAACAACATTACACCTCGTCAGTTTGTCTCTATGAAATGCACCTGTGTCCGTTGTCCATAACATACGTCTGCCCACACCTTAACTGCACCATGGACTACTCCATCCACAACGTTGTACAGAGAAAACCTTGAGTTATCCAACATGCCAGATGCCATTGAATGTGAACATTTGCCCACTCAAGTCGGTTACAAAGACAAACCTATGAGGATGACGAGCATGTTGATAATTTTCTCTGAGACGCTTTCCGACAGTTTGTACAGAAATGATTTGGTTATGCAAGGTGATCGTTGCAGCTGTTTTCCGGGAGGCTGGTCTCAGACCATCTTGGAGTTGACAACCCTGGATGTGGCGGTCCTTGTTTGGTTACACATGATCTGCGGTTGTGTTGGTCGTACTACCAAATTCTCTGAAATGTCTTTGGAGATGACTTATGTTGCTGTGTTATAAAAGCACTGCCCTATTTGACAATGGACTTTCATAGTGGCCAGCTATAAGCACACCTGCGCAATAAACATGCCATCAAATCAGCACACCTGTTAGGTGGGTGGATTATCTCAGCAAAGTAGAAGTGCTCAGCAACACAGTTGTCAGCTACATTTTACAAGTTTGTGTACGTACAAAAAGTTTTAGATATTGTTTTCAGCTCGTGAAAAGTGGAAGCAAAAACAAAAGTGTAGCATTTGTATTTAACCCATAAAAACACTTTAGGGGCCTGATATACTAAAATCCACACGCTAAACAGTGTGTGCAAACTATAACATCTAAATTGTGTGTACTGTTAGTGGTTTTCACTATATTTATTAAATCTATTGATATAAAAGAGGCTATGCAAAACCTTTTGGAGTGGTTGTCATGTCATGTGACTAAATACTGTAGCTTCCCGAAAATGGTGATGTTTCAGGTAAGCTAACTCACTTCCAAAAGTTTATTATTTGCCATTACAACTCCTTGTAAAGCTATTTAAAAATTGTATTGCATTAATAGGTAGTTAATTATTACAATTGAACTGTTTATCATAATCATACTTGCCATCCCTCCTGGATTTTTCGGGAGACTCCCGAAATTCAGCGCCTCTCCTGAAAACCTCCCGGGACAAGTTTTCTCCCGAAAATCTCCCGAAATTTAGGCGTAGCTAGAGGCCACGCCCCCTCCAGCTTTATGCGGACCTGAGTGACGTGTCGACAGCCTGTTTTCACGTCCGCTTTCCCACAATATAAACAGCGTGTCTGCCCAATCACGTTATAACTGTAGAATGATTGAGGGCGAGTTCTTGGTTTCTTATGTGGGTTTATTGTTAGGCAGTTTCATTAACGTCCTCCCAGCGCGGTAACAACACACAACAACAGCAGTCACGTTTTCGTCTACCGTAAAGCAGTTTGTCTGCCGTAAACAACAATGTTGTGACACTCTTAAACAGGACAACACTGCCATCTACTGTACATGCATATGTGACAATAACATCTACGGCTTTTAGAGAGTGAAGTGCACAATTACGCACACAACAAGGAGACGAAGCAGAATGCATCATCAGAGAGGGTGTTCAGCATGGTTAGAAAAATAGTGACAGAGATAGAACAAGGATGGACAATTCAACCCTTAACTCAACAATGAGTGGATGAGTGTTATGTGTGTGTATATGTGTAAATAAATGAACACTGAAATTCAAGTATTTCTCTTATTTACATATATATATATATATATATATATATATATATATATATATATATATATAGCTAGAAGTCACTGAAAGTCAAGTATTTCTTATATATGTATATATGAAATACTTGACTAATTCTAGCTGTAAATATACTCCTCCCCTCTTAACCACACCCCCAACCACGCCCCCCCGACCACGCCCCCCACACACACCCCTCCCGAAATCGAGTTTCTCAAGGTTGGCAAGTATGATCATAATAATTATTCAATCAATTAATATAAAACAAGCTAGCACTTTTCCAGAGAGTTATTTTTTGCCATTAAACTCATTTTTATGTTCATTCAATCAGTTGATAAAAAAGAGGATATGCAAAACATTTTGGAATGGTTGACATGTGATATGGTTGCCCCAAAATGGCAATGTGTCAAGTATGCTAGCTGACTTCCAAAAGCTTATTTGTTGCCATTACAACTCATTTTAAAGCCATTTAACATTTGTAATGCTTTGATAGGTTGTCAAAAAACTGTTCTGATTATGATTTTTTTCAATCAATCTATATAAAACAAGCTACATAACATTTGTGAGTGGTAGTTTTCTGACTATATGGTTGCCCCGGAATAGTGGTGTGTCAGTAAACCAGCTCACTTCCAAAAGCTGTCGCCATTAAAACTCATTTTAAAGCCATTTAACAATTGCAATGCTTCAATAGGTTGTTGAATATAACAATTTATTCTCACTGTATGTATTCAATAAATTCATAAATAACAAACAATATAACATTTTGAAGTGGTTGTCATATAACTAGTTGCCCCAAAATGGTGGTAAGTCAGTAAGATTTCTAATTTCTTATTCTTATTTTGTGCCATTAAAACTACTTTTATAGCCATTTAACAATGTTATTGCTTTAATAGCCTGTCAAATGTACACAATACTCATTCAACCAATTCATATAAAACAAGCAATGAAACATTTTGTAGTGATAATAATGGGTCTTTATACTGTAACTGCCCCAAAATACCATCATGTCAGTAAGCTGGCTCATTTCCAAATGCATATTTTTTGCCGTCAAAACTCATTTTTAAATTCATTCAAAAATTGTAATACCGGTACTTTAAAAAGGTGTTAAATACAATGCAACTGCCATATATTAATGTGCTATATTAATTCAATCTCCTCTTACAAAAACAGACACACAAACATACATTTATTGTATATACCGGTATATTTATTTTTTTTGAGAATGTGTTATAATGACACATTCCAGGGGTGAAACAATACCATTAGTGAATCGCTTGTATTTTATTTAGAAAGCTTTTGTTTCTCATTTTAATGACATATGCCCTCGACTTGAGCTTGATAGATTTACGTGACCTTGAGTGACACCGAGGGGACAATCAGTGAGCTCTGCAAATGTTATCATTGATTGATTATGCCTTAATAAGAATGAAAAAAACAAAAAAAGTGGCTAACTCTGATGCCTCTGTTGCTTTTCAAACGTTTCATCCTCGATGCGCCTACTGAAAAATGGCGAGCTAAGTGCCGAGTGTGCACGTGTGTCCTGCAGCCAATGTCAAAACCGTGGCCAGGTTGAAGTCTATGGGGGATGGTTTCGCCGCCACAGATTGCCTCAGCGATAGCGGCGGTGGCGCAGAGACGGAGGGGGTTAGGAGTCGCTCTATGCTAAAGTCGGCGGGGGCCAGCTGGCGGTCGTATAGGTGATCAATCAGCTCCATTACAGCGGTGTCACTGCAGTCTGGAGTGTCCTGCCCATCACCCCTCTGTGTACACACACACATTAGCTGCATCTAGTCTAGACTGGAAATAGAAACCGTTTGGGCGATGAAAATAGTCCACAAGAGTGTATGGCAAACAGTGACAGATAAGCAATGCAGTCTCTGCTTCACACACACATGACATTTTTAGATCCGTTTGAATTGTGCTGAGATGAAGCAGTTCAAAGCATCCAAAAATAGGACGAGCTGTTTTTCACTCTTAACTCGCACCGCCAGAAAACCCAGAGGAACAACACTCAGTATGTGATGCACAGCGCCTTCCCGGCCTGCTGCAGGGACGTAAATGACCATCATGTCTTGTCACACCAGTCAGCAGATCCTGCCCTTGTCCCTGTCCTTCTCCGATCAATACCATTGATCTGTCCCAGGGGTCAAGGGGCAGCAGCGTATCAATAGGAGAAGAGTGGCTGATGCAGCATTCGGAGACGGGCTGACTCCAGACAGATCGATGACACCCCGTCTGCCGTTGGTGCGTATGATTATTCATTTGCTATTTACTCAGCTGCTCAGGGAGAACATTGCGGGAGCTTGAAAAGTGCCGACGTCGGGCCGTCAGATTTGACCAGCTTAGTCTGGTCTGAGAGGCCAGTGTTCTTGTTACCAAGGTCTGTATGCATGTTTATGACGTCACAGCTTTGACTCTTACCACGTTTACATGCAGTGCATGTAAACGTGGTCGCCCAAAGAATCTGTTTGGGCGACTAAAAACGTTGAAAGTTTTCCACTTGTATCGCTAGCAACGGCATTAGACTTGTGTTTTTTTGTCCCAACGTGGTCTTTTACATCGCTAATTCCTCCGTGTCCGATCGAAAAATCTTGTCTGCACAAGGTGCAATTCGCGTAGTTTTCACCCTTTTTGGAACGGATAATTATTCCCGGATAGGCTTTTGAATATTCTTCACGGAATGACTGCAGTTTTCTTTTCGGTTTAAGATTCGTTTGCGATTTTTCTCCGGCTGATTCCATGATCGTTCGCTCGTTTGGAAACAATGGCAACTGGTGCCTCGTGCTTGGCAGCGGTGCTATAAATAGCCTCGCGCATGGCATTCGGAATGGCTCGATAGGAAGTTACGGGAAGCAGTGTCGATTGTCATTGTTGTTACGCGATTTCGTGAATAAAACTTTAAAAAAAAAAAAAGTTTTTAAATAATGAAAAACCGTATTTTTTATCACTGCAACCGTAACCCGGAATAGGTTGATGAAAACCGTACTAATTATGGGAAAACCGGAGTAGTTGGCAGGTATGCATGCACTGACTGGAGGTCAACACCTCTAGCTTGCTCCGTGAACAAGACCATGATCAAAAAGGATATCTCTTGCTTACTTCCTCACTAATTAACTTATACGGTAACGCAGTTCCAACTCGACTTTTTTTTTAATCATACAAAGCATTTACTCTTTTTAATTTCATTGCTTCACATTCAATTCACATTCTGAATACACCGTCAATTAAAGCCGGCATAAATGTGAATATAGCTTCGTGTACCAATGGCACTCTTCTCTTGGAGAGGTTGTCCTGCGAGTGGGACATGTCCGCCAGTTAGAGCACAAGACGGCGGGGGACACGCCTGTTAGCGTAGCCCGGGTAACATTAGCGCTAAGCGTCCTGCTAACTGCGGTGCGCCGGTGAACATGCATAACAGATTTAGTCCTTCAGCTAGTCCTACACCTCAGTCTACCGGCCCCCAGATTATTGTTATAGGTGACTCTATCAGGAGCAACATTCAGTTTAGTAAACCAGCCATGGTAAAATGTATTTCAGGGGTCTGGGAAACTTATTAAGAAGATGTTTGCAATATTACGACCATCAGTGGTAAACATTATTAACATATCACTCTCCTTTGATGCTGTTCACCTGGCATTCAAAACAGTGGTTATTCATCACCTACTGTTGATCTCAAAAATCCTTGAACAAATGGTCGCACAGCAACTTAGGCTATGTCTACACTAAGCCGGATAACCCCTTAAACAAATAATTATTTCGCCTAAGCATCGTGTCAGCCACACTTTAATTTGTATTTATTTTTTTATTTAGCCTTTATTTAACCAGGTAAAAATCCCATGAGATCAAAGATGTCTTTTCCAAGGGAGACCTGGCCAAGAGGGCAGCAGCAAGGTTACATTAAAAACAGTAAACAACACATAAAACATCACATTTACAATATTAAAACTTGCTCACATGACACATGTGCATACAGACAAGGTAGACTGCAGTCCTTTCACAGAAGCTTTAAACTCATTCAATGTAACAAGGGTTTGAAGTTTAATATTCGATTGTAGGTTATTCCAAGCCATCGGTGCTGAAAACCTAAATGTTTTCTTGCCCAGTTCAGTTCTTACTTTGGGGACGACAAATTGCAGAACATTCATTGAACGAAGATTGTGACTTCCTTGTTTCTTTGTTAAAAGACAAGACAGATAAGATGGAGTGATACCCAGAATTGTTTTGTAGATAAAAACATACCAATGATTGAGGCGTTGAGCACATAAAGATGTCCAGTTAACCATTTAAGGCAACCCTCCTTGGATAATTGTTTACACGGGTAAGTGCACCGTGTATTGTTCGTTTAATTAATATTGAAGTCAGTTTTGTAAAAAGAGAATCCTAGAAACGTAGAGCTTATGGATAGGGACCTACAGTTAAAATATACATCAATATATAATAAACAAAATACAGTACAATACAATAACAACAACAACAAAAATCATATCAAAATCAACCCACCCATTATACATTCACAATTACCTACCAATCTACCAACAAGTTTACATTTACAGAGAAGGAAGCTTTTAAATCAGCCAATCAGTCTCAACATCTTAATATTCAAATTTGATTAGTAAGTTGCATCTTGAAAGTTTGTGATAATCAAACTCTACATACAAGGGTCACGACCAAAATATGTGACCAATGTGAATTATCAGCTATGTGGGGTGTGCTTAATACATTAAGTATAACGTAGCAATACATTTTGCTTAAAACACTTTTTTAAATATGTTCAAAGACCGTGATTCTTTTATAGAGCTATCCATCTGGATCTCTAGGCCTCTACAGGCTATACCAGGGGTAGGGAACCTATGGCTCTAGAGCCAGATGTGGCTCTTTTGATGACAGCATCTGGCGCTCAGATTAATTTTAGCTGACATTGCTTAACACAATAAGTAATGAATAATTCCACTGGTAATCAGTGTTAAAAATAACGTTCAAAATATAAAACATTCTCATGCATTTTAATCCATCCATCCGTTTTCTACCGCACCTTCAAGAAGTCGCATTAATGGTAAGAAGTATTTTATTCATTATTAGTTAGCTTCAGGTTAGTGTGTCTGCCTCACAATACGAAGGCCCTGAGTAGTCCTGAGTTCAATCCTGGGCTCGGGATCTTTCTGTGTGGAGTTTGCATGTTCTTCCCGTGACTGCGTGGGTTCCCTCCGGGTACTCCGGCTTCCTCCCACTTCCAAAGACATGCACCTGGGGACAGGTTGATTGGCAACACTAAATTGGCCCTAGTGTGTGAATGTGAGTATGAATGTTGTCTGTCTATCTATGTTGGCCCTGCGGTGAGGTGACGACTTGTCCAGGGTGTACCCCACCTTCCGCCCGATTGTAGCTGAGATAGGCTCCAGCGCTCCCCGCGACCCCAAAGGGAATAAGCGGTAGAAAATGGATGGAAGGGATAGTTAGCTTCAGAATAAAAATGTTATTAAAAAGAATAACAGGCGTGTTATACTCTAATGTTGGTCTTACTTAAAAATGCACGCATTTAGTTGTATTCACTGTTAAAAAATATTATATGGCTCTCACGGAAATACATTTTAAAATATTTGGCTTCCATGGCTCTCTCAGCCAAAAAGGTTCCCGACCCCTGGGCTATACTAAAGCATGTACACTTCAGATTACGATTTTTCCTTCTTAATAAAGGTTTACTTCTTGTGTTATGTCTGAGAAGGAATGGCCACAGGAATGAGCTGGCAGAGTCTAGAATGTACCACACTATACATAATACAAGCACTGTGGAATCTGTTACACTCAGTAAGCTTTAGGAGCTTGTACCCATCAAAAAGAGGCTCTGAGGGAGCTTTAAAGTTCGGCCATCATATAACACGTATGATATAACACGTATAGCTTTCTTCTGAAGAATCTTCAGTTTTTCAAGATAACTACGATACGTGTTACTCCATATGACATTGCAATAATTTACATGTGGTTTAAATGAAGTCCGATACAGAATTAAGAGTCTCAAGAGGAAGACCAACATATTTAGATCATTTATTCATTAAATATTCAATATGTATTTTAAAATTAAAAAAATCCATCTATGTATACTCCAAGGAATTTAGTGCTCTCAACTCTCTCAATTGCTCTACCATTTATTTCAATCCGTATCTTACCAATTTTTTACGGCTTCTACCCGAATGAAATATAATAAAATGTCACCCCGCAACTCCGAGAGGGACAAGGGGTAGAAAATGGAAGGATGGATGGTGTTTTGTTTATATTTAAGGATCATTTATTACATTTGAACAAATGACATACTTTGACTAATTCACAATTGACAATAGTTTGGAGGCTTTCAGGATTTTTGTGTGACAAAAGTAAATTGGTTATGAGCAGAAATTACTTTGTAAAGAATAATTGGTTACTTCACAAAGTCATTTATATATAATATAAAGAGAAGTGGTCCCAGCATGGAACCTTGTGGAACTCCACGTTATAATTTTACTTGGAGATCTGCTGTTTTTTGTTTGCACATATTGCTCCCTTTCAAAAAAATACTGTGTGCAGCCCCTTTGACACCATAACGTTGCAATTTACCCAATAAAGTTTCAAAATCAATGGTATCAAATGCTTTTGATAAATCAAGGAATACACAGATTCGATGCTTTGGTCTGTCTTCCTGAGTCAAGTCTGAACATGTGCAGTAGCATGGACTAGTTCATTGTGTGAGAGGGGATAGAGAAGCTATCGAAAAAAATAATGTTGGATGAAGCATTTTACTGTATTTTAAAGGACACAAATTAAGACTAATTTTTTTTTTTAATTGAACAAAACTTTATTATTAGTTTTTTTTATTACTATATAGCAGAGTCATCTATCTTAGTATAGCGTATGGATGGATCATCAAAATGGTCTCATTACGTATGCACCAGTCTCCACGGAACACTAATGATGCCACATTAAACTCATTACAACATTTACATTTTACAGAAGAATTAAGTATATGGATGGAAAAAAAACACCTGTTCGATTAGTGTCAGGACATTCTACAAAAATGTGACTTTTAATACGTGACATGACGCCTGAACACTGTGTATTTAAACCCCTAAAATGCATTTTTGTATTGAACATTGAATTAACAATAGAGTGAAAATAATGGTATTGTGTGTGTCTGGTGATTAGTAGAGATGTCCGATAATGGCTTTTTTGCCGATATCCGACATTCCGATATTGTCCAACTCTTAATTATCGATTCCGATATCAACCGATACCGTTATATAAAGTTGTGGAATTAACACATTATTATGCTTAATTTTGTTGTGATGCCCTGCTGGATGCATTAAACAATGTAACCAATTTTCTAAAATAAATCAACTCAAGTTATGGAAAAAAAATGCTAACATGGCACTGCCATATTTATTATTGAAGTCACAAAGTGCATTATTTTTTTTAACATGCCTCAAAACAGCAGCTTGGAATTTGGGACATGCTCTCACTGAGAGAACATGAGGAGGTTGGGGGAGGCGAGGTTGAGGGGTAGCGTGGGGTGTATATTGTAGTGTCCCGGAAGAGTTAGTGCTGCAAGGGGTTCTGGGTATTTGTTCTGTTGTGTTTATGTTGTGTTACTGTGCGGATGTTCTCCCGAAATGTGTTTGTCATTCTTGTTTGGTGTGGGTTCACAGTGTGGCGCATATTTGTAACAGTGTTAAAGTTGTTTGTACGGCCACCCTCAGTGTGACCTGTATGGCTGTTGACCAAGTATGCCTTGCATTCACTTGTGTGTGTGAAAAGCCGTAGATATTATGTGACTGGGCCGGCACGCAAAGCAATTGCCTTTAAGGTTTATTGGCGCTCTGTACCTCTCCCTACGTCTGTGTACACAGCGGCGCTTTAAAAAGTCATAAATTGTACTTTTTGAAACCGATACCAATCATTTTTAAACCGATACCGATCATTTCCGATATTACATTTTAAAGCATTTATCGGCCGATAATATCGGCAGTCCGATATAATCGGACATCCCTAGTGATTAGTGATTTGAAAAGTTGGCAGCCTGGATGGAGTAAAATAATTAGCTGCTCGCTTGTCAGCCTGGGTACTACAAATAAATACGGTATCAGCGTTTATGATCCTCATTGAAAGGCGTTAATCGATAATGAAGATGATGTACTTTTTCATGAAAATCGACCGATACTGATCGCTGGCCAATCGATCAGCACAGCTCTAATTTCAACTTTTATAATAGGAATGTTTTCAAAACACAAAGAACTTTGATGCTCAGGGCGGACTGACTTCTCAAAGGGGTTTTATAGGAGCTGCTTGACATGCTTAAAGCAGCCCTATCTCATCCCGTAATTTATTTGTTCAACCATCCCAGAAATGAAGGCCAAGCTGGAAACAATGACATTTAGATGTGCCGGTAGGGCGGCCGGACAGGGGAGTGTTGAAACAGCACAATTCTAACTAGCTATGCTTTGCTGCACACATCTGGATGGGGGAAAAGTGGGGTTCAGAGGTGACAAAGATGAGTCACGCTTCTTAAAATAAACTCGAGCAAGGCTCATCTCAACCGTGTTAATCGTGTCAGCGACATTAAGGAGTTGAGCTAACGTAAAGAAACCTGCTGAATGACAAGGCCTCTGTTGTTCTGCGTCGTGAACACCAGGCAAGTGTTACTCCAGATATAACCACAAATTATGTAAATCCCAATTGCAATTCAGTGTTGTATCCGGAACAGCTACATAATGGATAGTCGGCCAATATCAGAATAAAACTAAGTATCGTATGATATCAGCTTGGATCTAAAATCTGCGATACAAGCAGTCCTGCAGCGAGTTTACTTGTGCAAAGCTGGACCGCCAGTTACTGTCTAAATGTCCTCCAATAAGCACACAAGGTTGGTATTTTCTTCTGTTAAAGGTGAACATTATAGGCTATAGCGTACAGGATCTAGCAACTACACAACAGCTAAGCACACGATAGCACACAATCTCCTATAGTAGAAATGTGTACCAAATTCAGTACTTTTATAGCTACAGGCCCATTTATGTCGGTACTACCTGATAATCGATTTGAGTAAAATCACATGGCACCATATTTGCTGCACGTGACATCACATTTGGTTGCAGACTCGTCATTGGCTGATATACTCGCTGGGGAAACAAGTACTCAAGCAGCACTGCCTCTGGCTAATGTTGCAATTTTGCAAATTTCTGATATAAAACACCCTAACGTGCAAGAAGTTGCTTTTTTTTGAAAGTGCACTAGCTCAATCCTTATTTATATTGGATATACCATATACATGCTACCGATTAGCATTAACGATTTTACATGGCGATATCAACACCTCTAAATTTGGTAAGATGCACGTAACAATCAAAGAGCTGGTGTGTAACAAGTACAATACTTACAGTTTAATCATTGCAGGACTCAACAAAAGACAAGACTGGCATCATAATGGCAAAGACTACTTCCTGACCACAGCAACACACCGCAGTCTATACCAGTTGTCTTCAACAGGGGGACCCGACACCTAGAGGGTGCGCAGAGGTACTGCAGAATCGTAACATTATTGGTTGATTAAACTTTTTCATTTTAGCTCTAGTTGCCAGCAAGCTATTAGCAACATTATACTGTATTATTTGAATATTCTTAGTATTACAAATAACAAAGCAACTTTAGGGTTAGTTTACTTTAAAACACAATTTAATGTAATATAATATATACTCCGTGAAAATAATTGCACAAATACAAAGCAAGGAAGAATAAGTAGAAAGTATCTAGTAACAAACGTGTCCGCATTATTCAACTTAGTGCTTCATGAGCTTAACTTCATGAATTATTGTGACCACTAGTTCCCATACATCCATTTTCTACCGCTTGTACCTTTCGGGGTCGCGGGGGTGCTAGAGCCTATCTCAGCTGCATTCGGGCGGAAGGCGGGGTACACCCTGGACAAGTCGCCACCTCATCGCAGGGCCAACACAGACAGACAGACAACATTCACACTCACATTCACACACTAGAGCCAATTTAATGTTGCCAATCAACCTATCCCCAGGTGCATGTTGTTACCAAATAAACATTACCACGCCACTTCAACTTAAAGACAGTATAAGCCTGTTTTTAGTGTTTTTCATACCTACCATTGTCCTCTAAATAGTTTGAGTTGATCAAACCTTTTCTAACATTCCACACTACAAAATAACAATAGTGATAACATTTCGGATTAATATCTGTATGAGGCAATACTCAAGGCTACAATGTCGATATCATATCGAAAATGTAAGTTGAAAGTGAAAGATGTATCGGCCACATCTGTAGTAACAGGGGAAGGGTTCTAGATTTTCAACCAAATACAAACATCAGCAACTTAGAGATGGCTGAAGTTTCTCGCCATGACGATAAAAACATAATTGTCTTTGTTATCAGTGTGATTACAGCTGAGCACACATTGCATTTGACAAATGGATTCTCCAAAGATCAAACAAAAAAGCCACACCTTTCAAGACTGGTTAAGAACTCTGAGTCAAGAACAACTCAGCATGAATCTAATCTCCAGCACTTGAAAGCCAAGCTGACAAGAATGTCAGAAAAAAAATGACTTCAGTGCTTTCTCCTCAAACGACTAAGGCGCCTCCTCAAAAATGATGGAAAATTGATCTTTAGGCCCACTTCACACCAAAAGCACGGCCCGTTTGGGGAATGTGAGTGCACTGATCTGCACACTAGGATGGTACTCTTACCCTCCTTTAGCACGATTGGCACGGCACAATTCTATGCACGTCACTGAATGACTCCAATGTGTTCTTTGCAGGTGGCTTAATGTAATAGAAACAGACTCAAAAAAACAAAAAGACTCGAAATAATCCAAAAGTCAAACCCACATCATGCTCGCTCCTCCTTGACTAAATTAATGTACATAATAATAAATGCATCTCATGCAATTCATCAAATCCAGGGCTGTCTTTGACTAAGAGTTTTTCATAGGCAAATCTGATTCGTTAGATGTTGCCATCAACTATGTTCAAAAGACTACAGCTAATGGGGATCCCAATCATTAAAGGGCCAAACACTCAGATAAACAAATAAACACAGCAGAGATTGGATGGTTTAGTGAGGTCATCGGATCAGAGTGCACAGAAGATCTTCACAGGCCCATAACCTAAGGTTATACAGGGTAAATCCCACCTAACTTTATCCTTGTCCACACACACACACAAAATGTCGTCGTTTAAGACCCCCTCCCCTGTCCGTCCGCCGGCTCAACGCGACCTAGTACGCATGCACGGAAAATGCGCACGTCATAGTCACCTCCAGTGTTGCTTTGTGTGCAAGTTCTTAAATTAAATTTAACTTATCTGAACAATATCCAGTGTTATGGTATTTCAATTAACTGGAATCCAGTGTGCTGTGGGGCCCTATTGTAGTGAATCACACCTGAGCCATCATAAATTAATCAGATCTTTAATGGACATGTGAAAGTAAACAATGTGATAAAGAACATTTTACATCAATCAATCTAGGGATCTAGATATCTGGTCAGGTTTTTAGTGATTCCATATACTCTGGACCTGGACGTTGAGTCTGTGACATACATGGCGGACAATAACTGATACAGTCTGCTTTGCCAATCCAAAAGCATTCGCTGTTTTTCGTACTCTTCCCTCGTCGGCCAGGTAATACAAAGCACACGCTACCTTTTTTTTTATCACATCCACAGGAGCCCGCATTCTCGTTGTCTCTCCTTCGACAAATGGACAAAGTTTTTCGGTGAGCAGAATCACAGCTGACTTGGACATTCAAAAGTTATCTTGCCGTCAGAGAAGTGTTGTATCCCAAATAGCTGCAATCGCTTTCTCTTAAGGTATTCATGTGTGATTTCCACAAGCGTCTGTACATGTAGAGGAAGGAGAAACACGGGCATGTCTGGATGACTCGCCTCCATCTTTCCAGTATTTAGCTCTAAGTTACGAAACCGCTTACTATGAATCTGGCTGTGGCGCGTTCTTTCTGACGTCACTTCCTCTCCAAACTCGGTTTGTAAACGATGGATGAGTCCATACAAAGCTAAGAGCCGGAGATTCAAGAAATAGACGGCGCACTTACCCGTGTAAAAAATTATCCAAGGAGGGGAACCTTAAACGATGGTTTAGTGTGCCTGACACGGGTGTTAGGCTAAATAATTATTCGTTGAAGGAGTTATCCGGCTTAATGTAGACAGGGCCACAGTTAACTGTCTAGAGCTGGGATGCCTACATTTTTGCCCCCAAAGGCTGAAGTGAAAACGTGCGAATGATCCGGGGGCCAAACAAGGCAATTTTAATCGTATAACGGCACAATGAGTGAGGAAATAAAGGGGTCATCATGATTTTTTTCGACATTTTAAACCCCTCTTTGAGGTCTACATAACAGGTAATGGCGAATTTCTGGTGAACAATTGTGCGTATATTTTGTTCTACAGGCCTATTTTCAAGTTCCTTTTTTGCTCCCTTTGAAAATGGTTCCTTTTGAGAGGTGATGCTGTTAGCTGAAAAAATACCTCTTCTCACCACATCTCCTCATGCCGATGAGGCGTTGCCCTGCCTTTAGCTTTTTTTTGTAGTTTTTTTAGATTCTTACTTTTATTGTGCACAATGGACATCGGTGACCAATATCAACCATCTGTTTTGAGTGATTTTCACCACAACAAAACATCCCAAAGAATATAGCAAGATCAGTGGCTAAGGAGGAGGCAAAGATGCGGGCGGACGAGAGAGAGGAAGGAAACGCGGTTAGGTATAGGTCTGAAACTCTACACGCTGGCTAAGGTTAAACTTCTACCCAGTCTAACTTTCTAATGCTAGATCCTGGACGTATACATGTGTATATTGACAATAAAAGGCTTTTCTATTATATATCATGTAAATAACTCCACTGCATGGCTGCTTCGCGTTGTAAACAGAGGCTCAAGGCTATAAACTAAGCTACGTGCTACATCGCAAACGTAGTGACAGATTATATAACTTACTCGTTCATTGCCGAACACGGTAGGCACTTATCCAATTAAAAGTAGTTTTTAGGAAACTCACTTTTTATTTTGCCACAGGACGGTGATTACTATTGTCTTACATTAGAAGGCTAAGCTAGTTACACAACAACTGGAACTAGCATTGCTAACGTAACATTCAAACATTTCTAATACTGTTACTACTTACCACTTCATTGTCTCCTCCATTGCCATAAATAGTAGACAGTGAGCCTGCCATTTATAGTAATTTCTCAGAAAATCCATCTTTTTGTGAAAGTTTGTGGGTGGAGCAGGACTCTTCTTGGCACACACTCACTGTTTGAAGGCACATTGCCACAAAACAAAAAAGTTAGCCAGGCACTTCTGACTTCTTCAGATGAGTCTAGAGGTTGGAATAGTGTCCTGTATTGGGTAATACAACTAATAAGGGCATTTTCGTTCTTCGAGTCGCTAATTGGGCATTCTGTCTTCTAAACTACAAATCCACGCACATAAACTAAAAATGGTGAACGTGCACAAGGCAGTCTGGGAAGATTTATACCATTTACACTATTGAAGATGTTCCCAATTGTGCATATTTCAAACAGACTGTTTGGAGGAAGTCGATATAAAGGCAAGATTGCTTTATAAATATGTCTGCAATGCCTCCTTGCTTTGATTTAACATTTTCAGGACTTATTCAGATCCCAAATGCACAACAGCAGGTAGGTAAAAAAAAAGAAGTTGGTTTTGCATGAGGCCCATACCGTTACATGTCAGGTAATGTAGTGGATATCGTCCCGTTCATTAGTTAGCCTTGCAGACATGACATCAATGATTATGTGATTGAATATGTATCAAATTTGGGAAGCCACCCTTTGGATGGACAAATAAAACGAGTCGGCAGGCCAAATTTGAATTTCCAGAGCAGAAACAGCAAACAGCTACTGAGGCTAGTAAAGTGCTGTACAATACAACACTGCTATGTTACGTTGTCACAATACCAGAATTTCAGTGGTCGATACCAATACCTATGAATTATCATTATTCTCAACTAGGGATGTCCGATAATGGCTTTTTGCCGATATCCGATATTCCGATATTGTCCAACTCTTTAATTACCGAAACCGATATCAACCGATACCGATATCAACCGATATATGCAGTCGTGGAATTAACACATTATTATGCCTAATTTGGACAACCAGGTATGGTGAAGATAAGGTACTTTAAAAAAATAATAATAATAAAATAAGATAAATAAATTAAAAACATTTTCTTGAATAAAAAAGAAAGTAAAACAATATAAAAACAGTTACATAGAAACTAGTAATTAATGAAAATTAGTCAAATTAACTGTTAAAGGTTAGTACTATTAGTGGACCAGCAGCACGCACAATCATGTGTGCTTACGGACTGTATCCCTTGCAGACTGTATTGATATATATTGATATATAATGTAGGAACCAGAATATTAATAACAGAAAGAAACAACCCTTTTGTGTGAATGAGTGTGAATGGGCGAGGGAGGTTTTTTGGGTTGGTGCACTAATTGTAAGTGTATCTTGTGTTTTTATGTTGATTTAATAAAAAAATAAAATAAAATAAAAAAAACACAAAAAAACCGATACCGATAATAAAAAAACCGATACCGATCATTTCCGATATTACATTTTAACGCATTTATCAGCCGATAATACTGATATTATCGGACATCCCTATTCTCAACACTTTTTTTGATACCACAATAAAAAAACAGAACCCTTGTACTTTTAAATTCACAAATTTGTTGAAAAGTGTGTCAAAGTCAGTCTTTAAGATCATTGTGCTTCAACATCTCTTTGCACATAATTTAAATATCAGAGGTAACTATACATTGAAAAAATAACAGCAGTGTTCTACAACCTCCCAGTACATCAAAACAAACAATACTGTGTTTACAAATACAGTATCAACAATAGTAAACTACTTTACATTTTAAAAAGAACAGCAGTGGTGTGGACCCTTCAAGTAAATAAAACAAACAATATTGTTATTGATATTCTCTCAATATGGTGATGTTGCATCATCATGCCATTAGTAATAAAAAAAAAAGTTAACAAGACAAATTAGTGTGTTTTTATTGTTTATAATATCAACACTTCAGACTTGTCTCATTATGTTATGCCTTTTTTGCTACATTTTGAAATTGTTGCTGGTTTTTTGTTTGTTTATTTCATTTCTACAAATTGCCACAAAAAAAAGATATGCGTTGTGCAAATGGCCCATTGGCCACATTTTGCCTTCATAGTGAAATAGGTGAAGCAGTGGTGTTCAAGCTGCTGCCAAATGACAGAAGAGTGTCTCTAAACTGTGTGTTCTTAGCACTTAGTGATAAAGGTTGGGTTTTGCACACTTCTGGAGGTTTTGTGCACACTGTGGTAATGTACACTACCTAGGTCCGTGGTGGCGACTCTCCAAATAAATGCATGACACAAGATACACTTCTCTTTCACTTTTAATTTGTACCTCCACTCGTTAAATATAGCAAAAAAGTGGCTAAAGTGCATCACAGAGAATTTCTGCTGAGTCTTATTCCCTGGCAAGGCAGGCCCGTATGAGGTGTGTTGTGAAGTGGAGTTACGCCCCACATACTGTTATTCTACACTGGCACACTTCCATGATCATCTGCTTATTTATTTATTATTATTATTGTGGTTTGGAACGTTAGACAATGTTTAATCAAGTCAAATGAGTCACACAGAGAACAAAGAAATGCATGTTGCGGACACGTTTGTTACTGGATACTTACGCTTCTGCCTTGGAGAATATAAGTAATATGCAACTATAATTGCATACTTCTTGTTTTTATTGGCAAATGCGCTGTTTTACACTTATTACATATGTCTAGTTTGTGTGCTAGTGTGTGCTTAACCGTTGTGTAGCTGCAATATAGCCTAGCATGTTTACCTTTTGTAAATGACTTTAGTAAAATAGAAGAAATTGTGTGTTTATTGGAGGACTTTTAGATGTCGACTGGCTGTCCAGCTTTACACAAGTAACACTGCACGACTGCTTGTATCGCACATGATATCACACACGTACACAGGCTGCAGGACTGCTTATATCGCACATGATATCACACACAAGTAAACACGACGCAAGACTGCTTGTATCGCACATATCACAGACAAGTAAACACGCTGCAGGACTGCTTGTATCGCACATGATATCACACACAAGTAAACACGCTGCAGGACTGCTTGTATCGCACATGATATCACACACAAGTAAACACTCTTCAGAGCTGCTTGCATCACACATGATATACGCACACAAGTAAACATGCTGCAGAACTGCTTTCATCGCACATGATATCACAGAGAAGTAAACACTCTCCAGGACTGCTTGTATCGCACATGATATCACTTACAAGTAAACACTCTTCAGGACTGCTTGTAACGCACATGATATCACTTACAAGTAAACACTCTTCAGGACTGCTTGTATCGCACATGATATCACATACAAGTAAACACTCTTCAGGACTGCTTGTATCGCACATGATATCACACAAGTATACACATTACAGGACTGCTTGTATCGCACATGATATCACACACAAGTTAACACGCTGTAGGACTGCTTGTATCGCACATGATATTGCACACAAGTAAACACGCTGCAGGACTGCTTGCATCACACATGATATACACACACAAGTAAACACGCTGCAGGACTGCTTGCATCGCACATGATGTACACACAAGTAAACATGCTGCAGGACTGCTTGCATCGCACATGATATACACACAGAAGTAAACACGCTGCAGGACTGCTTGCATCGCACATGATATACACACACAAGCATACACACTCCAGGACTGCTTGCATCGCACATGATGGACACACAAGTAAACATGCTGCAGGACTGCTTGTATCGCACATGATATCACACACAAGTTAATATTAGTGAGGACGAATCAGAAGCGGCAAATCTGCTTTCTGGAATCACTGGATCAGGCGTTCTTTTTCGGCACTGACTCAATGCTCACATGCCGGGAATTGATGCGGCTTGCTGAGGAAAAAAAGTGTTGTACTGTATTCGGTACTGACGATTCCAAAACATCAGGTATCAATGTATTTTTGCGTGTTGATATCTCCTTGGTATCGAAGCATCGGTTTTGACAGCCCTAGTTGCATACAGACTGATGTCATTCGTGTACTCCAAGGAAAGCTAGAAGGTTGTACAGTTAACTCCCAGGGTGTAATTCTAAACCATACAACCTACTACCTCAACCCGGATGGACACATTTTCTGAACAACAGACACCATTCAGAGCTAGAAAATGATGAAAATGTTGTACATCGCTACTGTATGTACAGGTATGCATCACGTACAGTATGTAAAATCAGTTCAATGTAGTCATGGAGACAAACGATGTTCATACCACATTGACAAAGACCCACAGAAACGAGCTTGTGCTGTCAGATTTGCCACAAGATCGGATCTACGGGTTTGTGCCACGTGGTTATACAGCCATAGTTGCAAATTAATGTCATAAATAGCACAATAAATACAGATGATACTGTTGCATCAAATAATTCATGGAGAATTACGTAAGGGTAAAAATAGTAGGAAGTGGCAATGTTGCGATTGTATAATTCACACAACTTTAACCAATTCCACAAATGATGCGTGACCTGGCAACTGTCCGGCGCATTTTGACGAATCAAATCCGTCCCCGAGTAGCATTCAACTGTCTTACCGACCAACTGTCATGTTTCTTGCGTGAACAAACCAAGAACACAAATGTGGAACAATAGCTCAACTCTTCATTGCTGTGACACATCGGACTCAAACTCACGTCGTTCAAATGAATTTAAATACATTTAATTGGTGCTTGGCCGTGAAATTCTGGAGAAGCTGCTAATGGTGTGTTTGAACGTGAAGCAGCATTGTAATTACAAACCCTGTTTCCAGAGTTGGGAAATTGTGTTAGATGTAAATATAAACGGAATACAATGATTTGTAAATCTTTTTCAATCCATATTCAATTGAATGCACTACAAAGACAAGATATTTGATGTTCAAACTCATAAACTTTATTTTTTTTTTGCAAATAATAATTAACTTAGAATTTCATGGCTGCAACACGTGCCAAAGTAGTTGGGAAAAGGCATGTTCACCACTGTGTTACATGGCCTTTCCTTTTAACAACACTCAGTAAACGTTTGGGAACTGAGGAGACACATTTTTTAAGCTTCTCAGGTGGAATTCTTTCCCATTCTTGCTTGATGTACAGCTTAAGTTGTTCAACAGTCCGGGGGTCTCCGTTGTAGTATTTTAGGCTTCATAATGCGCCACACATTTTCAATGGGAGACAGGTCTGGACTACAGGCAGGCCAGTCTAGTACCCGCACTCTTTTACTATGAAGCCACGTTGATGTACCACGTGGCTTGGCATTTTCTTGCTGAAATAAGAAGGGGCGTCGATGGTAACGTTGCATGGATGGCAACATATGTTGGTCCAAAACCTGTATGTACCTTTCAGCATTAATGGCGCCTTCACAGATGTGTAAGTTACCCATGTCTTGGGCACTAATACACCCCCATACCATCACAGATGCTGGCTTTTCAACTTTGCGCCAATAACAATCCGGATGGTTCTTTTCCCCTTTGGTCCGGAGGACACGACGTCCACAGTTTCCAAAAACAATTTGAAATGTGGACTCGTCAGACCACAGAACACTTTTCCACTTTGTATCAGTCCATCTTTGATGAGCTCAGGCCCAGCGAAGCCGATGGCGTTTCTGGGTGTTGTTGATAAACTGTTTTCACCTTGCAACGGAGAGTTTTAACTTGCACTTACAGATGTAGCGACCAACTGTAGTTACTGATAGTGGGTTTCTGAAGTGTTCCTGAGCCCATGTGGTGATATCCTCTACACACTGATGTCGCTTGTTGATGCAGTACAGCCTGAGGGATCGAAGGTCACGGGCTTAGCTGCTTACGTGCAGTGATTTCTCCAGATTCTCTGAACCCTTTGATGATATTACGGACCGTAGATGGTGAAATCCCTAAATTCCTTGCAATAGCTGGTTGAGAAAGGTTTTTCTTAAACTGTTCAACAATTTGCTCACGCATTTGTTGACAAAGTGGTGACCCTCGCCCCATCCTTGTTTGTGATTGACTGAGCATTTCATGGAATCTTCTTTGATACCCAATCATGGCACCCACCTGTTCCCAATCTGCCTGTTCACCTGTGGGATGTTCCAAATAAGTGTTTGATGAGCATTCCTCAACTTTATCAGTATTTATTGCCACCTTTCCCAACTTCTTTGTCACGTGTTGCTGGCATCAAATTCTAAAGTTAATGATTATTTGCAAAAAAAAAAATGTTTATCAGTTTGAACATCAAATATGTTGTCTTTGGAGCATATTCAACTGAATATGGGTTGAAAATGATTTGCAAATCATTGTATTCCGTTTATATTTACATCTAACACAATGTCCCAATTCATATGGAAACGGGGTTTGTACATCACCTCAATGGCATGGTGCTGTTGGGAGAGTGGCCATGCCAGCAACCTGAGGGTTCCTGGTTCGATCCCCAACTTCTACCAATCTAGTCACGTCCGTTGTGTCCTTGAGCAAGACACTTCACCCTTGCTCCTGATGGGTCGTAGTTAGGGCCTTGCATGGCAGCTCCCGCCATCAGTGTGAAAATGTGTGTGTGAACGTGGGCAAAACGCGGCTGCCCGTCTCCTCACCAGCACCAAAAAACGCGAGCACATCACCCCAGTCCTGGCCTCACTCCACTGGCTCCCTGTCCGTCACTGCATTGATTTTATATTACTTTTAATTGTTTTTAAATCCCTAAATGGTCTGGCCCCACAATACCTGACCGAGCGTCTGCATCATCATACCTCGTCTAGAGCCCTAAGGTCAGCTGACCAACTGCTGTTGGCGGTCCCCAGATCCAGGCTAAAGACCAGAGGGGACAGAGCCTTTTCCGTTGCCGCCCCTAAGCTCTAGAACAGCCTTCCCCTCCACATTAGGTCAGCCCAGAGCCTGGGGGTCTTCAAAACCCCAAGTCCACAAATAGGAAATGTACACCCTACAATTAACACAACTTGCATGAAAACACACTGGAGTCAATGGAGATTTGACCTTAGATCTCCTGACTAGAGAGCTAACATAACCACTCGCCCTACACTACCTTTATAGATACCAAAATTGATGAGCCACAGCGACATACTTTGTATAGCACTATGGTAACACACATTTTCAGAAGGCAAAACCACAAAACAGCCTTTTTGCATCCAAACAGGCTTCATCACTTCATGCTCCCAGGTTTATACAGGACAGCTACAGCCTGAGGGCCTGGTGCAGGATCCAAAGTATTTATCCTCTAACAACTGTCATTTTGAATTATAATACTAAGGGGAAACTATCCTTGTTCGGGTTTGTCCCATCCTGTAGAGGATAAATACCTTGGGTCCTGCACCAGACCCCTCAGACTAGAACGAAATCTATGAGCATGAACTAATGAAGCCTGCTGGGATGATTGACCGATTTAATGCCCTGAGAACACCTGGATGAATGTGATTATTCACAGGCAAATCCGAAACCTTCTTGGGCAATTTTAACCGAATTGGTGCCATTGGAGTCCTCGGGAAATAAAAAGTATAGATGCACAATCCAATTACTTGTATAGTGAAAACAATATCACACAAAGTGTCCTGGAGAAATAGCATTTATTGGCTGTGTTCCCAAGATTGGACTTTAACGTAAAATATATTCATTAAAATCCTTCATAAATGTTATAATTTGAAGACATTTGTGTTATTTCTTACCCCAACTATACTTTAAGTTTATTTTTCTATTTTTAAAGTTAAAATGTACACTGAAGTAGTGTCTCCGGGTTTTCACTTAGTCCAATATAGTCCACAAAACACATGGTTCACAGGAAGCACTGCAAAAAAGAGCTGACACAATATAAGATAAAAAGACTAGATTTTAGGAATAAAAATACTAAAAACTGATGAAATTATCTGTCCATGCAGCTAATTAATTTTACTTTATAAGACATCCTAAATAAAGATTGGTACATACAAAAAAGTCATTAAAGATACAAATAAGTTTTTTATTCTGCAAACAAGCATTATTCAACTTGCTGTTACAGAATATTTAAACAAGATTTTCTATGTAGGGAAAACCTATGACACTATTGTTAATTTTTTTAATTTTTTAATTTTGTTTTTTTTTAAATCGCTATGATGATAATGTAAATGAGGGATTTATGTTATCACTGCTATGTTGGAAATTGTATTAATACTGATACCGTTGTTGACATTATTAATTTTTGTTTGACTACTTTTGGATTGTTTTGTGTCATGTTTGTGTGTCCTCTCAATTGCTCTTTTGATTGCTATTCTGAATGTTGCTGGGTTGGTTTTGGAATTGGAATTGTTTTATTATGGTATTATTGGGTTTGTTTTTTTTTGACTGATTAATAAGTGAAGTGAATTATATTTATATAGCACTTTTCTCTAGTGACTCAAAGCGCTTTACATAGTGAAACCCAATATCTAAGTTACATTTGAACCAGTGTGGGTGGCACTGGGAGCAGGTGGGTAAAGTGTCTTGCCCAAGGACACAACGGCAGTGACTAGGATGGTCGGAAGCGGGGATCGAACCTGCAACCCTCAAGTTGCTGGCACGGTCGCTCTACCAACCGAGCTATACCGCCCCATAAAAAATATATATATATATATATTTGTTTTCCCTATTTAACATGTCAAACTAGAATAGACAAAAAAATATTATCATTCATGCTAAAAATAAGATTATGATGACTAACAATAAGCAAATAGCTCTTATAACTAGGAACATATCTGGAAATTAAATTTAAAATCTAAGTTTGAATGTTTATGGATATGTATTGACATTTCAACCATGACTGGGGGTTTAAAATCTTGGCACAGTTATGTAACATACATTATTTGTAATTTATTTATGTTTTAAATGTTTTTTTGTTGAATTGCTATTATTTTAGTGTCAACATGCTATTAGCATAAATGTCATGTGGCATCTGTAAAAAAAAAAACTCACTCTTCTTGCATTTAATCCTGTTACTTATATCATGTTTTTATTTGTATTTTTTTATTTTTTTAAATACAATACTGCCATTTGGTTATATTTCATATATTTGTTAACAGTAACATTTTTCAAAGCAAATTGTGTTTTTTAAAAAACACAATTGGCTAGCTCATGTTTCCTGGTTTAATGGCATACATTTATTTTACAATTGTCTGCATTTTTCACAATTATTACGTTTATTTAATCAAACATTTTAACGGCCCGGATGAAATGATTGGTCTTTACGACGGTCACTCATGCACACATCCAAAAGCAGTCTAAGAGAATCAATGAACAATTTGCACTCATGTTGTTGTTATGATAGAATATACATTCAATGACAGCTCACACTGGCTATCCAAACTTAGCTAACTACACCTAAAACTCATGCATGTGTTACGTACGTACGTAATGAGGTAATTACGCACAAGAAGCCGTAAGAGACACATATTGTGTAAAATACAGAGGAAATACTGTGTAAATGTTGCAAACAGCCCCTTTAATTCTATGCTAAAAGCTTGTTGCTGTCGCATTCAGTCCTGCTACCTAAATTATATTTTTAATGTTATTTGTTTATTTTAAAAATACAACAGTTTGTTGAATCATTGAATTAGTGTCAACATGATACTAGCATAAATTGGATGTGGCTATATTTACCGTAATTGATAAGTCTATGCAAAAATATAAAAAATCACTCCTGTTGCTTTCAGTCCTGTTACTCAAATGAGTTATCTTAGGTTTCGGAACATCGAAAATAAAAAAAAATGAAATCCAGCACCCCCCGCGACCCCAAAAGGGACAAGCGGTAGGAAATGGATGGATGGATGGATTTAAATAAGGTGACCAGTCTACATTTTGAGTAGTTAATGTGTGTTTTTATCAAGTTCAAAGTTGGAAAAAGACAGAAATTGAAGTTTATTTTAAGTGAGATAAAACAAGCATGTGGCACTGATTCGGTCCTTGTGGATGCAAGTGCGTCTTGTTTAAGGGCAACATCGACTCTAAACCCAATGTACAATTTGTGCGTGAAAACGTGGCAAGTGAGAGGACTATGATAACCTACCCTTCATGGAAGTCTTCTTCTCTGGGGTGTTTGCTGGACGGAGTACTTTTCTCGTGCATTTCCTAAGAACAGGGGAAAAAACATGTTTTTACTGCAACATATATTTATATCTTTCAACATTAACACGGCAAGGCGGCCGCGCAAAAATTCAGAAAAAGATACAAAAGTACAGTCCTTGGTTTATCGCGACTAGTTGGACCGTGGTAAATGAGTTTTCTGTGGGATTATTAATAATAAATGAAATATTTTCATAGTTAGAGCCTAAAAAAATGTTAAGAACGTTCTAAATATGTTTTTTTAAACATAATTAGAGCCCTCTGAACATGAAATAACAGCCATTTAGCATTTAGTCTCATTGAACCCAACATAGAAGCCTTGAGTGCAATCTAGAGTAGATTACAGCACTCACTGGCCACTACAACACAACCCCGATTGGGAATTACTTCATCACATCACTTTCTGGGTAATTCTTCTAAATTACAAGAATTATTAATTATTTATGTGCTGAAATCACAGGGGTAAGTTGTTCAGCCAAATATTGGTAAAGTTGACAGTTGCAGCTACGACCATTACAGTGTGAGTCTTTTTTCAAAAGAAATACACACTTTTACAAACACCACTTTATTTTTTTTTAATTCCGAGATTATTTGCAAAATGACACACTTCAGTCAAAACATATGCCCGTTCATCAAAAAAAAGTACCAATGATTGTCACACACACACTAAATGTGGTGAAATTAGTTTCTGCATTTGACCCATCACCATGTTCACCCCCTGGGAGGCGAGGGGAGCAGTGAACAGCAGCGGTGCCTGTGCCCGGGAATCATTTTTGGTGATTTAACCCCCAATTCCAACCCTTGATGCTGAGTGCCAAGCAGGGAGGTAATGGGTCCCATTTTTATAGTCTTTGGTATGACTCGGCCGGGGTTTGAACTCACAACCTACCGATCTCAGGGCGGACACTCTAACCACAAGGCCACAAAAAGCAAGCATTTGTAAAAATGCCGTTTTAGTTTCATCTCACTCACACAGACTTCAAATGATAAGACACTATTGGAGTGAGTTATCCAGAACAGTGATAAATACAAAACACATTTCTAAAAAAAAAAAAAACGTATTTTACTATAAGAAATCACATGTTTTGGGCATTTTGCCCAACCTTTTTGGCATATGTGATGAATGATTATTGTAACTTGACAAAATATATTGGCAAATCCATACCAATCGTCATTGTTTACTTTGAAGTGGGCCTATACGTAAGGACCTAAAGAGAAACTAAAAATATCCTGTAATCTTTTTAAGAACTGCGCTCAACAATGATGATGCAAACTGAAAATATGTATTTTTACCACAGTCAGGTAAAGTGACATATCACAGTAGTCAACAATGACATGCAGTTCAAATTCAAATCTGAGACACATAAAAAGGTTTTTAAAAAAATCGGGATATAAATAAAAATGACAGCATAGAGTATAGGCTACATGTTGAGTTAAAAAGTACCAATGATTGTCACACACACACACACTAAGTGTGGTGAGATTATCCTCTGCATTTGACCCATCACTATCACACCCTGGGAGGTGAGGGGAGCAGTGAGCAGCAACGGTGGCCGCGCCCAGGAATCATTTTGGTGATTTAACCCCCAATTCCAACCCTTGATGCTGAATGCCAAGCAGGGAGGCAATGGGTCCCATTTTCATCACCAAGACATTACTGCTCGCTATTTCATTTGACAGAACAATGTCTTTACTTCTGGATGGGTCCACAAATTTAGCATTAATTGGTGAAAGACAATGTGAGTAACGTATTTGATTGACATAACGAGTGCCGTGTTGCTGTGATCGTGACGCTTATGAGAAAAAGGATATGTTTGTTTGCAGTTGATTTCCTGCTACAAATATTAGTCTCATCTACAATTCATGTCTGCATTTGTTTTGATGGTGTGAAGTTCATATTTTGTCTCATTATTTAGCTATAGATGTCCCTGTTGTTCAGCTATGTTTGCTAGCGATATCAAAATTCTGCTGTTGAGCCTATGAGAGATTTATTAATCTAGTTTATTAATACTATTAAGAATGTTTTCTTGATGCTACCGACTATCACCAAAGACTCTATAATGTGGTCATCCGTGTTGAATAAAGCACTTGGCTGTCCTGCAGAACAACAACTAAGCTTTTAGTTTCTGTTATGAAAATGGACAAAGAAAATACGGTAGATTGGACCAACAATCATAATATTTATTACTCGGACTTAACATGACGTTAGTTTATTTGCACAACCAGGTCTTTGTAGCTATAATTAGGCATAGCAACCACAAAAGAACACAAACTTATGTGATCTCTTGTCCTTTTCTTAAGTTTAGTTCTGCTCTCAAACACAACTAATATAGTACAGAATAAACTCGATTGCAGCACAGAAAGTTTCTCCAACTAATCGAATGTTCAGACAAACATTTTACAAAGTGATCACTGCAGACACAAGCGGTCCGATTGTATTCCACAAGATGATGAAAGTGATATTTTTAAGAGCCATTTCCTTTGACGCACTTTCGTTTTTTTCCCCTGACTTTATTACCTTTACGAATCACTTCTTCCGGGACTCTATGAAAGCTCTTTCCTATCTCTCTATTTGAACGACTGGAACACCCAATGACAGAACAGCAATTCGGCATATTCTGCTCAAACTCTACACTCACTTTCACTTGTTGAAATGCTGCGCTCAAGCTGCTTGACCATCGTGTGAATTGAGCCGCAAAGAAAATAAATGGACATGACGTCATATGCAACCAAGCAATTGGGAAATTAAAGGTGAAGTGGCAGTACCAGCAAACAGTTTACACCATTCTCTACCAGGAGGTAAAATCTACATTTTCCCAAAAACGACTTCTGCATCTCACTGTTGAATTTTCCGTTTTACTTCAGAAAGCGACAAGGGCCCTGCTGTCTTTGCGCCACAAACAGACAAATCCATCAGGACCATCAAAAGTTGACGACGTCATCCAATATCAGCGCCCATGTTCGATGTATCAGTTTTGCTGTGGTTGTAACTAAATTAAAGCATCAAAAATGAGTAACTTTGATGAAATCAGTAAGTGTGTGGTGCCCTTGCCTACTGGGCGCAAAAAGTGACGCTGTCCTGATAAAGCCAAGGCAACTTTATTTGTATCGCACTTTTCATACACAAGGCAGGCTCAAAGTGCTTCACAGCACAACATGTGGGACAACAAAGTGAAATGAAAGAAAATAAAAGCAAAATTAAAATGCAGACAATAAAAACTAAAAACAGTGCGGACGTTAAAAGTTAAAAGATTAAAAGATTTAGCTGAAAGCTAAGGTGAACATAAAAGTTTTCAGTCTAGTTTTAAAAGTAGTCAGAGTTGGGGAAAGTCTGACATCTTCAGGAAGTTTATTCTAGCTATTAGTTGCATAGTGACTGAATGATGCTCTCCCTTGATTTGAGTTTACTCTGGTGAACCACTAACAGATTGGTCTCAGAAGATGTTAGTGATCTAGAGGGCTTATATCGTGGGAGCATATCGGTGATATACTTCGGCCCTAGACCATGTAGTGATTTATATGTGAGCAGGAGGATTTTGAAATAAATTCTCTGATGTACAGGGAGCCAATGTAAGGATTTAAGAATTGGTGTAATGTGCTCACATTTTTTGGTCTTTGTTAGAAATCTAGCAGCAGCGTTCTGAACAAGCTGTAGCTGCCTGACAGTTTTTTTGGGAAGACCTGCAAGGAGACCATTACAATAGTCTAGTCTACTGGTAATAAAGGCATGTACAAGTTTTTCTAAGTCTTGAGCTGACATGAGCCCTCTAAGTCTTGTTACATTTTTGAGGTGATAGTAGGCCGATTTTGTTACTGATTTGATGTGACTGTCGAAATGTAAATCAGAATCTAAAATAACCCCAAGATTTATGGCTTTATTTGAGGTTCTCAGGGACAGTGATTGAAGGTGTTGGATGACTTCAAACCTTTCTTTTTTAGCACCAAAAACAATTATCTCAGTTTTATCTTCATTTAGTTGTAGGAAATGTTGGCACATCCAGTGTTTGACTTGCTCAATGCACTGGCACAGAAGATCTATGGGGCGATAGTCATTTGGTGATAGCGCTACATAGATTTGGGTGTCATCGGCATAGCAATGATGGTCAATGTTATTATCAATCTGAGGTGAGCAGGCAAAGACGACACAGTGCGGTGGGAAATGTCCTGTCTATTCCTTGTGTACATAATGTACAGGATACGTGTGTAATCACTACTCTCTTGAATGACGAACTAAATTGTGCGTTTACTCTGCTGTTGTTGTCTTGTGATGCAGCAGTCATGGAGCTCCCTGTACCCCTGTCACCGAAAAAAGGTGTTGTTTTTTTTTGGGATGAAATTAATTAACTAAAGTGATGGACTAAGCAATCTTCTGAAAAAACTGATCTGTTTTCACAATTTTTTGGGCCATATAGGATTAGTCTGTTTTTGAAAATAAAATGTAAAAAAAATTAAACGTTCGAAGTTATCTGTTTTTGCTTCCAAAATGTGTACAAAATTATAAAACATTTTGTGCATTTTTCCAATTTTAACTATCATTTTGGTTGTTGGAAATGATTGAATTGCAACCCACATCAGCAGGATGGCGATTTCATGAAAAGCTCCACAAAAAAACATTGATTTACTCAAAAACAAAGAAAACGGAGGTATCTGTTTTTGCATCAGAACTCTTCCCTCCTCCCAACAATCTGTCACTTCTTTTTCAGGAGTTATGGCAACCCCTGATGTGGCAACCTTGTTTCGTCATGCATCAACAAGAATTTAAACGTGTTCAAGTAGGGACCAACAATCAGTATCGGACGATTTCCATGAAAATGCCTTCCAAAGCCGAAAACAAAAGCTTATTGTTATCGGCTTTTGTTAACAAACAAAACCACAAGGTTGGACACATAGAAGAAGACCCTACCAGAGGAGGAGTGTTTCCTGTCACCTTTGTGCACTTCATCACAGAGTGACCACTTTACTTACCACTGTAATTACTGGACTACAATACTCTTCATTCAATGACTGTAAATAATGTAAAAACAAGGGTATATAGAAGTCATACTGTTTGTTCATACTACTGTCACTACTCAACTGCCAAAAGAACTGTAGACACCTTAATATGTATTACTTCCTACTGTATATACTGTTTATACTGTATATACCGTTATACTATTTCATATTGCACTGGTACTGTATGTGACTACTGTACTTTTACTTGTACTGATGCTTCTACCATAACTACTGGGACTTATTGTGCAACTTATTGTCTTGTAATTAATGTACATCAGACCTATTCAAATTGTTGTATTTTTTGTATTTAGTGTATTAGATTCAGCAACTAGTGTTTGGATCCCACTGTACGCAATATCTGAAAAGCATGGAAAAAAGCATTTCACTGTGGTGTATTCTGCATGTGACGAATAAAACCCTTGAATCTTGAACCTTGACCACATCCTAGTCCTTCTGGTCATCCAGTCTTACTTTTTTTTAATTTTTTAATTCCTCTGGCTGATACTTCATTTATATTTGGTCTCTCGGCTAGCAACTAACTGTGTGTGTCCATTGTGACAAAGAACATTTCTTAGCATCTCAACCAGCATTATCCCTGGAATGATCATGTATCATTATCGGTCACTTCGGTAGCTGATCATCAACGTGGTTGTCGTGTTTTCTTTTTCTACTTTCATGGACTGACTGAATGACATCATGGACATGTTTATAGCTTGATTCCGATAAACTTGTATTCAGTGGTGAGTTCATACTTGCCAACCTTGAGACCTCCGATTTCGGGAGGTGGGGGGTAGGGGTGGCGGGGGGCGTGGTCGGGGGTGGGGCGGGGGGCGTGGTTGGTTTACAGCTAGAATTCCCCAAGTCAAGTATTTCATATATATATATATATATATATATATATATATATATATATATATATATATATAAGAAATACTTGACTACTTGACTTTCAGTGAATTCTAGCTATATATATATATATATATATATATATATATATATATATATTTTATTATATATATATATATATATATATATATATATATATATATACATATATAAGAAATACTTGAATTTCAGTGTTCATTTATTTACATATATACACACACATAACACTCATCTACTCATTGTTGATTTAAGGGTTGAATTGTCCATCCTTGTTCTATTCTCTGTCACTATTTTTCTAACCATGCTGAACACCGTCTCTGATGATGCATTCTGCTTCGTCTCCTTGTTGTGTGCGCAGTTGTGCACTGCACTCTCTAAAAGCCCTAGATGTTAATGCCACATATGTATGTACAGTAGATGGCAGTATTGTCCTGTTTAAGAGTGTCACAACATTGCTGTTTACGGCAGACAAACTGCTTTACGGTAGACGAAAACGTGACTGCTGTTGTTGTGTGTTGTTGCCGTGCTGGGAGGACGTTAATGAAACTGCTTAACAATAAACCTGGAGGGGGCGTGGCCTCCAGCTCCGCCTGAATTTCGGGAGATTTTCGGGAGAAAATTTGTCGGGAGAGGCGTTGAATTTCGGGAGTCTCCCGGAAAATCCGGGAGGGTTGGCAAGTATGGGTGAGTTACTGGGCTGTGTCCATTCAAAAGCCAATTTGGCATCGCTTCGAACGCCGTCATGGTGACGTATTTACAGCCGTGATCACAACACAACCGTATTATTTAAACTTATAGTGTCGTCCAACTTTTTCCCTAAAGATATATTGTCTAAAGAACATGTGTTTTCATAGTTTTTGCCTATTTATTGAGTTCTGTTTACTTTTTCAATGAATGGCTGAGTAGCATAGTAGTTCTTAATTGGCTTCCCTGCAGTTAGAGCTAGCCAACACTTTTCCTATTACCTTTCCATATAAACTCTGGATATTTTTTTGTGCGAAAAAGAGACAATAAAACACAACATGCAAACATCAGGTTTTAACCATCTTTTAGTACAATACTTGGAATCACAGACTCAGAAAATTAAAATCGATTCTAAATAGTTTTTTTTCAAACATATATATGCTAAACATTCTCCCGCTGAGGCGGTCATCTCATATCCTGAAAGGCAGGAGACCAGGGTCAAAGTTCAAATTAGAAATGGGGGAGTGGGGTTTGGAGGCTGTCCCTTGAGGACGGGTTAAACCATTAGAAACCAGACAGTGGTGAGAAAACCAGACAGATTTTGTGAAAAGGTCAAATATATAATGTGATGGATCGGTGGTCAGTGGGCGTAGAGACAGTTGGACACTAGAAAACATTTGCATATAGCGGTAAATAAATATGCAAACGTGTTGTCTGCTTCGGCTAAAATATGAATTCACTATAATGAGATAGTATATAGAGTATAATATAAATGTAATAATCAAAGCTGTCCTACACGTAACCAAAGTCCATTGTGCTGACAGACAAAAACACAGGAAGTTATTTATTTCCCATTTTTATTTATTCTACTTTAGTTGTTTTGGGCTTAATCTTCCACTCAATAAAGTCATTGTTGCCTTAAGACATTAAACAAAAACGGTCTACAGGTTTATCGAGACACAGCTTTAAGTATGTGCTTTAATGAGAGGTGAACCAAACACAATCACATGACCACACGGAATAATTCATGTATGATACCTCAGTTGTGTATACAAACAAACTCACTTTTCTATGCACGCAATATTCATGTATTCAGCAGAATAAAGAACATTTTGAGAAATGCACGTCTTTTTTTATGAAAAACACGTGCAAACTAAAACATTTGCAAACAAGAATAATTGATTTGAAATCAAACAAAATATTTGAAAACAAATAATGGACTTGATTTGTTTTTTAATTGGTATTTAAAAAAAAAAGTTTTTGAAATTAAAAAAATATTTTTAAACAAAAACTATAGATATTACATTTAGAAAAACATAATTTTAAACAAAAATAACTGAGTAGGAGTTGAAAAAAATATTTGTAAACAATATTAATGTAATTGAAATGCAAAAAACTAATTCAGAACAAAAAACATTTACAAACAAAACATATTTGCAACGAAACATTATTAATTTGAGGTCAAAAAACTATTTGAAAACTCAAAAACATAGATTGGAAATATAAAAAACATTATCAAATAATTATTTTTAAACAATAATATTTGATATTAAAACCAGAACAATTATTTTTAAACAAAAATAATTAATTTAAATTAAATAAAAAATGTTTGCATACAAAGTGGATTTTAAATAAAAAATATACTTGTAAAACAAAATATATTTTTAAACAAAAACATATTTGCAAACAAAAACATGTATGCAAACAAAAAAAATAGATTTGAAATTTAAAAAAATTAAATAATAATAAAAATTGATTTGAATAAAATAAAGATGTGTTATCAAAAAATATCTTTAAAAAAACAAGGTCGAATATTTTCGAATTAAAATAGTTTATTTGAAATAAAGAAAATATTTGCAAACATACAATATGGATTTGAAAGAAGAAAAAAAAGTAAAAAATAAAACATTATTGCCAACAAAAACATATTGGCAAACAAAAAATATGTGCAAACTAAAATAATGTATTCGAATTTCACTCATTTTGTTCCCGAATGTAAAAATATTTTTTATGAAACAATAAGTTTTGTTTGTATTTTCTTAAAGGTTTTTTTTTACATTTCTTCAAGTTTTTGTTCTACCAATAGACGCAACATTTGTTCTGAATAAGCCTCAATCATTCAGCAAAATACTGTACAATTCTTAAAACTAGACTACATGAACGCTGCAAACCTGAGAGTGACAAAAAAAGTGCTCACTGTGTGTCGTGATCAGGTATTAATGCTGTACTTTTATATCATAATAAATACAGTAAATACCAGACATATTCTATTACCAGGGTCCATGGCATAAACATTAACACTATATGCGGTTGTTTAGGGCCTTGGCTTTTGTAAAGATTGTAATATGTTTTTATTTTGTTAATGTCCGTAAGTTATAAAATATGATGGCACAAAAGTCTATATCTAAAAATCTATTTTGCTGTCAAAGTTCAATAATATGGTTGTTTAAATCTAATTAGGTATGTGAAACACTGCCTACACCCCTTGCAAAAATGCCAAAAAAAACACTTCACCCTTCACTAAATACAGTCATAAGGTCATCAAAGCTCACATTGATGGATTCACACACAGCAGCAACATTTGGAAACCAGGATGAGGTGATAAAAGAAAGGTAAAAATATTATACATGCATCAGAAAAAGTGTCACTTTTGTAGCTCACAGCACATAACTGTGGTGCATTCAAGGAACCTTGATTAAAGTTTGAAATAGATGCGTAACTAGTTTTTAAAGACAGGGGAGGTTTAGCCTGAGTAGATGAACTACTACTAATAAAAATGTTAGTATAGTAATGTATTATTAAAGTTAGTATTATTCTCTAATCATAATCCTACATCAGCTCATTTCTATTTACACTAGAAGTAAAGAGAAACTTTACATATTTTGAATCGTATTTAAGTAAACAATGACAGGTTGATCAATAAAACTCACATACTTGCTTCTTTATGTTAAATTTGTAAAGACAAATAAAATAAAACAATACCAAATAATATGGGAGTTTGGGGGTTTAATAATATTTTGGGGAACATTTAGCCCTCTAAAAGGCCTAAATAAACAAATACATAAACATGTAAATATTGTGTTTTCCAATCATGCCTTCTACTGTACTTCTTGGTTATCACATTGGGAAGATTGACATGTGTGTAGAACGAGGATACGATGATGGATGGATGGGAGTGTTTACATGCAAGATGGAACTGGTTGACAATCACATCATCTAGATATGTTCATCCCATCTTTAAAAAGTCAAAAACATTTTTTTTTTTTCCCCAAACAAAATCTTGTAGCCATTACAAGCTGCATGTAAAAGAATATTAAGGTTTTTAAATGTGGTTTAAAAAGCTAGTGTCAACCAAATGAGGTCAATAATTATTTTTAGTGCATATAAACAAACTATGTGTGTATGTGAAGTGGTGACGTTATTTTTAGGGTATCTAATGATAACAATGATAATAATTACAATAATAAATTGGCCCTGTGATGAGGTGGCGAGAAAATGGATGGGCGGACAGTCATAAATTAATAAATTAGCAAATTAAATAAAATTAGAGAACAAAATGCGGCCCCAAACAAGATCTTGTTTCGGACCTAGTTGTAGTGCCTCAGAATGTTTTCCCATGCGATGACTTTGTGTTACCCAGCTTTCTGTCCACCCTGCTGCCTAGCACCAGACCAAACGCAGCCGTTTTGGCCAAGTGTGATTGGCTCCCGCCGACTATATCAGCAGCCAATGGGCATGCAAAAAAAGGAGTGGTGGATGGCGGAGGCAGAGCCAGATGATGCATTGAAGGGCTTAAGAAGCAGTTCTTTGCCTAAAGACATGTAAGCAATCTGAGCAAAGCAATAACAAACATGAAGGTTTCTGAATTGATTAGCTGACTTCAGGCTGTAATTCTTTGGACAATGCCCAAAGCGATCTATACCTAATGAAGTTTAAAAGGCGGAAATACAGAAACATAAATCCCACACATGAGTGTGTGAAGTAACTTCTACAGATCGAAGAATATAATATTACACATCCAGACGGATGAATATTCTTCCATCCATCCATCTTCTTCCGCTTATCCCAGGTCGGGTCGCGGGGGCAGCAGTCTAAGCAAAGAAGGTCAGACTTCACTCCCAAGCCACTTCGTCCAGCTCCTCCCGGGGGATCTCGAGGCGTTCCCAGCTGGGAGAAAGTCTCCCCGACGTGTCTTGGGTCTGACCAGATGCCCGAACCGCTTCATCTGGCTCCTCTCGTGCGGCCATACTTGCCAACCTTGAGACCTCCGATTTCGGGAGGTCGGGGGTGGGGGCCGGGGGGCGTGGTCGGGGGTGGGGCGTGGTTAAGATAGATATATATAAGAAATACTTGACTTTCAGTGAATTCTAGCTATATATTTGTTTTATTATATATATATATATATATATATATATATATATATTAGAGATGCGCGGTTTGCGGGCACAACCGCGGAGTCCGCGGATTATCCGCGTATCGGGCGGCTGACATTTTTAAAAAATTAGATTTTATCAGCGGGTCGGGTCGGGTCGGGTCAGGCGATTGAAATTTTAAAAAATTAGATTTTAAATAGATTCAGGCGGGTGGCAGTTAAACCAATTCGGAAATATATATACATAGTTAAATGTTGTTACCCACATACGAAAAACGAGCAGGCACCTGCTGCATATGCCACAACAGAAAAGAAAAAAAAAAAGAGATGGACACTTTTACGGAGTGGAGAAGGCCTCCGACGCCTCGCCGGGGTCCGGGACCGAGGCCCCTTCCCCCGAGAGGGCCCCAGCGGGAGCCGTAGCTGAGGCGATCCGCGAGAAGGGCCCGACGCACGTCCAGGATCACCACCGCGCCCACCGCACCGACACCCCGCCTCGTCCGCCTTCGCCGCGGCCGGCGTCACACGCAGCAGGTAAGTAGCTTGCCTGCCCGCCACCCCCGTGGCCGGGGGCTCGTAACAGGGGTCACTCCGCGCGCTCCGCCCGCGCAGCTTACCTGCCCGCCACCCCTGTTGCCGGGGGCGCGTAACAGGGGGCGCGTAACAGGGGTCACTCCGCGCGCAGTGCGCTCACGAAAGGGGTGGGGCTCACCCTGGTTGATATAGACAGCAGCTAGGACGGTGGCCATGGAAGTTGGAACCCGCTAAGGAGTGTGTAACAACCCACCTGCCGAATCAACTAGCCCTGAAAATGGATGGCGCTGGAGCGTCGGGCCCATATACCCGGCCGTCGCCGGCAGTGAGACGCGCTTGGAGGTGCGCTCAGCGCGGCTCCCATATGATTGCGCACTGGTGTGCGTCTGGGTCGTGACAGCGTGGCACGCAAATGTCTGTGCTGCATTGGATCAGTCTCCTTTCTTTAACAGGCAAAAGCTTTATAACCTCACTAATGCCTTGCATCGTCTGTATTAGATATATAACAACGGGCGGGTGCGGGCGGATGCAGTTCTGATCAAATGTTAGATCGGGTGGATTGCGGATGGTTGACGACTTTCTGATGCGGTTGCGGATGAAATAATTGCCTATCCGCGCATCTCTAATATATATATATATATATATATATATATATATATAAAAGAAATACTTGAATTTCAGTGTTCATTTATTTACACATATACACACACATAAAACTCATCTACTCATTGTTGAGTTAAGGGTTGAATTGTCCATCCTTGTTCTATTCTTTGTCACTAATTCAGAAGACACACATTATACAAATATACATTATAAAATCAATAAGAAAACGGGAGCTCTAATTTGGGAGTCTGAATTAGGATCAGAAGTTCCTACATAAACATTGCGCACTCACGTCACCATTTTGTATTGATTACTGAAGCTGTGCACTGGATTCATTCACAAATACAAACTACAATTCACAAACACTTTAGAGTTAGGCTCCACCATCAGAATGTGTACTTAAACTTATAAAGATCACATGGATATTATTCAGTGAGTTGATTTACCAAAACTAACCTGTTATACAGGAGGAAAAAGCACACAGGACGTTTCAATTGTTCACAGACTGGTCGCTCTCATCAGAATGACAAGACACTTCCGGTCTGCAGGTGATAGCATTCAATTGGGAAGAAACGCCCTACTGCCCCCTACTGACCAATGTGAATACTGATAAATGTGTAATGAGACCTCCAAAAAACAAATTCAAACCACAAAATAAAATAAATAAATCAACACAAAAATGTGACACATAATGGGTGGGTCACATATGCATGTACAGTAGATGGCAGTATTGTCCTGTTTAAAAGTGTCACAATATTGCTGTTTACGGCAGACGAACTGCTTTACGGTAGACGAAAACTTGACTGCTGTTGTTGTGTGTTGTTACCCGCTGGGAGGACGTTAATGAAACTGCCTAACAATAAACCCACATAAGAAACCAAGAACTCGCCCTCGATCATTCTACAGTTATAACGTGATTGGGCAGGCACGCCGTTTATATTGTGGGAAAGCGGACGTGAGAACAGGCTGTCAACAGTTACTCAGGTCCACATGGAGCTGGAGGGGGCGTGGCCTCCAGCTCCGCCTGAATTTCGGGAGATTTTCGGGAGAAAATTTGTCCCAGGAGGTTTTCGGGAGAGGCGCTGAATTTCGGGAGTCTCCCGGAAAATCCGGGAGGGTTGGCAAGTATGCGTGCGGCTTAACTCTGAGCTCTTCCCGAATGACAGAGCTTCTCAGCCTATCTCTAAGGGAGAGCCCTGCCACCAGACGGAAGAAACTCATTCCAGGTGCTTGTACTCATGATCTTGTCCTTTCGGTCATAACCCAAAGCTCATGACCATAGGTGAGGATGGGGACGTAGATCGACCGGTAAATTAATAGCTATGCCTTCTGGCTCAGCTCCTTCTTCACCCCGACGGATCGATTACTGAAGACCCAGCCCCGATCCGGCTGTCAATCTCTTCCCTCACTCGTGAATAAGACTGCGAGGTACTCGAACTCCTCCACTTAGGGCAGGATGTCCTTCCCAACCCGGAGATGGCACTCCACCCTTTTACAGGCGAGAACCATGGACTCAGACTTGGAATTGCTGATTCTCATCCCACTCAGCTGGGAACCGATCCAGTGAGAGCTGAAGATCCTGGCCAGATGAAGCCAGCAGGACCACATCATCTGCAAAAAGCAGAGACCTAATCCTGCAGCCACCAAACCAGAACCCCTTCAACGCCCTGACTGTGCCTAGAAATTCTGTCCATAAAAGTTGTCAACAGAATCAGTGACAAAGGGCAGCCCTGACAGAGTCCAACCCTCACTGGAAACAGGTCTGACTCACTGCCGGCAATGCGGATGTATCTTCTTAATTGACCTAATTCATTCAAAGTGTGATTAAAATGTGTGACGTCTTGCCAATTAAAACCTGAAGAAAGGATTAAAGGAATAACAGGGTTTTAATATCCTACTGTAAAGAAAATTTTTGGTTTGTTTATTTTTTTGCTTCCTGATTCTCTGACCTATTTTGTGTATCGGGGTGTCCAAACTTTTTCCACTGTAGGCCACATACTGAAAAATTAAAGGATACGTTTGATGTTTCAATATATTGCTATAAGTCTAAAAACATAAATGTATTGTATATTTAAAGACTAAGCTGTGTGTTAGTTGTAAGTCCCATTATTTCAGATTTTTTTCTTTACAATTGCATAGTTTTCCTTGGTCTAAATTCCTTGTAATTGTTGCGTTTTTTCTTTCATTCTTGCATTGAACAAAGAGAGCACAGTCTTTTAAGTCAAAGTTCTTGTGTTGAACATACTTGGCTAATAAATCTGATGATGATTCTGAGTTCTACAACAAGTCGCTGGCCATCACAAAATGAGCCCCGGGCCGCAAATGGCATTTGGGCCTCACTAAAAGGGGAAGTGTACTTTTTTTTGGAATTTTAACTGCCGTATTTTTCAGAGTATAAGTCGCACCGGAGTATAAGTCGCACCTGCCGAAAATGCATAGTAAAGAAGGAAAAAAACATATATAAGTCGCACTGGAGTATAAGTCGCATTTTTTGGGGAAATGTATTTGAAAGAAAATTTAAAATAAATAAAGAATAGTGAACAACATGTCATGATCCGTTACCCGGATCATGGCATGATTTATGTTGGTTATGTTTCTGCTTTAGTCTGTTTCCTGGGTGCACACTCTTTCCTTGTTTATTCTTGGTTTCCATGGGCACTGATTCTCCTCACCTGTCTTAGTTTTGCAATTAGTGTTTCCACCAGGTGTTTTGGCTAATCACTCCCCTTTATAGTTTCCTGTCACCCAACAGTAAGTGCTGGGTCAATGTTTGCAATAGGCAACATTTACGTCCTTCTGTTTTTGCTCCACGCTCTATATATTATTCTGCCGAACAGAATCCCGGTTTTTTCACCCTTGGTGACATTTTGGTTTTTATTTAGCGCCACGCTTGCTAGCGTCCTCAGTTTTTGTATTTTTGTCCTGTCTTTTATTTATTAAATATACTTAAATCTTACCTGCACTCCACTCCTGCTTGTCTCCTGCCTTGGAAGGAACACGACAACCACAACCATGCGTCCAGGACGTAACAGATTGACCCAGCCAGACGAAGTGTTCCTGTCCAACACGGACAAACAAGAGATCCTCCTGGAACTCCAAGCGGACATCCAGCCGTGGCAATACGAGGACGAAGCCGAGCTGTCCGAAGAAGACCTTCCGGCCGACGCCATGGTAGCATGGGGGAAGCTAATGGCTAAATTCACGGAAGCAGAGACCCGTTTCCTCCCCCACTCTCAAGCCACCCGGACGTCGTCCACCCCACCAGGTACGCGAAGGCTCCGGCAGCGGGCTAGCTCAGCGCAGGCGCAGAGGGGGTACAACACGGACACTTTGCCCTCAACATTGTCTGCCAGGCTCTTCCCTTGCGGCTTCTCCTCCCCTCAGACACCACCTGCTGGCAACTGTCCAGAAAGGCGCCAGCGGCGCACACGCACAAGGCCAGCTTCCAGGCTTCCTAGAGCCCACCCGCCCATACCCTCTGCTCCCACCGAACAAGCGCTCCCCCCACCAGCTCCATCTAGCATCTGGAATCTGCTTCCTGAGGGGGGGGGCCAGTGCTGGTAGCGTGTCAGCGGGGCAAGCAGACCTCATTCCACTGAGGATGCTGCCTGCCTCTTCTCCAGCGGGGGCGCTGTCTGCTTCGGCCCCACTTCCTGCTCCGTCTCCTCTGTCTGCTGTACCACATGCTGCTCGGTCTTCTCCACTTCCTGTTCCAGCCCAGTCATCTTCTGGGAAAAACCTTGAAGAATACAGTCCGGCTTGGGTGGATGAGTGGTACCGCAAGGTACTTATTGAACTGCAACTGGAGGAACAATCCCAATCAGCAGAGAACACTCCGCCCACTCCTCTTTCTCCTCCCACGCCGACAGCCCGGATGCCTGCCACTCTGACGCCACCATCAACCCTGGTGGTCCTGCAAACGCCATCCTCTCCACCTCCTGCTCCAGCGCTGCAAAGCACAAGAGACCCCGCAGAGACCGACCCAGTAAAAAGGGCATTACACCAACAGTCCAAACAACTTGGACAACAGGAGGAACAGTTTGGCGTTCTTGGGGCTTGCGTCAACGCCATGGCGGAGCACCAAGATGCCCGCCTTGATGCATTGGAGAAACAGATGGGAAGTATACTCTCCTCACTGCAGGTGATGATTCCCCCTACGGCCAACCCAGCAGTCCAGCTGAGACATCCACCACCCACAGAGACTCCGTTGCCTGATTCGTCCTTGGCTCCGCCCACGCCGACAGACGAGCCGCCTACTCCGCCTCTGGCTCCGCCCACGCCGACAGACGAGCCGCCTGCTCCGCCTCTGGCTCCGCCCACGCCGACAGACGAGCCGCCTGCTCCGCCCACGCCGACAGACGAGCCGCCTGCTCCGCCCACGCCGACGGCGCCTCCTGCTTCCATGGCGACGGAGCCTCCTGCTTCCATGGCGACGGAGCCTCCTGCTTCCATGGCGACGGCGCCTCCTGCTTCCATGGCGACGGCGCCTCCTGCTTCCATGGCGACGGCGCCTCCTGCTTCCATGGCGACGGCGCCTCCTGCTTCCATGGCGACGGCGCCTCCTGCTTCCATGGCGACGGCGCCTCCTGCTTCCATGGCGACGGCGCCTCCTGCTTCCATGGCGACGGCGCCTCCTGCCTCCATGGCGACGGCGCCTCCTGCCTCCATGGCGACGGCGCCTCCTGCCTCCATGGCGACGGCGCCTCCTGCCTCCACGGCGACGGCGCCTCCTGTTTCCACGGCGACGACGCCTCCTGTTTCCACGGCGACGACGCCTCCTGTTTCCACGGCGACGACGCCTCCTGTTTCCACGGCGACGACGCCTCCTGTTTCCACGGCGACGACGCCTCCTGTTTCCACGGCGACGACGCTTCCTGTTTCCACGGCGACGACGCTTCCTGTTTCCACGGCGACGACGCTTCCTGTTTCCACGGCGACGACGCTTCCTGTTACCACGGCGACGACGCTTCCTGTTACCACGGCGACGACGCTTCCTGTTACCACGGCGACGACGCTTCCTGTTACCACGGCGACGACGCTTCCTGCGCCTGCCTCGCCTACGACGTACCCACCTCGTGTCCGGCGGGCCGCAGCACGGCGCCGCCCACCTCCTCGTGTCCGGCGGGCCGCACCTCGGCGCCGCCTACCTCCTCGTGTCCGGCGGGCCGCACCTCGGCGCCGCCCACCTCCTCGTGTCCGGCGGGCCGCACCACGGCGCCGCCCACCTTGTCGTTTCTGGACTTTTCATGGACGCCTTTGGCGCCAACAGCAGCGACGCCCCAGACTTTGGTACAGGACTCAAAGACTGCTGAGGTTCTGGCGCCAGTCTCGTCCGCCTCCTCAACGGCCACAGACATGGCCGTTCCGAGGTCGCCCGCCTCGACGATTGTGGCGACAATCTACCCGCCGCCGCCACCTGACTTGTCTCCGGTGGCTTCGGGGACACATGGCCTGGCGGCCCACCACCAAGTCCTCCCTCCACCCTCCCGTGACTTTTGACTTTCTGGGGGGTTTTTTGTAGGGGAGGGGATTTTTGTTTGGGACGTCTGGGGATCCGTCCCTTAAGGGGGGGGTTATGTCATGATCCGTTACCCGGATCATGGCATGATTTATGTTGGTTATGTTTCTGCTTTAGTCTGTTTCCTGGGTGCACCCTCTTTCCCTGTTTATTCTTGGTTTCCATGGGCACTGATTCTCCTCACCTGTCTTAGTTTTGCAATTAGTGTTTCCACCAGGTGTTTTGGCTAATCACTCCCCTTTATAGTTTCCTGTCACCCAGCAGTAAGTGCTGGGTCAATGTTTGCAATAGGCAACATTTACGTCCTTCTGTTTTTGCTCCACACTCTTTATATTATTCTGCCGAACAGAATCCCGGTTTTTTCACCCTTGGTGACATTTTGGTTTTTATTTAGCTCCACGCTTGCTAGCGTCCTCAGTTTTTGTATTTTTGTCCTGTCTTTTATTTATTAAATATACTTAAATCTTACCTGCACTCCACTCCTGCTTGTCTCCTGCCTTGGAAGGAACACGACAACCACAACCATGCGTCCAGGACGTAACACAACAGGCTGAATAAGTGTACGTTATATGACGCATAAATAACCAACTGAGAACGTGCCTGGTATGTTAACGTAACATATTATGGTAAGAGTCATTCAAATAACTATAACATATAGAACATGCTATACGTTTACCAAACAATCTGTCACTCCTAATCGCTAAATCCTATGAAATAGTATACGTCTAGTCTCTTACGTGAATGAGATAAATAATATTATTTGATATTTTACGGTAATGTGTTAATAATTTCACACATAAGTCGCTCCTGAGTATAAGTCGCACCCCCGGCCAAACTATGAAAAAAACTGCGACTTATAGTCCGAAAAATAAGGTATAATTCACAATCCTTATGAGAGACAAGGACACATATGTCGTTTTCTAAACCATTGTTACTCGTAAATAAATGTAAATAAAAGTCCTCTTACAATGCAACCAATGGAAGCCATGACGTTATTGCATCTATTGCATTTATTTTGACCATAAAACTAAAAAAAATGACCATCCAAAAAATGCCAACAATATTCCATTTACATTTCATGACCTGGATATTAACCGAGTATTACTGATATTGTTAAAAGCGCTAACATTTAGCGGCGCATTGATCAGAGAACCAACTGCTGTATTGACATCATAAACTGGTGAGCTGCTTTCTTGCCTCGGAGCGTGTCAAAGTTTATTCTAGATTATAAATCATGCCTCCCACCTTGATAGTAGAATGGTGTGAACAGAAACTGAGAAGTTGGCACATTTTGACAACCAATTTAGACAGAAAAAGACCCTGATTTGCATATACCTTTTTTTTTAACCCATTCATGAGGATTATGAGTCATTCTTCAACTAAACAGGAATATATCAACATCCTAACAGTCGGCATCGCAGTGAGAGCATACATTGTACAGTAAGTGATATTTCATAATGTTTGTTGGCTTTCATAAAATCTGCAGTGAGTTATAATCAGTGATGTTGTCTGAGGAAAAAGTGAACGTCGTAAAGCGTTTGGCAAATTAATGCGCCGCGGTATGCTTAAAATGATCAAAATACGTCAATATTCCATGTTGTTATGTACGTGCCTGTTGCTACATTACATATATACTTACATCATGTATATAAAACCTTGATGGAAGTGTTTGAATGTTTTAAGTAGAGATGTCCAATAATATCGGACTGCCGATGTTATCGGACGATAAATGCTTTGAAATGTAATATCGGAAATTATCTGTATCGGTTTCGAAAAGTAAAATGTATGACTTTTTAAAATGCCGCTGTGTACACGGACGTAGGGAGAAGTACAGAGCGTCAATAAACCTTAAAGGCACAGCCTTTGCGTGCCGGGCCCAATCACATAATATCTACGGCTTTTCACACACACAAGTGAATGCATACTTGGTCAATAGCCATACAGGTCACACTGAGGGTGGCCGTATAAACAACTTTAACACTGTTACAAACATGCGCCACACTGTGAACCCACACCAAACAAGAATGACAAACACATTTCGGGAGAACATCCGCACCGTAAAACAACATAAACACAACAGGACAAATACCCAGAACCCCTTGCAGCACTAACTCTTCCAGGACGCTACAATATACAACCCCCACATCCAGCGGGTCATCACAACAAAATTAGGCATAATAATGTGTTAATTCCACAACTGTATAAATCGGTATCGGTTGATATCGGAATCGGTAATTAAGAGTTGGAAAATATCGGAATATCGGATATCGGCAAAAAAGCCATTATCGGACATCTCTAGTTTTAAGGACTTTATAAACGGAATAGAGCGACTCCCATAGGCTACATTTTAAGCGTATTTTTGATCGCATTTATTTACTATTTAGAATGCATAAAAACCATGTGTTCTTTTCATACATAAGGATTGTGAGTGACAGGTAACGTTTCAAAAAAGTGATGTAGACATCCTAATGTACATGTACAGTATATATATTAGGGCTGACAAACAATTCAAATATTACATTTTTCAGTTTTCAATTTATCCACTTGTGATTAATCGCAAATAATCACAGAGTAATAGAAGGGGTTATTTTATCTTTAGAGGAACACTGCACTTTTTTTTTTTACATTTTGCTCGCCATTCACAATCCTTATGTGCAACATAAATACACATATTTGTTTTACGTTAAAAATAATAATATAAAATAAAATGCTAGTAGAATGCGACCTATACAATCTTCTTTAAAAAAACAACTCCAACACTGTTTTGTATCCATGCTGTAAGTATATAATGTAGTAACATGCACATTCATGATAACATGTAATATTTACAGTATTTTGGTCATCTTAAATAGTACCGTAACTTCTTTCTTGACTGCATTGATTTCCCAGAGCGCATAGCAAGGAATGCTACTTCCTTCGTCAATAACAACATACAAAGCACTTTCTGTGTTTGCTACTAATAATGCTGACTTGGTGAGAACATTGGAGTATCATCATGTCGCACTATTGCTAAACGCTTCCAAAAAGAACATAAAACAGTGACTTACAATGTCCGCCCTCACTGGGCTGCTGGGACTTTTGTATCTTTCAGCACTTCCTGCTAAATTCAGAATAACTTTCACTCCGTTGGTTTTTGGATGTTTGATTAGAACACTTTATCGGCGGGTAAGAGAAATCCCTATTAGCTGCATGGTTAGCCGCCTCTTACTCGCAGTTTTTCACTATTTAGGATGCACAGAAAAGGGAAAGATGTATGTTCTTGTCCCACATAAGGATTTTGGGTGATGAGCAGACATCAACTTTTACGCACGTTAGTGTGAACCTGTTACCGGTACTCCCTTTGTGAAATGTACACAACATTATGTTGGTCCACTGTTCGGTTATGGGATTGTCGTAAGGGTGTCTTATTACTACTTTTTCACCTCTGGTACCGATATTTCAGCCCTGACTGTTGGCACGTGGCCAAAATCGATCCAATATGATGTCAATCCAAATACATATTTTTACTTATGTTGTAATGTGGGAGAGGGACAAGCGGTAAAAAATGGATGGATGGATGGAATGTCAGATCAAGTATGTTGTTGTGATCAAATAGGCTCTGCATATTGGATAGAAGTGCTGCAGCGGAATAGACTAGTTGTACTATTTAATTGTTATATCTTGTTTTCTTACACCTCTGGGTGTCATTTGCAAGTATGTATTCATGTGTGTTTTACCGTAGTCAGGAAGTAGTCTTTGCCATTTAGTTGAATGTGCCAGTCTTGCCCTTTGTTGACGCCTACCAAGTGTGTTAGAGCCATGTACTCTTTCTGTCCGTCAAATTCATGACGTCACTAAAGGGGTTGGCTCAAGGCCAAGTGCCAGTCTACTTAGGGAGGGGCTGTGATCTTGCTCAGGTGTTGCTGAGTGGAGGCACAACAGTTTTTGACTGTGCCAGGCTATGATTTGTTTGCTCCCGTTTATTTTCCGTTTTTGTTACAAAGGGAGTTTGATTTACGTGACTGGATGTTAATAAATATTTGTGTTAAACATGGACACAATTCTGGACATCAATTATTAGCCAGTTGCACACGTCTAAACTAGCTTCGGTTGTATTCGGCAACCAGTAGCAGTAAAAGTATAGGACTTTACCGCTACAAAGTGTTTATACTGTAAGTGCTGTACTTATTACACACCAGTTGTTTGATTGTACCGTGCATTTTAGTAGCCAAATTAGGAGGTGTTGAAATTTCCATGTAAAATCGCGAATGCTAATCAGTAGCATATATATGCCATTTTCAATGTAAATTAGCATTAAGCTAACGCATATGTTTAATCCATCTATTTTATGCTACACTGCAAAAAATGAAATCTAAGTAAGATGAAATATCTCAAATAAGGGTGATATTTGCTTATTTTCTGTCTGATAAGATCATTCTTCTCACTAAGCAGATTTTATGTTAGAGTGTTTTACTTGTTTTAAGTGTTTTGGTCCTAATTTATCTCAGTAAGATACTACAGCTTGTAGCTGAGATGTTATGACCTATATTGAGTAAAACATGCTTGGAACTAGAATATCAAGTGTTGCAAAGCTGTGTCATCAACACTTACAAGTATAAAACTACTTTTTTAAAGTAATCATTTCTTATTTCAAGCATGAAAAAAAAAAGTCATGACTTTGACACAATTGTGTCTCATAATTAAAACAGATGACAGCCAAAGGGACTTTTTTCAATGAAACAATAGAAAACACGTACTCATATAGTAGTACAGTTGGCACCGTACAGTAAACTGACAGTTAATGTTTAAACAACAATTTTGAACAGAAATAGTTATGCACATTCAGATAAATTCTTCAAAATTACAATTAAAAACATTTTGGCCTGGCCGTATATATGCGCACTAATTGACTGAAAGAGCACGCACTTGGCGTGATGATGTCATGTTGTCGATGGAAAAATGCATTTTTAAACAATATGATTTGCCTGAGCGGCTAGGAGACTCCGAGAGTAACAAGTGGTTGCCTTATTGAATTTCCATTAAGAACAATAAATTTGTTTTTAGTATAAGTTTGCTGGTTTCAAGAAATGTAATGCAGAGCGCATATCGTTATGTCAAGATAATGGCACTAGCATTTACTTAATTTAAGAATATTTTTCAACATATTGAGCAAAAAGGTCTCTTTTCTTTTTTCCTACCAAGAAAAGTGCACTTGTTATTAGTGAGAATATACCTATTTTAAGGTATGTTTGGGTTTATTGAGGTTAGCTAATTTTACTTGTTTTGGAAAGTCTTGACAAGCCGAATTGTCTTGTTCTATTGGCAGATAATTTTGCTTAGTTCAAATAAAATACCCCTAATTTTTGTATTATTTGTTTTGTTTTGAACACTGACTTTTTGCAGTGTAGAATGTCACAAATAAGTTATTTTGTATATCATGTAAGTTATACTTTATTTGTGTGTGTTCAGTTTTAAAAAATTTTGAAGTAAAGACTCCTAAAAGGCTCTCTGTTTTAGGCGAGCAAGAAGAAACGTTTTGGATCCAGGCCGATATAATTAGATACCTATTTTTTGATACAACTCTGATATCAATATCAGATGAGGGCATTGGTTATCATCTTCCATATTGGCTTTTTTTTTTTTTGCCTCTGCGGCCTGTCACTTCCGCATCAAGTGACACTAACACGACTTGGACAGACAGCCTGTGACGGGTCACCAGAGAAGTTTTAGGGATTATGAGACATTCAGATGGATTAACAGTGTTAGATTTTTAAATCAGAATTATATAATATAATAATATATTAATAATTTTCACAGCCGTATGATATAAATAGATGTTAAATACAATAAAATGCACAATAAAATGTGGTATTTGTCAATTCAATCTAATCTTGTACGTGTTGTTGGCGAGTTTTTGTTTGGATCACTTTTTGTGAGTTAATAGGGTGACAAAAAATGACCAATTTAATATTGGTGCAAATCTTGATATAAAAGAGGAGTGGAGATATAAAAAGCCCTTTACTAACAGTGGGATACTGCCCAGATAAGCCTCTGGGCAGGTCTGATGGTGGCTGATACAGCAGGTGACTTGCAGGTAAATCAGCACGGCCTGGCCATTAGCGTCTTAATGGCTTTTTAAGCACCTTCTCAATGGAACACCAACCATGCTCTGAATAAATAAATCATTTACAGTGCAGCATGCAAATGTCAAACATGTTTTTTCATGCTGGTGAAGTTCACAAATGCAGCCATTATGTTTTTGTTTTTCCCCATAAATAAGCTTCATACATATGCAAACTGGGCAATTTGCCCGGTTAAATTTCAGGAAATAGTTTATTGTGTTTGTGTATATATATATATATATATTTATATATATATATATATATATATTTATTATATATATATATATTTATATTTTATATATATTTATTTATTTATATATGCACCATATTGCTTTTTTATCCTGCACTACCATGAGCTTATGTAACGAAATTTCGTTCTTATCTGTGCTATAAAGTTTAAATTTGAATGACAATAAAAAGGAAGTCTAAGTCTAAGTCTATATATATATTTATATATATATATATATATATATATATATAGATAGAGGCAGCACGGTGGAGGAGGGGTTAGTGCATCTGCCTCACAATACGAAGGTCCTGAGTAGTCCTGAGTTCAATCCCGGGCTCGGGATCTTTCTGTGTGGAGTTTGCATGTTCTCCCCGTGACTGCGTGGGTTTCCTCCGGGTACTCCGGTTTCCTCCCACCTCCTAAGACATGCACCTGGGGATAGGTTGATTGGCAACACTAAATTGGCCCTAGTGTGTGAATGTGAGTGTGTATGTTGTCTGTCTATCTGTGTTGGCCCTGCGATGAGGTGGCGACTTGTCCAGGGTGTATTCCGCCTTCCGCCTGAATGTGACAAGCGGTAGAAAAATGGATGGATATATATATATATATAGGCCAAAAGTTTGGACACACCTTCTCATTTCAATGCGTTTTCTTTATTTTCATGACTATTTACATAGTAGATTGTCCCTGAAGGCGTCAAAACTATGACAAATTTCACCACACCTAGTGTGTGTGTGACAATCATTGGGACTTTAACTTTTAACTTTTAACACCTGTGAAGTGAAAACCATTTCAGGAGACTACCTGTTGAAGCTCATCGAGAGAATGCCAAGAGTGTGCAAAGCAGTAATCAGAGCAAAGGGTGGCTATTTTGAGGAAACTAGAATATAAAACAAGTTTTCAGTTATTTCACCTTTTTTTGTTAAGTACATAACTCCACATGTGTTCATTCATAGTTTTGATGCCTTCAGTGACAATCCACAATGTAAATAGTCATGAAAATAAAGAAAACACATTGAATGAGAACGTGTGTCCAAACTTTTGGCTTGTACTGTGTATATATATATATATATATATATATATATATATATATATATATATACCACCAAAAGTGTCATTGAGGAAAGGTTTGTATGAATCATACTCTTTTGTTTGTTACTTCATAATTGAAATGTAATTCATTTTACAAACGTGTTGTAGTCGTTTAGGGGTTTCTGACATTTTTAGAGATGTTCTGTCCTGATATTAATATCAGATATTGGTCCGCCTGATATTAGTTCGCTGCTAAAAATGTCCGATTCAATACAAGCAGTCCTGCAGTGTTTGCTGGTGCAGAGCTGGACAGCCAGTTAACATCTAAATGTCCTCCAATGAGCACACAATGTTGGTCTTTTCTTGTATTTTAGAAAAAAGGTAAACATGGTGGGCTACAATCCGGTAGGAGCTAGCACCTACATAACAGCTAAGCACACAATAGCACACAAGCCAGATATGTAATAAGTGTTGTTCAGTGAACAATATTGTAGTCTAAAACAGCACATTTGTCAATATAAACAGGTATCAAATAACTATAATTGCGTATTACATACACATACAAAGTCTCTAAGACCGAAGTGTATTATACAGTGTCCAGTAACAAACGTGTCTGCATCATGAACTTAAAATTTGCTGAGTACAAATTTAGCTAATGTGTGTCTGTGTTTGTGTTTGTGTGTGTGTGTGTGTGTGTGTGCGTGTGTGTGTGTGTTACGTGGGGAACAGTTTACATGCTCAGAAAACTGTTACCGCCCTCTAGGCAGCCGTGTAACTGTTAAGGTGACAAACAACACTTAAAAAAATTATAGCAAATTCATTAAAAAAATCATTTTTTTTTAAATGCACAAACCATCACAACTTTGACGCAACTTTTTAAAAAAGCTGCTGTGTAGTGAGACATTCACAAATAACCCTGGGAAATTCTGGAGGGTATCCTGAAGTAATGCAGGATCAGCAGAACTTATCTTTACTCACCATCAGTATATGCATGTACAGTATATGTTGTTATATCTGTACATGTACATTTTAATGACTAGTGTAGTACAGAGCCTGTTAGTCAGCAATGATTGTAAACAGGATTGGACAGAGCAGGGATTATATGTTTCCATGAGGGTCCCCCCTGCTGGGCGACATGGTCCCAGCACCCTCCCCAGGGATTATATGGCACCCTGGTGTTTGCACTGTTGTCTCCCCTGCTGGGCGACACGGTCTCTTTGTCTGCTGTTTAATCCTGAGGAAGAAGCCATCCAGGAATGGTCACACACCCCAGGAGGGCTTTTTGCGTGGAACAATGATCCTTAAGGTCTTAAAGAGTATCGCCCCATAAATTTCACCCAAAATAACACACACTTGGTACACCAGCCATTTTCAAAACAAGGACATGAGAAAATGACACAGAAAACCAAGAAAAACGTGGAAATTGTCCAAATCCCCCTGAAATCACACCTGCGTTTTACAGTATCAGCATCAAATTCTAAAGTTAATGACTATATCAGTTATTGTCTGCGTTGTAAGTCGAGCGATTACTCAACGTCTAGTTTAGTACTCCATAACTACTGTGAAGCTATGAAGTGATTGCGGCCGTCAAGTAGGACCGCCAATTTCAGCCCACAAGCACAAGCAGGATTGCACGAATGGACAATGAAGGTGAAGGTAAAAGAGTGAGGCGTGTCCTGACCAGATATCTAGATCCCTAGATTTATTGTTGTAAAATGTTCTTTATTACTTTCACACGTCTATTAAAGATTTGATTCATGTATGATGGCTCAGGTGTGCTTCACTACAATAGGGCTAGTCTAATAGCTGCTGATGGTGAGGCAAGCAAGGTTTACTGTAAAAGAAATGTGGTAATAGGCTACATTGAAACACAGGGTAAGAATACTTCCAGGTCAGAAGTGACTATGACGTAATATATATGCGTTGTGCAAGCGGACGGAGGGGGTCTTAAACGATGGCATTGTGTGTGTCTGGACAGGGATATGGTTCGATGGGATATGCCCTGTATAACCTTAGTGTAGAAGCAGCCTCAGTCTAGTCAGAGAGGTGACCTAGAACCCGATGGTCACTCTGTCAGAGCTACAGCATTCTTGAGTGCTAAGCAGGGTGAAGCTACTGTAGGAACGATACAAACAGAACAAGAAGTGGAAACAAAATAAGAGCGCAAGAAAGAAAAAGAACGAAAACACAGGAAAAAACATCCAAAAACTAAACAAAGAATGGCCTGGCGTGACAGGTCGCAACAGTATCCCATATCCCCCCGCCCCCTCTCTTAAGGGACGGATTCTAGACATCCTAGAAACCCCAAAAAACAACAAGTTTAAAGAATCCCGAGGGTGGAGGGAGGAACTGGCGGCAGGTCGCCAGACCGAGTGTCCCCAAAGCCACTGTGGACAAGTCAGGTGGCGGCAGCGAATCTAATGCCGCTGCAGCTAGCGAGGCGAGCGTCCATGAGGCCATATCTTTCACCGACGAGGAGGTGGACGAGAGAGGGACCAGAACCTTAGAAGACATAAAGTTTCTGGGCGTTGCTGCTGATAGGGGTGTCCATGGACTGGCCACATTTGAGGCCGACGAGGAGGCGGGCCACTAGTGCCTAATGGGCTCTTCCGCGCCAGGCGAGCAGGTTGCTGGGCTGGGGTTTGATCAGGCTGCTGGGCTGGAGAAGCAGCTGCAGACGAAGCTGGTGGCATCTGCGGAGCCACTGGAGGAGCTGGTGGCAGCCTCGCTCTACGTTGAGCTGGCATAGGCGGCCTCACTGGACAATGAGCTGGCGGCGCCCCCGCTGGTGAAGAGTTGGAAGGCAGCCTCAGTGGAAGGAGCTGTGCCTTTTCAGTGGCACAGCTGCCAGTCTTAGCCCCACTCAAGGAACGGATTTCAGACGCTATTCCAAGCTGACGAGAGGAGATGTTGACTAACGACCCGAGCGGGAGCAGAAGCAAAGTATGGGTGGACCTTGGGAAGCAGTGTAGCCGGAGTTGGCGGGAGCCAGGCCTAAGAGAACCGGGGTGCTGGAAAAGCAGGGTTCCGGGAAACTGTGGAGCAGGTGAGGTGGAAGGAGCTTTAGCCTTGGCCAACTGTGGCAGACTTGCTGTTCCAGCCAAAACAATTGTTCAAAGTGAGCGCTTCACTTTCGCGTGCCTCCTCATGCGCCCGTCGCTTGCAGCCTGGTGTGCGCATCCCCCTGCACGATTCTGCCGCCGGCGGTGTACCGAAATGAACATGTGGTGACAATGATCCCACACCAACATAGAAAAGTGACTTGCTTAAATACTGCCCAGGTGATGATTAGCAGCAGGTGGAAAACATAACTACTAATCACCCCCAGGTGATGAGGACAGTGCAAAGCAGCAGGGTGAAACTACAGCGGGAACAATTCAAACCGAACAGGAAGTGGAAACAAAATAAGAGCGCAAGACAGGAAGTGAACCAAAAACAAAGGAAAAAACAGCCAAAAATAAAACAGAGAATGGGCTGAAGTAACAGCTCATAACAGATGGAGCTTGAGAGGTGTTACAAAAAGGAATGGGCGAAACTGCCCAGAGATAGGTGTGCCAATGTAGTGGCTCTGTGTTGTGTATTGATCTTCCCCATATTGCCACCTCTCTGTGCGACGCCGCGACCATCGCATTAAGGAGAATGCTTGCTAACCACTAGGCTAACAGCCCGAGCTGTTAACTCAGCGGATAGCACACCATTTGAAGCTGTCAGGGAATGAGGTCTAACAACGTGTACAGTATCTGGCGCAGACACTCTGGCTGGCCCCCGTTAAACCAAGCTTGTGGCTCCGTATTCAAAAAGACTTAATTGCATCTCTCCCTGGACTGGAGCCTGCAGTGCCTCAGACTGGAAGTCTCTCCAGAGAGTGGTGAGGACTGCGAAAAGATCATCAGGACTCCTCTTCCTCCTATCCAGGAGATGGCAAAAAGCCGCTGCCTGACCAGGGCTCAGAAAGGCTGCAAAGACTCCTCCCACCCCCACCAAGGACTGTTTTCCCTGCTGGACTCAAGAAAGAGGTTCCGCAGCTTCCGTAGCAGAACGTCCAGGTTCTGTAACAGCTTCTTCCCTCAGGTCGTAAGACTCTTGAACGCATCATAATTATCCCCTCAATTCCCCCCAAAAATGGATTAACTCGCTGGAATATAAAGACAATATAACATACATCCATAAACGTGGATGCATATGCAAAAGTGCAATATATTTATCTGTACAGTAATCTATTTATTTATATCTGCACACTATTGCTTGTTTATCCTGCACTACCATTAGCTAATGCAACGAAATGTTGTTCTTATCTGTACTGTAAAGTTCAAATTTGAATGACAATAAAAAGGAAGTCTAGTCTAGACTAGTCTAGTCTTAAGGCTATAACTGCTGCACAGGTGCATCAACAAAGTATTGAGCAAAGGCTGTGAATACTTATATACATGGGATTTTCTAATGAACTTGCAAACAGTTTTAAAAATCATTTATCATATCATCACTAAAGGGCATTGTCTGAAGAATTTTGAGGACAACAATGAATTCATACCATTTTGGAATAAGGCATAAAATTTAGAAAAATGTAAGCACTATGAATACTTTTCTGATTGCACTGTAGTATGTGTGACTTTGTTTTGAATCTGCGACTGATCAATATGCAAGTCATGTTACAAGCGACTGACCAGCAGCGGGTCAATTCCCAAGGTGTCCAATGGAAATGGGGACAACACACCAGGGTGTGAAAATAGAAGAAACCAAATGATTTGAGAAATCAGACTGATTTAGTGAATGGAAAAGTACTGAGAAGTATATGTTTACATTTTTTCCCCATCGCAAACACACTAAAATAGCACGATTACGCAAACTTACACAAAGCTTTTTCTTCTGTCAATTAATATAAAACAAGCTACAAAACATTTTGGAGTGGCCTCATGTGAGTATATAGTTACTTCAAAATGGTGTTAAGCTAGTTCATTTCCAATAGTTTTTTGTTGCCAATAAAGCTAATTTTAAAGTCGTTTTACGAAATACACTGCAATTATAGTATATAGTAGGGGTGTAGGGTAAAATCGATTCGAATTCGAATCGATTCTCATTTTTAAAAAATCGATTTTATTTTTATTTGTATTTATTTATTTATTTATTTTTAATTAATCAATCCAACAAAACAATACACAGCAAAACCATAACAATACAATACAATTCCAAAACCCGACCCAGCAACACTCAGAACTGCAAAAAACAGCAATTGAGAGGAGACACAAACACGACACAGAACAAACCAAAAGTAGTAAAACAAAAATGAATATTATCAACAACAGTATCAATATTAGTTACAATTTCAACATAGCAGTGATTAAAAATCCTTCATTGACATTATCATTAGACATTTATAAAAAACAAATAAAAAACAAAAAGGAACAATAGTGTCACAGTGGCTTACACTTGCATCGCATCTCATAAGCTTGACAACACACTGTGTCCAATATTTTCACAAAGATAAAATAAGTCATATTTTTGGTTAATTTAATAGTTAAAACTAATTTACATTATTGCAATCAGTTGATAAAACATTGTCCTTTACAATTATAAAAGCTTTTTACAAAAATCTACTGCTCTGCTTGCCTGTCAGCAGACTGGGGTAGATCCTGCTGAAATCCTATGTATTGAATGAATAGAGAATCGTTTTCAATCGGGAAAAAAAATCATTTTTTTTAATCGAGAATCGTGTTGAATTGAATTTTTTTTTTTTTTTTAATCGAATCGTGACCCCAAGAATCGATATTCAATCGAATCGTGGGACACCCAAAGATTCACAGCCCTAGTATATAGTGTTAAATATTACGATTCAGTTGTTATTGCTATATTTATTCAATCAATTCATATAAAATCAATTCATATAAAACACGTTATAATAGAATAGAATGCCGTTTATTGTCACTACACACAGGTACAATGAGATTAAAAGCAACTCAAGTATCAATGCGACAGTCTATAAATATGCAAAACATAGGAAGGAAAGAAAAGAAAAATAGTGCAAAATGAGGTAAGGTGCACGGTCCAGTCCTGAGAACGAATGTTCTGAATGTGTTGTTTAAATATTAAATATCATACTATATACATATATACAGAAGCATTCAGACTGTGGGTGGAAAGTAAAAATTGCACACAGAGAGGTGTTAAACTATAAAATCAGTGCCTATGAGAGTTCACCGTGGTTATGGCTTTAGTTAAAGTACCACTGATAGTCACACCCACACTAGGTGTGGTGAAATTACTCTCTGCATTTGACCCATCCCCTTGTTTCACCCCCTGGGGGGTGAGGGGAGCAGTGAGCAGCAATGGTGGCTGCGCTCGGGAATAATTTTACCCCCAATTCCAACCCTTGATGGGTCCCATTTTTATAGTCTTTGGTATGACTCAGGTTTTGAACTCACGACCTACCGATCTCAGGGCGGACACTCTAACCACAAGGCCACTGAGCAGGTTAAAGTTAAAGTTAAGCTAGCAAAATATCACTATTATGCTTTTAGCCTTTAAATCCCTCGGGAAATACTAATAATACACTCAATAAATGTGATACATGAATAAATATGATATTGGTTCAAGTCAAATGACAAGTGTTACAGGTTGAGTTATTTTTAAAAATACATTCAGCATGAACATAAATGTGACATGTGACATGGATTAATTATTGTTTAGGAAAAACATATAGAAGACAAAAGTCATGATGACTTATAACAGTTATATGAATATTTGTTGAAGGCCTATTTGTATATTCCTTCTTTTATCGCTGTTTAATCCACTCACATCACCCCCTACCCCCACTAATCTAACCCCCCCACACCCACCAACAAGTCAACCAGAGACTTTCCCACGATCCGAGACCAGTCCCTAGCACCCTGACCCGTCCCGAGGGCCGACCATCTGTCTGTTGTGTTTGCGGTGTTTAGGCCAAAGCATCAGCTGCACCGGCAAATTCAACGTTCCAAAGCACGCCTCCTTCATGAAAGGAAGCCTCACATCTATTCAGCGTCGCCACACACGCGCGCGCACACACACACACACACACACACACACACACACACACACACACACACACACACACACACACTTGCATTCCACATCATTCTGCAAGCAATCATCTCACTGAAATTGAAAGTAGAATTTTGTACAAATGTTTTTCCATTTTTTTAAATCGTAAAAAAAAAACCACACATTTAATACATAATTATACATTCTATTTACTCATTTTACATTTTCTACAAATGTAAAAAACAAAAAAACAAAAAACACATTTGACAGTAATTTCACTCCATTTAAATGTTTTTTGTTGCAGTTTGGAAGAATTATTCAGTCGTTATTTATTTTGTAATCATTAATAAGGATGGGATTTTGTAAAAAAACAAAAAACAAAAAAACAATGCACCAGCACTAAACAAACAATTAACACATGTTCATTCTATTTGTTCTTCAGGCTGCAATAAGTCTTCATAAATGTTGAATTTTGTAAAAAAAATATTTTTGCCTTGTAAGGTAAAGCACTAAAACAAAACAAATAACCTCACGTTACACATTTTCATCCTTCACAATAAAGCCACAGCACCAAACAGACACACACACACACACACACCTAAACACATTTAATATATTTGCACTCCACATTCTTTTTTATATTGATGCACTCCAATTAAATGTGGATTTTTGGGACATTTTTGCATTGATAAATACTAAATAACAAAAACTAGTTTTAAAATGCACGATCAGTTTAAGATCTCCTTCTGACGTCCACACGACAAAAGACTAAATAATCACCACAAAAGCAAAACAAAAATGAAAGCAATAGAAAATAAAATAGGGTGAGAATTTACTTTTTTTTAGGTAATCTTTCCGTTCAAAGTAAAAGTTGTGTTTTCTTGCGGAGACAAAGTGTGTTTGGTGGCTTTGAGAAGCGTGACATTGCCTGATGGGATCATGAGAACGGACCTTCCTGAATGGTGTGTCCTCATAGTCGGCCGTCACCATGGAAGCAGATGCTCCCTGCTTGCTTACCTCCTCGCCTCCTCGCCTCCTTGCCTCATTTCCCTCCTGTCATGGCCGCAGTGTGAAAAGAAAAAGATTGTTCTTTTTTTTTTCCCCCCGAACTTGTTCCGCGAGTGAAAAGATCCATTGAGGAGGTCAGCGGTCTAGACGTGTTGGTCCATGAGCTCCTTGATGGACCTCCTCCCTCCTTCCCTTGCTCTGTCTCTCTGCGGGGGGGCGGCGGAGGACATTGGAGACGCGTTTGAAAAAGAAGCAAGCTTTTATTTTTTTTGCTCATTTCTTCCATCGATCCAAAGAATATTGATCCGTCGGTCTGGGAAAAGTGATATCTTATCATTTATTCTTGGAATTACTGCTATTTTTATTCATCAAGAATGCACAATACTATCATTCAATTGTTAATTATTGTGTATCCGTTTATAGCAACTAAACATGTTTCTAGGTGCAAAACCCCTTTCTGTTAAATATTAAAATTATCAATAAATTATATGAAAATACAATATATAAATTGAATAAAATAATGAAAACATTACATTCATATTTTATTATACATGTATGTAGTATATAATTTATTTGGTCGTAAATGCACAATACTAGCATATAAGTATTTAATTCATATGTTTTGTATTTATTTATATCGTTGGCTGCAAACCCCTTTCTTTTAAATATTTAAACAATGAATAAATTAATTAAAAACTATTTTCAAGACATTTAATTAAACAATCAAAAACCTAACTGTATTTGATCATTTATATAGTTAACAATGCCAAAATACAGTTTAGTCTTCTGTAATTATTGTTTTTTTATTTGTGCATGTCAATGAAATATGTTTATTAAACCTATTTTCTGGTAAATACTTAATCATGAATACATTAAATCATAAATACAATAAATACACTGTATTAAAACATTTAAAAAATGACATTTATATTTTATTTATATACATGATTTCATTGATCAATAATGCACAATGCAGTTTGTAGCTTATTTAATTATTTTTATTAAAACTATAGCAATTAAATGTGTTTAATTAAACAATTTTCTATTAAATACTATAAAAATAAATTGAATAATATACCCTGAAAGGGACAAGCGGTATAAAATGGATGGATGGATGGATATACATTAAATAATTTGAATACAAATTGACATCTGAAGTGAATATGTAGTATATAAATTCATGATCATTAAAGCACAATACAGTTGGGGCTCTTGTTGTTATTTTTTGTATTCATGTATGTCAATTAAACATGATTCATGTTTAATTACATTCTTTTAAATACTGAAATAAATGTAATTAATAAATAATGACTAAATTACATACATTTTGTTCTATTATAAAAGGAATACGTAGACCTAGTTATTTGTATTGATAAAGAATCCAAAAGATAAATTGTTGTTGAACAGGCTGAATTAATTATTTTTATTTAGCAATTTTGTGTGTGTGTGTGTGTGTGCGTGCATGCATGCCTCTGTGCATGTGTGTCTGTGTGTGTGTGTGTGTGTTGCATTGACAGGCGGCTTTGCAGGAGGCCAATGCAGGCCACAAGTTGAACAATGGCAGCAGAAAAAGAGCAAAGTGAAAGGAAAGCGGAAGGAAAGCAAAAGAAGCCGTGAAGGACGAAGGAACGCTTTTGTGTTTGAGATGAAAAAGCAGCATGCATCAAACTAATCCACAAATCAAACCAATGAACACTTGAGCTTTTACAACAACAACAAACAAAAAAACAATTGCAAAATTCAAACATAACATAATTACTCTTCTTACCTTTATCTATTTATGATTTTTTTAAGTATGTAACCACTATAATTATGTTTGCATAGCCTCCTTTACATTTAGTAAGTATATTGTGTTGTTTTGTAATACTCAGTGAATTAAAAATACTTCAATCCTGCAGTTATGCCTACTTAAAGGATTGCTGTACCTTATAATACACCATTTATGCACATATTTGACATGTAATATACAATATAAATGTGCAGGGTGTCCCTAAAATCTGAATATATGATGAAATATAATAAGTCATTTATCAACATATATTTACATTTTGGCTAAAAAGATGTATTAAAAGTCCATTCATTACATTAAATAATTAATGAGTTCAATTTAATACAAAATAGATAAAATTGAAATCATTTGAAAAAAATAATCAGAGTAGTACTTGAGAAAATTTACAAAATTAATTCGTAAAATGTGTAAATTATAATGTTAAAACATACATGAAATGTAATCAATTAAGAGAAGTTAAAAGGTGTGTTTTTTTTTTATTGTTTTAAATGATAATATAAACATTTTTGCCTGGGTTGGTGCTTCTAATCAAATCACCGTGCAGACAGTCTGCTAGAAATAGGTCAAGGTCGAAGAAAAGCACATTGGACGGTGCCGTCGTACGAACAACACAACACACACGACACAATGACACACAACAATAACACGATGATACACGATGGTTATATTATCATCAAAGCTGTCATGGAAATGTGCAGTTTGTAATGTAATAGTAAGAGTCATCCACACACACACACACACACACACACACACACACACACACACACACACACACACACACACACACACACACACACACACACACACACACACACAGCATTACACGGTAGTGATGCAAAGAAAATACCAGAAACAATACAAAATGAAATGTTTGAGTTCACACTCAAGCAGTACAATTAGTGACAAAAAAATATTCAATAAAAAATAATAAAAAAGACAAAATCATAATAGTCTTAAAAATACAAAATATTGTATTAAATTCATACAAAAAACCTATTTCTAATATAAATACAAATGCTAAAAAATATGACCAAATGAGGACAACAAAAGACTGATGTGTGTGTGTTTTACAATTAAAATCTAGAGAATGAAATGTGTGTCCATTTAGGTAGAAAAAGGTGTAAAGAATAATAAATACAATATAATAATAAAAATGGAAAAATAATTTAATTCTGCAAGGTCAAACCTTTCAATTATTACATTTAATTTGAGTGCAGCTTTTTTGGTTGAAGGCCTTTGTGTGTGTGTGTGTGTATGTGTGTGCGTTAACAAGCACTCTCACCCTTGTCTTTTTAATAGGCACTGATGGCAACACAAAGCAGCTTGCGCACCCACACACACACACACTGGCACACGCGCACACACACTCACACACACACACACCACATTGCTCTTTTTATTGTCTTACTGAAATGTGTCAACATACCAATAACATAACAAAAAAGGGAATATCTCTACTACATTTTTGATCTAGTGTTTTTTTTTTGTATTGCTATGATGTTATTAGTTAATACCACCTATGACAATAAACATGTTGTTATTTATTTGTTTTGACATGTTTTTGTTTTTTTATTAAATGCTTGTTAGAAAAACAAAACACTCCTCAGTAACAACAAAACATGAACATGATAAATGTTAACATTGCTGACTTATGAAAACCAAACTATGGTTGGGAAAATGCTGATTAAAAACATTGTTTCATGGAACCCTGATGATGAGTCTTAACATATGAGGTCTACTTTTATCTAAGCCACTCAAAGTATCAACGACACAACAAAAAATCTTTGTTCAAACTTGAACTCTATTAGTGATGATCTAATCAAAGAAAATACAACAAAATGATAAAAGAAAATAAAAAAAATAAAAGGAAATGAACAATATAAAAATAAATAATTAAATCCAAGGAACTACTGAAACTAAATAAAAATCACATTAACTAATCAAACTAAATAAATGGAAGTAACAAAACAAAATTAACAGGGATAATGAAACACGAAATTAAATAAAGAAACAAAAAAAAGGGAACAATGAAATGTTTTGATTCAAATAATGAAGCAAAATAAAATGAAATAATTAAACAAAACAAAATGAATAATACAACCAAAATACATTTTTAAAAAGGAATAAAATAATACGACAAAATACAATAAAATTATGAAACAAAATGCGATTGAATAATACATTTGAATAAAATTGCATAATGACAAATTAAATATTGCAATAAAATTATTAAACAAAATAAAACAAGATAATTCCAATAAAATGCAATAAAACAATGAAAGTAAATAAAATGAAATAATGACTCAAAATAAATGGAAATAATTAAACTAAATAAAACAAAATAATTGAACCAAACGCAATTCAAAACAAAATTAATAGAAACTGTCAAAGACATTGATAGGAGATAATTTGCGAGATGAATCTTATGATAATTCACAATTAAATTTGACTCTGATATTTCAAATGACAATTTGACGTATGATATATATGTGCAGCAATTAAGCGTGGAGATGGCCTAAAAAAAGTATTTTTGAAAATTGATTCTTGTAAATTATCAATCAATCAATCAATTAATGTTTATTTATTTAGCCCTAAATCACAAGTGTCTCAAAATTATGAATGAATTCAGAATCAAAAAAGATAAATATTGCAATTTGGATTCAAAACGATTTATGACGGCATCCCTAGAAATAATAAAACAAAATAAAAATAAAAAATAGAACAAAATAAAATAAATTAATGAAAGAAAATATGATAAAATAATAAAACGAACGTCTTCTTCTGTTCTGATTGCCACGCCTGACTTTGAGGTGTAACCGTTATTATTGTTCGGCCGGAAACGGCGCCCAGTGAAGGATGGTGTAGCAATATTGTTGTCCGTGTGGAAATCGGGAGAAATTCGTCAGAATGGTTGCCCCGGGAGATTTTCGGGAGGGGCACTGAAATTCGGGACTCTCCCGGGAAAATCGGGAGGGTTGGCAAGTATGATTTAAGCTAGTGAGCTGACACCAGTCAGTCCGCCGTGAGTTTATCAAAGTGCAGTTATCAATCTCAATTTCTAGGATAATTTTAATCTAAAAGGGTAATACTAACCGTCTGGAGGTTTGCCACCATTTAACATACAGCCCTACAATAAATAGGCTTGTTTCCCGGTGAAAAATCCAAACACCGTGTCTTAGTAGTTGTAGTTTTGATTGGTAAAATGGAGGTAAAAGTCACTAAAGCTTATGTTGGATTGGCGAGACAGAGTCATGTGACAGTGTCTGCCGGAAGACAGCTTGCTGACAATATGAATTCGCCTTTGCAAGTCTTAATCAATAGATTATAAATAATTATGATATAAATAAATGTAACCATCGGAATGAAACTCAATGTATCGGAGTAAAAGTAACGTATCTTCTTCACATAAATACTCAAGTAAAAGTAAAAAGTATGTTACATTAAAACTATTCTGAGAAGTAATTTAAAAAAAAAAAGTTACTTACGTAAATGTAACAGAGTAAATGCAGTGTGTTACTTCCCATTTCTGCTCAAAATAAAACATGAAATATAAGTAATAATAGTTTATCAAAATAATTTAAAAAATAAATAAAAAAACAACAGTTAAAATAAAAATACAACACTAGCAGTAAAACCTTACACTCATAAAGCAAAATAATGGGCCACATATTTTGCAAAACAATACACAAGGTGCCCTGCGATGAGGTGGCGACTTGTCCAGGGTGCACCCCGCCTTCCGCCCGATTGTAACTGAGATAGGCTCCAGCACCCCCCCGCGACCCCAAAGGGAAAAAGCGGTAGAAAATGGATGGATGGATGGAATACACAAGGTATTTGGAAAACACACTTTACTCATATAAATGTCTAATGACGTCACCTTGACTATGACTTTACTACATCATCCACCCGATTGGTTCAACACACCAAAACCAAACATATCAGATGCAACACTTGGTTGTCTGGATCCAGACGGTTTCGGTCTACTGAACTACATCATCCACCTTACATCCTGTTTCTAAACTCTGAAGTAGCCCTAATTCTAGCCGCAAAGGAGGCCTGTGACCAAATGCTAGCTGCATAAATACAAGGATGGATTTGCCATCTCAGCGGATCATTTTGCAAGCAAAATGTTGAATTACAAGCCTCCCCGCCACTAGGTGGCGTAGCAAATGTCACAGTCAACCCCGTAAGATCCGACCAAAACATCCCATTTTACTTGCTGGCATTATCTAATAGCTGGAGATCAACATAACTTTGTTTTTCCAGTGCTGAGAAGAAGAAGTGGGTGATATTTATTGAATTAAATAAGTAAATCATCAAAAACACGACAGAGTACCAGAGTAGCTAACTAACTTTGTGAAGCAGTTGGAAACGTAGCACTGCGAGTCTGCACCATACTGAAGCAGAATGAGTCGATGACGCCAGCCAAGGACGTTAAAATAATATCTAAACGTTTATCCACGAAAATAAAGATAAGCGCCTGACGCTGTGTTTGACGGCAAAGCAGCTAGAAGGAGATACCGTAGAAATTCGATCTCTCTTTGAGATCTGTAGTTGTTAGTACAATGTTCTACTGTATTGTTTTTAAACAATATTTCTATTTCTTATTTTAAAGTTTGTTGTCTTTTTAAAGGGCATGTAATTTCTTAGTTTTTCTTTTTTACATAATACCATAGAAAGAATGTCAATGAATAAATGTTTTGCTCGATCAGCTGTAAGTGAATTTAACAAAACACAACGAAACAAAGTATTTACATTATTATTAGCAGTAGTAGTTCTATTTGCGTGTGTGTGTGTGTGTGTGTGTGAGTGTGTGCATGTGTGTGTGCGAGTGCATGTTTGTGTTTTAAATGTGTGTGTGTGTGTGTGTGTGTGTGTGTGTGTGTGTGTGTGTGTGTGTGTGTGTGTGTGTGTGTGTGTGTGTGTGTGTGTGTGCAAGCGAGTGCATGTGTGTGTTTGTATGTGTGTGTGCGTGTGTGTGTGAGTGAGTATGTGTGTGCGTGCGTGTGTCACATTGAATACGTGCTTGGTGGTCTGAGGTTCTGTGCCTTTAAGCTCAGGCTAGAAGCTTCAAGACCGAAACTATTCATGCTAACATCAACTTCATGTTCTGTTCTTCCTTTGGTCCTCATTTGCATATCAAAGATTCATATGCTCAACGACAAAAAAAAAAAACAGTCTTCATCCTCATTTTTTTGCCTAGCTGCTGACATCTCTGACAAAGAGCAAAACTACTGACAGCAAAAAACATTCTATAATACATATTCAACATATTAAGTTATTTTATTAATTTACTGACATGTTTTGAAAATGTATTTTATGTTTTATATCATGCAATTTCTACTGAACCTATTTAATACATGTATTCAAAAACATTTATTTAATACACATAGTTAACCAGCATGTTTCAAGTAAATATATCATAACAAAATAATACCAATAAATGAATATATTTAATTCATAAATTTTACATACATATTTAATAAACAAAGCAAATACATTTATGAAATATATTTTGTAATAAAAATCATAAATACTTGATGAACACATATATTTATATATATAGAGAATGTAAATATGTCTATATACAGTACGCATACAGAACTTAAAAAACATAATTAACAAATAATTTTTAGACATATTTAGTTTGTTGAATATATTTCTTTTTAATGCATTTCATATTAAATATATGATATAATATGCTTTTGTCATGTATCATAAGAATATTCATCAACATATTCCAAAAACATTTTAAAGAAATATATATATATATATATATATATATATATATATATAAATATATACACACACACACACACACACACACACACACACACACACACACACACACACACACACACACAGGTAAAAGCCAGTAAATTAGAATATTTTGAAAAACCTGATTTATTTCAGTAATTGCATTCAAAAGGTGTAACTTGTACATTATATTTATTCATTGCACACAGACTGATGCATTCAAATGTTTATTTCATTTAATTTTGATGATTTGAAGTGGAAACAAATGAAAATCCAAAATTCCGTGTGTCACAAAATTAGAATATTACTTAAGGCTAATACAAAAAAGGGATTTTTAGAAATGTTGGCCAACTGAAAAGTATGAAAATGAAAAATATGAGCATGTACAATACTCAATACTTGGTTGGAGCTCCTTTTGCCTCAATTACTGCGTTAATGCGGCGTGGCATGGAGTCGATGAGTTTCTGGCACTGCTCAGGTGTTATGAGAGCCCAGGTTGCTCTGATAGTGGCCTTCAACTCTTCTGCGTTTTTGGGTCTGGCATTCTGCATCTTCCTTTTCACAATACCCCACAGATTTTCTATGGTGCTAAGGTCAGGGGAGTTGGCGGGCCAATTTAGAACAGAAATACCATGGTCCGTAAACCAGGAACGGGTAGATTTTGCGCTGTGTGCAGGCGCCAAGTCCTGTTGGAACTTGAAATCTCCATCTCCATAGAGCAGGTCAGCAGCAGGAAGCATGAAGTGCTCTAAAACTTGCTGGTAGACGGCTGCGTTGACCCTGGATCTCAGGAAACAGAGTGGACCGACACCAGCAGATGACATGGCACCCCAAACCATCACTGATGGTGGAAACTTTACACTAGACTTCAGGCAACGTGGATCCTGTGCCTCTCCTGTCTTCCTCCAGACTCTGGGACCTCGATTTCCAAAAGAAATGCAAAATTTGCTTTCGTCAGAAAACATGACTTTGGACCACTCAGCAGCAGTCCAGCTCTTTTTTTCCTTAGCCCAGGTGAGACGCTTTTTGTGCTGTTTCTTGGTCAACAGTGGCTTGACACGAGGTATGCGGCAGTTGAAACCCATGTCTTTCAAGCGTCTCTTGGTGGTGGATCTTGAAGCACTGACTCCAGCAGCTGTCCACTCCTTCTGAATCTCCCCCACATTTTTGAATGGGTTTTTTTTCACAATCTTGACCAGGGCGCAGTGATCCCTATTGCTTGTACACTTTTTCTGACCACAGTTTTTCCTTCCCTTTGCCTCTTCATTAATGTGTTTGGACACAGAGCTCTGAGAACAGCCAGCCTCTTCAGCAATAACCTTTTGTGTCTTTCCCTCCTTGTGCAATGTGTTGATGGTTGCCTTTTGGACAGCTGTCAAATCTGAAGTCTTCCCCATGTTTGTGTAGGCTTCAGAACTGGACTGAGAGACCATTTAAAGCCCTTTGCAGGTGTTTTGAGTTAATCAGCTGATTAGTTTGTGGCACCAGGTGTCTTCAAAATTTAACCCTTACACAATATTCTAATTTTGTGACACACGGAATTTTGGATTTACATTTGTTGCCACTTCAAATCATCAAAATTAAATGAAATAAACATTTGAATGCATCAGTCTGTGTGCAATGAATAAATATAATGTACAAGTTACACCTTTTGAATGCAATTACTGAAATAAATCAAGTTTTTCAAAATATTCAAATTTACTGGCTTTTACCTGTATATATATCTAGCCACCCTTTGCTCTGATTATTGTTTTGCACACTCTCTGCATTCTCTCGATGAGCTTCAAGAGGTAAATGATAAATGATAAATGGGTTATACTTGTATAGCGCTTTTCTACCTTCAAGGTACTCAAAGCGCTTTGACAGTATTTCCACATTCACCCATTCACACACACATTCACACACTGATGGCGGGAGCTGCCATGCAAGGCGCTAACCAGCAACCATCAGGAGCAAGGGGTGAAGTGTCTTGCCCAAGGACACAACGGACGTGACTAGGATGGTAGAAGGTGGGGATTGAACCCCAGTAACCAGTAACCCTCCGATTGCTGGCACGGCCACTCTACCAACTTCGCCACGCCGTCCCCAGTCACCTGAAATGGTTTTCACTTCACAGATGTGCTCGAAGCTCATCGAGAGAATGCCAAGAGTGTGCAAAGCAGTAATCAGAGCAAAGGGTGGTTATTTTGAAGAAACATGTTTTCAGTTATTTCACCTTTTTTGTTAAGTACATAACTGCACATGTGTTCATTCATAGTTCTGATGCCTTCAGTGGCAATCTACAATGTAAATAGTCATGAACATAAAAAAAACACATTGAATGAGAAGGTGTGTCCAAACTTTTGGACTGTACTATATATATATATATATATATATATATATATACACACACACACACACACACACACACACACAGCTATAAGAAGTATCCTTAATTGAACAAAATTGCAGTCTAAAACAGCACATTTGTCAATATGAGCAAGTATCAAAAAATTATAGTTGCATATTACTTACGCATACAAAGTCTCCAAGGCAGAGGCGTATTAGAAAGTATCCAGTAACAAACGTGTCTGCATCAGTCATTTTACTGCGTCATGAGCTTAACTTGTTTAATCATTGTGGCCACTAGGTGTCGCAAAAAAAATAAAAAATAAAAAAATAAAAAAATTACCTCTCAATTTCAACTTAAGAACAGCATAAGTAAATTCCAGACGGCTAATAATAAATATTTGTATATTCTCATACCATTGTTCTCTTACTTGAGCAAACCTTTTATAACATTTCACATGACAAAAAAATATGTATGTATGTATGTATGTATGTATGTATGAGTAAAAAACGTATGTATGAATCCGGCTGATATTGTATTGTTACTGCTGATATCGTATCAGATTAATATCGATATTGGCCAATACTCAAGGCTCCAATATTAGCATCGGAAGTGAAAGAGTTGTATCAGGATGCCCCTACTTACATGTTTAACATATGTAGATTTAGGTACGTTACAATGCCATTACTATACATTTGATACAACGTGGCACACCACGTTTGAGGTGGTTGTGTTGATGTCAAGTTAACTTCAGAAAATAGTGCTTTACTAGTGCAAGCAACTCACACACGCACACAAAAATACTACCACTACGGAGGAGGAGGAATAACAAACAACAATTCAAACAAGTGATAATCGTGTAATCCTACAATACCCTGTTTGTGGACAAGGAGATACAGCCATGGACACACGTCCAATCCCTTTGTAATCATCAGCGAACACATTCACATGTGCTAACATGTCAATCACTCCCTGTGGACGACCAATGCAAAGCTAACAGCTATGCTATATGCTACATGCTATGAGCACGCACTTAGCAACAGACATCGCCTTTTTAAAGTGACACACTCAAACACTCTGCTATATTGAAATATCTCTCAACCTCTTGCCAGTATTTGAATGTAAACAAAAAAGTAAAGCATGAATTATTTTCCCAACTAATTCATTACATCTAACAAAGACTATTTCCGTGAATAATGCGATTATTTTTGAGTTAAGGGTAACCGTAATTAATTGTTTTTAGGTAATTTCCCCAACAGTGGATACTTCTGCATCATGTGGATTAAGATTACAACATATTTAGATATATACTTAAGTAGATCTTTAGAGATGTCATTTAATTTCCTTTTACACTAACAATCCTCCGTCATGTCTGGCAAACATCATCTGGCTGTGCAGAAACTCTCCTGTGTTTATTCTGTACCCTTGACGGCGGAGGAAGTGGAGCAGATAAAGTTTCTTATCTCAAGGCTGGGCAGTGAAAATAAAGTTTGGAAGAAGATTTCAGAGTGAATCAACCACAAAACCAAAAACGAATAGGAGGTAAAATACCTCAGGTTTAGGCGCAGACCGGTTTTGATCGGATCAGTTTTAAACTGGATTGGGTTGGTGTGTCTGACTGAGGAAAAGTCAAACTGTCTTTAGGAGCAAGTGGTTTCTACTCAATAGTGACCTATAAACCTAACCCTAAATCTAAACCTAACCCTAAATCTAGATCTTATCCCAAATATAAACCTAGCCATAAATATAAACCTACGTATAAAATATACCTCAAAATATAACCTAAACCCTAAATATACATCCAACCATAACATGCTAACCCTGAATTTAACCCAAAACATAACTATACATCTAACCTATAACCACCTAACCCTGAATTTAAATCTAACCTTAAATACAAACCCTGTTTCCATAGGAGTTGGGAAATTGTGTTAGATGTAAATATAAACGGAATACAATGATTTGCAAATCATTTTCAACCCATATTCAATTGAATATGCTACAAAGACAACATATTTGATGTTCAAACTGATAAACCTTTTTTTTTTTGTTGCAAATAATCATTAACTTTAGAATTTGATGCCAGCAACACGTGACAAAGAAGTTGGGAACACTTATTTGGAACATCCCACAGGTGAACAGGCAAATTGGTAACAGGTGGGTGCCATGATTGGGTATAAAAGTAGATTTCATGAAATGCTCAGTCATTCACAAACAAGGATGGGGCGAGGGTCACCACTTTGTCAACAAATGCGTGAGCAAATTGTTGAACAGTTTAAGAAAAACCTTTCTCAACCAGCTATTGCAAGGAATTTAGGGATTTCACCATCTACGGTCTGTAATATCATCAAAGGGTTCAGAGAATCTAGAGAAATCACTGCACGTAAGCAGCTAAGCTCGTGACCTTCGATCCCTCAGGCTGTACTGCATCAACAAGCGACATCAGTGTGTAAAGGATATCACCACATGGGCTCAGGAACACTTCAGAAACCCACTGTCAGTAACTACAGTTGGTCGCTACATCTGTAAGTGCAAGTTAAAACTCTCCTATGCAAGGCGAAAACCGCTTATCAACAACACCCAGAAACGCCTTCGGCTTCGCTGGGCCTGAGCTCATCTAAGATGGACTGATACAAAGTGGAAAAGTGTTCTGGGGTCTGACAAGTCCACATTTCAAATTGTTTTTGGAAACTGTGGACGTTGTGTCCTCCGGACCAAAGAGGAAAAGAACCATCCGGATTGTTATAGGCGCAAAGTTGAAAAGCCAGCATCTGTGATGGTATGGGGGTGTATTAGTGCCCAAAACATGGGTAACTTACACACCCGTGAAGGCACCATTAATGCCGAAAGGTACATACAGGTTTTGGAGCAACATACGTTGCCATCCAAGCAACGTTACCAGGGACGCCCCTGCTTATTTCAGCAAGACAATGCCAAGCCACGTGTTACATCAACGTGGCTTCATAGTAAAAGAGTGTGGGTACCAGACTGGCCTGCCTGTAGTCCAGACCTGTCTCCCATTGAAAATGTGGGGCGCATTATGAAGCCTAAAATACCACAACGGAGACCCCCGGACTGTTGAACAACTTAAGCTGTACATCAAGCAAGAATGGGAAAGAATTCCACCTGAGAAGCTTAAAAAATGTGTCTCCTCAGTTCCCAAACGTTTACTGAGTAAAAAAATATTATCTTTCTAAATACACTCTTTTGCCCATCTTTATGTTTACTGACTGCACTTACTGTAAATGTCATACATCACAAGCAGGAGGAGCTTTTGCAGCCTATTTTGAAAATGATTTATTGTCATTTATACACCAACTAATATATTGTGAGAATCATGTTGAATCAAAAATGTATTCCGAATCAAATCATCACCCCAAGAATCGTAATTGATTTGAATCGTGGGTCCTCTCTGAGGGGGGGGTACTAGGATGACAGGACAGGGGATGCAGAACAATAACAGTGCAATAATTTTTCATAACATGGTCACTACTGCCTAGTTTCTCTTGTTATATTCTTATTTTACTGTTATATATTTTTATTCTCATTGTTGCTTTTTATTTTTATTCTATTGTAATATTTTCTATTTTGTTTCCATTTATACCCCCATTATTTACTTTTTACTTTTTAAATTCGATCTCAATTCTGTACACTGCTGCTGGAATTTTAATTTTCCTGAGGGAACTCTCCTGAAGGAATCAATAAAGTACTATCTATCTATCTATCTAAGATTCACATCCATACGCTGTAAAAAAAAAAAAAATCTGCACAATTCACGGTGGTTGCCAGGAATTCACCGTAAAAAATACAGTCAGATACGAGTCTGTTAATTTTACGGTTTTTGGTTACAGTAAATTACTTTGAAAAAAACTAATATTTTGTTAACCTGTTTGCAAAATTTAAAAAAAACTGTAGAATATAAGGTAAAATACTGGCAGCGGTGGTTGCCAGGAATTCACCTTAAAAGTAATTAGGGCCAATTTTAGTGTTGCCAATCCCCAGGTGCTTGTCTTTGGAGGTGGGAGGAAGCCGGAGTACCCGGAGGGAACCCACGCAGTCACGGGGAGAACATGCAAACTCCACACAGAAAGACCTCTACCGTGTGAATCGTATTCAGCCCCTTTTAAAATATTAGTATCTGCACAATGCCTGTTTTTCTGAGACATGTGAGCGATACATATTTAAATACGTTCTTGTTTAAGACCATGTTCACACTTTATTATATTTCTCATTGTATCCCATTGGGTTGAGTTTTTTCCTGCCCTGATGTGGGATCTGAGCCGAGGATGTCGTTGTGGCTTGTACAGCCCTTTGAGACACTTGTGATTTAGGACTATATAAATAAACTTTGATTGACTTTGATTGGTGAGTTTTATTATATATGTTGTACAAATAATACATTGCAAGAAATTGTTTAAAATTTAAAATCGAATTTAACATCAAATGAGTCTTTGAAAAATCGATTCACATCCGAATCGGGGGTCTTATTTAGTCCAATTCTGCGTTGATTTATAATTTACAATAATGTATTTTATTTCTAAAGACAGTTTTTTAGAAAATGCACCATCCCTGCGCTATATTATTTGTATTATGCATTTTATTCCAAATAAGACATTGTGAGAATCTAAAAATGTATTCTGAAATTAAATGAATCCCTACAATTACCATCATGAATATCACTCAAAAACAGTGGCGGGCCGTGCGTTTCCCAACTCGGCCTTCAGTGATGTTCGACTTCAATGATTACCTCTCAAAATACCATAATTGATGTCACCACTTGACCATTGCTGGAGAAATACTATACAGGAACACATTTACAGCCTACTGGGCATTGAACCACATCAACAGTGTACAAAACTGGTTATTTTCTGGCGCATTCAAAAATCAATTAAAGGCCTACTGAAATGCGATTTTCTTATTGAAACGGGGATAGCAGGTCCATTCTATGTGTCATACTTGATCATTTCGCGATATTGCCATATTTTTGCTGAAAGGATTTAGTAGAGAACATCGACGATAAAGTTCGCAACTTTTGGTCGCTGATAAAAAAGCCTTGCCTGTACCGGAAGTAGCAGACGAGTAGCGTGGCGTCACAGGTTGTGGAGCTCCTCACATCTGCACATTGTTTACAATCATGGCCACCAGCAGCGAGAGCGATCCGGACCGAGAAAGCGACGATTTCCCCATTAATTTGAGCGAGGATGAAAGACTCGTGGATGAGGAAAGTGAGAGTGAAGGACCAGAGGGCAGTGGGAGCGATTCAGATAGGGAAGATGCTGTGAGAGGCGGTGGGACCTGATATTCAGCTGGGAATGACTAAAATAGTAAATAAACACAAGACATATATATACTCTATTAGCCACAACACAACCAGGCTTATATTTAATATGCCACAAATTAATCCTGCATAACAAACACCTCCCCCCTCCCGTCCAGATAACCCGCCAATACAACTCAAACACCTGCACAACACACTCAATCCCACAGCCCAAAGTACTGTTCACCTCCTCAAAGTTCATACAGCACATATATTTCCCCAAAGTCCCCAAAGTTACGTACGTGACATGCACATAGCGGCACGCACGTACGGGCAAGCGGTCAAATGTTTGGAAGCTGCAGCTGCATGCGTACTCACGGTACCGCGTCTGCGTATCCAACTCAAAGTCCTCCTGGTAAGAGTCTCTGTTGTCCCAGTTCTCCACAGGCCAATGGTAAAGCTTGACTGTCATCTTTCGGAAATGTAAACAATGAAACACCGGCTGTGTTTGTGTTGCTGCAGTCAGCCGCAATACACCGCTTCCCACCTACAGCTTTCTTCTTTGCTGTCTCCATTGTTCATTGAACAAATTGCAAAAGATTCACCAACCCAGATGTCCAGAATACTGTGGAATTTTGCGATGAAAACAGACGACTTAATAGCTGGCCACCATGCTGTTCCAAAATGTCCTCCACAATCCGTGACGTCACGCGCAGGCGTCATCATACCGAGACGTTTTCAGCAGGATATTTCGCGCAAAATTAAAAATTGTTCTTTAGTAAGCTAACCCGGCCGTATTGGCATGTGTTGCATTGTAAAGATTTCATCATTAATATATAAACTATCAGACTGTGTGGTCGGTAGTAGTGGGTTTCAGTAAGCCTTTAAAACGCATCAGCAATTAAAACATATCTTATGTGGTACTGTCAAAATAAAAATTGCAAAATACATTAAGAGTGGAAAAATAAAATACTTGAACTCACAAATAGTAGGAACTATTCGACGCCGTATAAGCCAGTGGTACCCCTCGTCGTCGGCTTATTCGAGTACAAATGGCGAGCATTTCCCCATTTCATCGCCAGAACAGCTGAGCTAGCTTCCGGGGTTGGCTGACATGGTTTCACAAGACGTAGTTTCTCTTTAAATATCCTTCTTGAAAATGGCCTTCCAAATATATATCTGCCACCTAATCAACGTTTTGTTCGCAACATTTCCTGCTTCCTGTTGTGATTGGATTAATTGATTAATTGATTGAAACTTTTATTAGTAGATTGCACAGTGAAGTACATATTCCGTACAATTGACCAATAAATGGTAACACCCGAATAAGTTTTTCAACTTGTTTATGTCTGGGTCCACGTTAATCAATTCATGGTAAATTGTGATTGGATTGTCACTTTGGAGTGATAAGTGAGTATCCAATCACAGTCTCATTAACATCAGGTTACTTAAATAGGCTACTGTCAACACCTTGTGATCTGATTGGCTATTGCAACTGTCTCTCAACTCTATATGTGTTCTCAAATTCATCCGCTAACTGTCCCGGTGAGTATCACAGGACGCCTAAATGTCACGTTCAGCGTGAGGCCATCCAAAAGGCCTTACTGACAAGAACTCGTGATATGATTGGCTATCGCAACTGTCTATCAACTGTATGGCCCTGATCACTTACATTGTTGATTCTGAAGGCCCCGGGCAGATTTGGTACAGCAAGCTAGCTGAATTCTGATTGGATAAAAACTAAAACTAAAAACAACAGCACTGGAATGAGCATAATATGACATAAAGAGAATATGAATACTTTTAGATATTTAGGGAAAGTAAATTATAAGATGTCTCCAAAGACATGCACCTGGGGATAGGTTGATTGGCAACACTAAATTGGCCCTAGTGTGTGAATGTGAGTGTGAATGTTGTCTGTCTATCTGTTTTGGCCCTGTGACGAGGTGGCGCCCGAATGTAGCTGAGATAGGCTCCAGCGACCCAGAAAGGGACAAGCGGTAGAAAATGGATGGAAATGAAAAGATCATTTTATCTTTAATTATGATCATGATTTCTGGTTAAGTTAGGTCAGCAGAGAAGGCCTTGCTGGCCCTGACGGCACACCACTGCTCAAAAAGTGCAAACCCCAACCATTGCAATCATTTTCAAAAGTTCAACATTTACAGATATGTGAAAATAGCTCTGCACAGCAAGGGCTGCAAAAGAAATCGATTCAAATCCGAATTGCGATTTTTATTTAATCTGATTCTGAATCGATTCATAATAATAAAAAAATATATATATTTTTTAAATAATACACTTTTTTTAAATATGTTTGTAGGCTATCTGTGCTCCTTATTATTTGTATTATAATTTCTAAACAAATAATATATTGCGAGAACCAGATTGAACCATGAATCGATTCTACAATCAAAAGTATCGGAATCGAATTGGAATTGGCGGGGAGTTGTAAAATTCACATCCATGTTTCTGACTACATTTTCATTTTCCATGTTTAAAGTTTTTAAAACAAGATTTAGAAACGTCGTGTTTAAAGGTCACATTTGACCAAGCTCTGCCATAACCCAACAAAGAACAAAATAATCCTGTTTGAAATAAAAAAAATGTTCAAAAACAGTCGTTCATTTTGTGGCCGGCAATATTCAATGCTGCTGTTTAATTTCCTTCATTTCCAACATCAAACTATGAGTCCCTGAGGTGCAAAGACCAGACGGGTCAATATGAAAGCAGACACGTAATTACCGAGCACTCTCCTCCTCCTTCTAGCAGCTGCTGGCTATCCACATGAGCAGCAGTATTAGGTTTCCTCTTCCCAGGTCTCACTTAAAAGTGTGTCCCATAATGACCCTTCAGACTCACTAACACGCTTTGGGATTGGCTCAAAAAAGAAAAGAAAAAAACACTCCAAAGACGTTCATTGAGCCTTTTGGAGATCTTGCCCTAATCTCAAACGACAGCAGTTTTATAGCAACAATGACAAAACAAGGCAATATGGCTCTTGTCGGAATATCACCTTTACCTCACGAAGAGAACAATAGTAACGTTTTTATGAGGACCGTTAGCATGGACAGTAATTAATCATTAATTACAGACCCAAGTTGGTCATAAAAACTAATCCCACCTTCATCCCAGAAGTATATTTCATCAAAACATAATTAATCAATTAACGTAAGCAAATATCATTATGTAACAGTGCACAACAATAAAAACATTTTTTTAAAGTACCACTGATAGTCACACGCACACTAGGGTTCTTAATATTAACCTCTGCATTTGACCCATCCCATTGTTCACCCCCTGGGAGGTGAGGGGAGCAGTGAGCAGCAGCGGTGGCCGCGCCCGGGAATAATTCTTTGGTGATTCAACCCCCAATTAAGTATCAATTCTGTGTGGAAAAATATTAGTGGTTCTGACATCCGAATTGTGATTTATTTTTTTTAGCATAGAATTAGCAAATGTATGAAAAACAACCGCATGATATTTATGCTTTTAAAAATAAACAAAAAAAACTGTCTCTTTTACATTTTCAACTGCAACCGTGACATTCCCGCAAAATAAAGAGGGACTTATCTTAAAACACAATATTTAATAGGGATGTGAATCATACAACAACTCACTATTTTTATTTGATTCCGATTCTTGGGGTAACACGATTCTTGACGCAAACCTTTTCTTGCAATCTATTTTTGGGTGTAAAAGTGATAATAAAGCTCCTCCTTAATAACAAAATGCTATCTGTATAAATAAAATATGGCTATTTTTCATGTACTAAACTCACTCCTGTTACTTTCAGCTTGAAGTATGTTTTGATGTTATCGGTTTATTTTTCAAATACAATATTTTGTTGAATCACTGTGATGTGTCTAGTGTCAACATAATATTGACATAAATGTCATGTGGCTATATTTCATGTATTCGCTAATTCTATGCCATAAACTCACTCCTGTTCCTTTCAGTCCTGTTACTCGAATGAGTCATCTTCAGTAGGGATGTCCGAAAGTGGCTTTTTGCCGATATCCGATATTCCGATATTGTCCAACTTAATTACCGAAACCGATATCAACCGATACAGATACATACAGTTGTGGAATTAACACATTATTATGCCTAATTTGGACAACCAGGTATGGTGAAGATAAGGTCCTTTTTAAAAAAATTAATAAAATAAAATAAGATAAATTAATTAAAAACATTTTTTTGAATAAAAAAAGAAAGTAAAACAATATAAAAACAGTTACATAGAAACTAGTAATTAATGAAAATTAGTAAAATGAACTGTTAAAGGTTAGTACTATTAGTGGACCAGCAGCACGCACAATCATGTGTGCTTACGGACTGTATCCCTTGCAGACTGTATTGATATATATTGTAGGAACCAGAATATTAATAACAGAAAGAAACAACCCATTTGTGTGAATGAGTGTGAATGAGTGTAAATGGGGGAGGGAGGTTTTTTGGGTTGGTGTACTAATTGTAAGTGTATCTTACAAGTGCGTTCAAGTGACTCTTGAACGCATCATAATTAAATTATCCCCTCAACTCCCCCCAAAATGGATTAACTCGCTGGAATGAAAAAAGACAATATAACATACATCCATAAACGTGGACGCATGTAGAAAAGTGCAATATATTTATCTGTACAGTAATCTATTTAGTTATTTATATATATTTATATATATTTATTTATTTTATATATATATTATTTATATCCATCCATCCATCCATTTTCTACCGCTTATTCCCTTTGGGGTCGCGGGGGGCGCTGGAGCCTATCTCAGCTACAATCGGGCGGAAGGCGGGGTACACCCTGGACAAGTCGCCACCTCATCGCAGGGCCAACACAGATAGACGGACAACATTCACACTCACATCCACACACTAGAGCCAATTTAGTGTTGCCAATCAACTTATCCCCAGGTGCATGTCTTTGGAAGTGGGAGGAAGCCGGAGTACCCGGAGGGAACCCACGCAGTCACGGGGAGGACATGCAAACTCCACACAGAAAGATCCCGAGCCCAGGATTGAACCCAAGACTACTCAGGACCTTCGTATTGTGAGGCAGATGCACTAACCCCTCTTCCACCGTGCTGCCCTATTATTTATATATATTTATTTATTTATTTATATATGCACCTTATTGCTTTTTTATCCTGCACTACCATGAGCTTATGTAACGACGTTTCGTTCTTATCTGTGCTGTAAAGTTCAAATTTGAATGACAATAAAAAGGAAGTCTAAGTCTAAGTCTATCTTGTGTTTTTTATGTTGATTTAATAAAAAAAAAAAACAACAAAAAAAACCAAGCAAAAAAAAAATGATACCCATAATTAAAAAAACGATACCGATAATTTCCGATATTACATTTTAAAGCATTTATAGGCCTTGTGCAAAAATGTTCATTTTGGTCTACATAACATGCCATGATGGTTCTTTGATGGAAAATGTACATAGATGTTTTACAGACCTACAGTATTTGTAAGCCGGAGTTGTTAGATGCAAATGAACCCCTCCTCACCACACACCCTCACGCTGCCCCCCCGGTTCGGCAGAAATGTTCTGTAGTTTTTTAGTTTTCGAGCTTTTATTGTGCACTTTGGACACTGATGACCAGCACCAGCCATCTGTTTTAAGTGACTTTGACCACAACACAACATTCTAACTGATATAGTGAGATCAAAGGGCTCACCGTCTTTTTTTTTGTCGGTGCGATAAGGAGACTTAGCGGCCGGAGAGAAAGGTAGCAGATGTCACAGGCTGCAGGTCTGCAACTATACAGAAAGGGTAAAACCTCTACAGCAGGGGTATCAAACGTACGGCCCGCGGGCCGGCTTAGGCCCGTGAACAGATTTTATCCAGCCCGCGGGATGAGTTTGCTAAGTATAAAAATGAGCCGAAATGTTTGAATGAAAGAAACTGCTGTTCTAATTGTGTCCACTAGATGTCGCAATAGCAATTCTTTGTATCTTTGTAGATGATGCTACACATGTTAAAAATAAATAAACCACATTATGTTAGTACATTAGTCTAGGAAAATGAGCAAACTACATTAATAATATCCTGTAATTTGATATAATGTTTTTATCTTGATAGATTGAAAATGAACACATTTATAAATAAATAATGAATAAATAAATAAATGAATAAATAATTTATTCAGAAAGTATAAATAACGACAAATAAAGGTAGAATACTATTAACCGCAACATGTAAGTGTAAAAAAAAACCAACAACATTATGATTTATACATTTTCAGCTTGTTCTTTTTTTAAACAAAGAAAACAATCTGAAGTTGTGTTTATTTTTAAGTTATCGTGCCGTGATTTTACCAGTCCGGCCCACTTGGGAGTAGATTTTTCTCCATGTGACCCCCTTTATAAATGAGTTTGACACCTCTGATCTACAGAGTCTGTATCTCTCCAATGCTAAACCCTGGACATATCCATGTGTTTATTGACAGTAAAATGTGTTTCTATTCTATATCATGTAAATACTTTCACTGCTGCTGCTTTGAACACTTGTAAACGATGGAGGCTCAAGCCGGCTGCAGTTGAGTAAACCACGCTACGAGCGACATCAGGAACGTAACAACGCAATATATTACTAACTGGTCCATTGCCAACCAAACACAGTAGGCACTGATCCAACTAAAAGTCGTTTTTAAGACGGGAACGCTATTGTCTTATATTATAAAGCTAAGCTAGCTACACAACAAATGGAGCTAACAATGCTAACGTATCATTCACACATTTCTAGCCGTCTCAGTGTCTCTGCCATTGCCATAAACAGTAGTCACCGACTGCGCCATTAAACATAGTTTTTTGGAAAATCCATCTTTTTGTAAAAGCAGGCTGACCATACATCCTCTTTTCCCCGGACATGTCCTCTTCTGCGGGGGTGTCCGGGCGGGGTTTCTTAAATGCCTCAAATGTCCGGCATTTTGAGTTAGGGTTGCGTGTATTTTCAATGTACATCTAGGGTTAAGTTAAGAAGGGGTTAAACAAAACAAACTGTGAAGGTGTGCACACGCAGAAACCTTCGTGAGGGAGGGGCAGAGACAGAGAGCGAGAGAGCTAGTGAGTGGAGAGACAGACATGAAAACAAGAAATGCCGAAACGTAAATACAACTTCACGGATGATTTGCGGAAAAAGTATTTGTGTTTTCGTCCTGGCCGTGACACATGGGAAGCAGAATGCACTGTGTGCAAAGCAGGAACGTATGTATCTGTGGCAAATACAGGGGCCAAAGATCTACAAGTCCATATCGACACTACAAAGCACAAAACAGCTGTGCAGGGCGAGAGCTCGTCTGCTAAATTGAAAGAGTACTTTTGTGCGACCTGGAAAAGGAGAAGACATTGTAAAGAGGGTGTTTTAGCATTCCACACAGTTACAGAATATAAGTGTGACTTATTTTGTTGTACTGTCAAGCAGTGTTGGCGTTACCGCACTTTTTGTGTCTTTTTAAGCATTGAAATCAGAAAGGACTTTTTTACTTTTTTTTTACCTACCGCCCGGCTTGCTTGTTTTTTTATTGTCTCAATTATTGCTTTCCGCCAGTGTTTTGTTTATATTTGCCGGATCACATTTCCGCCCCCGTTATTGCGTTTTTATTGGTCGTAACTTTTGATTGGCCGAAAGTTTTGTCAATGACAAACACTTCCTCGGTTTGCACTGGGACAAGTTTAGCGCGAGGTGCTGTCAAAAGAAAGACTTGATGGTAAACACTAAGGTGAGTGTAAAGTCAACCTTTTTAACTTCATCCTGTGCCAAGTTTCCAGTAAATGACTTGTTTTAGTCTTTGTGAGTCCATGAAAACTTCACTTTTATCTCCCGCTGGATCCACATTGTTCCAGGATGGAGACCGGCTAGCTGTTAGATTCAAGCTAACTAGCACCAGATCAGACTCCTCCACCCCAAAAACATACTTTTAAAAATGTGTTTTCCATCCAACCATCCATTTTCTACTTCTTTTTTTAATAATTTTTTTTAATGAATGAAGTAACATTTATAATAATAATAATAATAATAATAATAAAAATACATTTTATTTATAAGGCGCCTTTCTGGGCACTCAAGGACACCGTACAAAATCACAACAATAAAATCTAATTGGATAAAAACAACAACAACAACAACGAAGATAGAGAAGAAAAGATGATTACAATGAATAGGCAGTCAGGAATAGGTGTGTTTTGAGTCTTGATTTGAAGAGGGATATTGAATCTAAGTTGCGATTTATGACAACATTTTTCCAAAACACAATATAGAATGTGAGATATAACAGGATAATGCATCCATTTATCATTTGTTTTCAAAACGCTTACAAAAAGTGGGACCCCAAAATTTTACTGTGGTACCCCATTTTTATGACCTGATGGGATCCCTGGGACCCCATTTTGAAAATTCCTAGCGCCAACACTGCCGTGAACAGAGGAGAAAAATGCTTTATTCAAATAAATATATTATTTATAAAGCAAGTTCGAGTATCATTGGCAAATTTTCACCTAGTCCCGGCGTGCTGCCCGCCTTGGCAGTATGTGTCCTCTTTTTGCAATTTCAGAATATGGACAGCCTAGTAAAAGTTTGAGGTTTTAGCAGGACTCTTCTTTGCACACACTCCAAGCAACTTCCTCACAGATGAAGGTCACATTGCCACCAATCATAAAAGTTAAAAGTAAGGCATGTTTTACTTCAGATGAGGCTGAAAGTTAGTGTAGTGACTCACGCTGGTTAAAGCAAACAAAGAGTATTTTCCTTCATCAAGTTTCATCGTCGACATGATGTTGGAGCTCAGCCCGTTTTACGTCAATTTAAATTGGCTAAATCATGGAAGGATGTTTGGGTAAATGTCTACCATATATGGACAATCACACTTGAACAATAGTAGGAAGGAAGGCAAGATTGTTTTATAAATGTCTCTTTTTGCAATGCCTCCACAGTTTCAATCAATCAATCAGAGTTTACTCATATAGCCCTTAATCACAAATGTCTCAAAGGGCTGCACAAGCCACAACGACATCGGCGGCTCAGATCCCACATCAGGGCAAGAAAAAACTCAACCCAATGGGCACAATGAGAAACCTGGGAAGGGACCGCAGATGTGGGGACCCCCCTTTGGGTGACCGGGGCAATGGATGCTGTTAATAATGTGAGAGTCCAGTCCACAGTGGGGCCAGCAGGGGATCCTCTTGCATGTAAACACGTCGGAGCGCGGAGACGTCACCGACTGATGCATAAGGAGTGGTCCCTTGATTTCAAATGTTCAGGACTTATGCAGACCCCAAATACACATAAACACGTACCGTCAGGTAAAAAAAACAACCTTTTGAGTACCGTATTTTTCGGACTATAAGTCGCAGTTTTTTTCATAGTTTGGCCGGGCTCCAGTGCGATTTATATATGTTTTTTTCCTTATTTATTGTGCATTTTCGGCAGGTGCGACTTATACTGCGCTACAAGGTAGTTGAATATGTGAAAAAATTGTTAATATTGAGTTGAAAGGAGAAATAAATGTATGTTTATTTTGCGAGAATCACAATAAACAAAAATAAGGACAAAAATAAACATGTAATGAAAGAAAGTAAGAAAATAATAATTAACACTATAAAAGGAAAAAAATACTTTATACAGGTTATATTTATGATATAAGGATATCATTTGAATGCTATGCAAGTAAATATGTAATATTTGACAATTACTAAACCAGCTAATAAACGCAGGCCGAACAACATCATATTATCATACTTCATGTTTGCATGTGTATGCTTAAAATATACATACTTCAGTCACCTTATACTGCCAGTCTGGTTTATTCTCTAAAAATCGACATGAAAAACACCCAAACTGGAGCCGAAATGTATCGTTTAAATGTTTTGTATTTATTTATTGTATTTTAGAATGAAATTACATGTATTGTATAAACGTAACAAACTTTAATTATAAGATATTGCAGTATAAGTTCAAGGTTCCAATTTCAAGGATTGCAAAGAACAACCTCTAAAGGGTTAAGATCACTTCCAGCAGACAATAGGAAGGTTTGACCCCCTGGTGACCCCAAGAGGAGCCTCCTTTGTCTACCTGCTAATGTTTGCTTTCGTCCATTGTGTCCACATTACCCGTCTTCACCTCACACACACACACACACACGCACACACACACAATACATAATACTAATTGCCATCGATCTTGTCACCCAGCTTAGAAGAGCATTAAAAGTATCAAGAAGTTAATAATTCAATAATTAAAATGTAAAATTTAAAAAAGTACAGTCAAGTGTGTAATTTGATCTTCTGTCAGTAAATTAATGACATAGTATTTTATTTTAGTACAAAACCCAAACCCAGTGAAGTTGGCACGTTGTGTAAAACGTAAATAAAAACAGAATGCAATGATTTGCAAATCCTTTTCAACTTATATTCAATTGAATAGACTGCAAAGACAAGATATTTACTGTTTGAACTGGAAAACATAATTTTTTTCTGCAAATAATCATTAACTTAGAATTTAATGGCAGCAACACGTTAAAAAAAAGTTGGCACAGGGGCATTTTTACCACTGTGTTACATGGCCTTTCCTTTTAACAACACGTTTGGGAACTGAGGAGACCAATTTTTGAAGCTTTTCAGGTTGAATTATTTTCCATTCTTGCTTGTTGTTCAACAGTCCAGGGTCTCCGTTGGCTTAAAATTGCACCACACATTTTCAAAGGGAGACAGGTCTGGACTACAGGCAGGCCAGTCTAGTATCCGCACTCTTTTACTTTGAAGCCCCGCTGTTGTAACACGTGGCTTGGCATTGACTTGCTGAAATAAGCAGGGGCGTTCATGATAACGTTGCTTGGATGGCAACATATGTTGCTCCAAAACCTGTATGTACCTTTTAGCATTAATGGTGCCTTCACAGATGTGTAAGTTACTCATGTCTTGGGCACTAATACACCCCCATACCATCACAGATGCTGGCTTTTCAACTTTGCGCCTATAACAGTCCGGATGGTTATGTTCCTCTTTGTTCCGGAGTACACAACGTCCACAGTTTCCAAAAAACAATTTGCAATGTGGACTCGTCAGACCACAGAACACTTTTCCACTTTGCACCAGTCCATCTTCGATGAGCTCGGGCCCAGCGAAGCCGCCGGCGTTTTATGGGTGTTGTTGATAAATTTGATGAGTTTCAATTTGCACTTATAGATGTAGCGACCAACTGTAGTTACTGACAGTGGTTTTCTGAAGTGTTCCTGAGCCCATGTGGTGATATCCTTTACACACTGATGTCGCTTTTTGATGCAATACCGCCTGAGGGATCCAAGGTCACGGTTTTAGCTGCTTACGTGCAGTGATTTCTCCAGATTCTCTGTACCTTTTGATGATATTACGGACCGTAGATGGTGAAATGCCTAAATTCCTTGCAATAGCTCGGTGAGAAATGTTGTTCTTAAACTGTTCGACAATTTGCTCAAGCATTTGTTCACAACGTGGTGACCCTCGCCCCATCCTTGTTTGTGAATGACTGAGCATTTCATGGAAGCTGCTTTTATACCCAATCATGGCACCCACCTGTTCCAAATTAGCCTGTTCACCTGTGGGATGTTCCACGTAAGTGTTTGATGAGCATTCCTCAACTTTCTCAGTCTTTTTTTGCCACTTGTGCCAGCTTTTCTGAAACATGTTGCAGGCATGACATTCCAAATGAGCTAATATTTGCAGTTGGAATGTTACGTATCTTGTCTTTACACTGTATTCAATTTAATATAAGTTGAAAGGGATTTGCAAATCATTGTATTCGGTTTGTATTTACGAATTACACAAGGTGCCAACTTCACTGGTTTTAGGGTTTGTACTTCAATATTGGCTTGGTAAGGACAAACGATCCAAATGAAGACTAGTATGGTGTTAGTTTGGATAAGGTGTTGGCTAATATATGACAGATATGACATCACTGGCCCAGACAAGAAGCGCAGAGCTTCGGTCCGATAGGAAATGCACAGAAGTATTTATCCTGCACCAGTAGTGTTCAGTCTTTATGGAACCCAATCAATGTAGTTAGCCATCCAAACGGGAGGACTTTAAGATTCTTACTGCTAAGGAAAAAAACGGACAATTTAAGGATGCAAGCAGCACACTTGTAACAAGTCGATAAAGATTCTCAATATTTCATTACACACAACCAACGGGTCCTTTTATAATCCATGTTGATGTGACTCCAGCAGCAATAAACACCATGCAAACAACGCTTGCTTGAATCAAGTACATATACTCCATGGCTGTTCTAATCCGATATCCATATCGGATATCGGTTGTCAAAAAATGTATCGCAAGATGCATCATTCACATCCTCTGCAGATGATGAGAAGAACACAACTATACGTTCACTCTTATTTTTATGTCCATTTCATCATATTTCAACTATAACTGGGAGTTAAAATCTCTCTATATCAGAGCTGGGCAAATATTTTGACTCGGGGGTCACATTGAGAGAAAAAAATGTGTCTGGGGGGGCCAATGTGCTTGTGTGTATAAATCAGGGGTGTCAAACTCATTTTAAATCGGGGGCCACATGGAAAAAAAAAAGCTACTCCCAAGTGGGCCGGACTGGTAAAATCACGGCACGATAATTTAAAAATAAAGACAACTTCAGATTGTTTTCTTTGTTTAAAAATAGAACAAGCACATACTGAAAATGTACAAATCATAATGTTGTTGGGTTTGTTTTACACTTACAATTCTACCTTTATTTGTCGTTATTTATACTTTCTGAATAAATGACGTGATAATGTTCATCAGTCAACTCACTGGTGTTAATTTTCAATCTATCAAGATAAAAGAATAATATCAAAATCAAATTACAGGATATTATTTATGTAGTTTGGTCATTTTCCTTGACTGGTGCCCTTAAATCATGTGGTTTATTTATTTTTTTACATATGTAGCATCATCCACAAAGATACAAAGAATTGCTATTGTGACATCTAGTGGACACATTTAGAACAGCAGTTTCTTTCATTCCAAAATGTTGGCTCATTTTTATACTTAAAACCTGTTCAGCCCGCGGGCCGTACCTTTGACACCCCTAGTATAAATGATATATACACATTTCGCTGTAAAAAATCTGCTGTACAGTATGTGTGTTTGGGGCCCTTTTTTCAGGAACACTAATACCAAAAGTCACAAATGTCCGATAGACTTCTAAAATGGTTATGACAGACCACCTCAAAAAAACAGAATGGATTTGTACAGTTTTTTACTGAATGGGACACCCAAAACGTACTATAAAATAAAGAACGTGGGATTTACAACATTAACTATGAACAATAAAACACTGAATATTAACAACATATGAAGGTCGCTCCTCTTTTACTTCTCAGATCAAGCGAAACACAACAAAAATGTAACAAGCAGCAAAAAATGAATGCAAAAGGTAACAAAACACCTCCAATATGATAGGTTATCACTTGTATGCAGACATTTGATGTAAAAATTGGCTTCTGCATCTGTTCCTGACACATGCATTTTGGGGCTGGCTGCTCTGAAAACAAACCCCGCCTACTCTGCTTTGTTCCTGGTCTGAGCTGCTGTGAGGTAGATTACCGTCATAACTCGTATGACACTCAAAAGCGCAGATTTCAACCATTGAAATACTTTCTATAGTTCAAGACTTACGGTCATTTAAAAACAACACTGCACATCATAATGGCGGCTACAATTTTGATGTTAAAGGTCTAAAAAAATTATGTTGACCGTCCGGCGAGCCGGATTGAACATTTTAATGGGTTACATGTGGCCCCCGGGGGCCGTATTTTGCCCAGGTCAGCTCTATATGGTATAGATGTTTATCGAATATATGTATGCGTGTTTGTAGTATATAATGTACATGTTCAAACTACAGTGCGTTTCAAACCTCAGAAAACCCTTGGCTCACCAAGCACCATTTTAATGACCAACATTAGAATACAGTAGCATAGTAGGCCTAATCAATCATTAAAAACATGGCAGGGGTTTTATCTAACATAATATTTTTGGTCACATTAAACTCAATGCGCATATATCATCAATGATACTCCATATAGAGTACATATTTACAGACTTCTACCACTACAGTTATACATGTTTATAGTATACAAGATATATGTTCATGATATATAATATGCATGTTTATACTATATGGTATACATGTTTATAGACTATCGTGATGTGTTTTATAAACATAAACGCGTCTTTGCCTTGCTGATGGACATGTTGGGAGTACAACAGCGGTTGGTGTTTCGGCCCCGCATTGTTTTGGGAGCAGCTGCTTTTCATCGCCCTACGACACTTCACTCATTCACACGGCAACAATAAATCACAGCGACTAAGTGAGCTTTTCCTTTCGCTGCTTGCAGACAACAAGTAGACTAATTTATAACAAGCATGACACCAGAGAGAAGCTATAATTGGACGTGAGGTCAGGCAGCTTACAGAATGAAATGCAACAGTGCCATATATATATATATATATATATATATATATATATATATATATATATATATATATATATATATATATATATATATATATATATATATATATACACATAGATACATACAGTACAGGCCAAAAGTTTGGACACACCTTCTCATTCAATGTGTTTTCTTTATTTTCATGACTATTTACATTGTAGATTGTCACTGAAGGCATCAAAGGAGTGGAGTTATGTACTTAACAAAAAAAGGTGAAATAACTAAAAAACATGTTTTATATTGTAGTTTCAGCAAAATAGCCACCCTTTGCTCTGATTTTTGTTTTGCACACTCTTGGCATTCTCTCAATGAGCTTCAAGAGGTAGTCACCTGAAATGGTTTTCACTCCACAGGTGTCATAGTTTTGATGCCTTCAGTGACAATCTACGAAGTAAATAGTCATGAAAATAAAGAAAACGCATTGAAATGAGAAGGTGTGTCCAGACTTTTGGCCTGTATTGTGTATATATATATATATATTGTGTATATATATATATATATATATATATATATATATATATATATATATATATATATATATATATATATATACACAGATAAAGTATTGAACCACTGTGATCGACAGAAACTCAAGAGTACAACTTTTTGACATCCTATTTTATGAAACCTCATTAGTAGACACGTCATTGTGTCCCATTTGTTGAAATGACAGGCCCTACAGTCATTTCTAATGGAGCTGCGACAGTGTGATAATAACCTTTTACAATATTCCCATACATATACTGTACTGCACTGTACATCCAACCACCACAAATATCATGCATATGAATATTCAAGTTGGTGCATTGGAAGTTATTGAAAGGCAGCTTTTGCAGTGAAATCTTACAAATTTTAGAAGCGCGATGCTTGCATTTCACCTCCTGAGACCCAGAGTTCGATGCAGTGGACTTTTTATTTTTTTTTAGTTTAAACATTTAGAAACATAATTAGTGCTGTTATGCCAAAAAAAATAAAATAAATAAAAATTCCACTGAGGTGAATGTTTGTTTTGGGGCTATTTTTATGCAAGACATCCATCTAAAAATAAATGTTTTTGCTGTTTCTTTGGCAGGGTTTAAACATTTCCAGAAAGAAAATTAGCCTTCTTATGGAAAAAAATATTATTTTTTCCCTTGTTTGAGTTTTAAAATGGAGTGGAGGAGGATAGCATTATCATCCAAAACACAAATGTCTACTGTAGTGGACGTATTGTTTTATTTGTCAGAATTGTGCATTTGGGGGTGCTAAAATAGCTGACTAATAAAGTCTACTTTGGTGAACATTTGTTTTTGACTATTTCTTTGTCAGAGTTTAAAAATACATTTGGTGAGGGTAATGGCCCTGAAATGCAAAACACTAATGTCCACTGCAATTGACGTTCAAAATACGTTTTGGTTCTGTATTTTTATTTTTTTGTTGGGAGCGGAGGGAATAGCCCTCTTATGCAAAACACACATTTATTTTTGGTATATTTATTTTTTTATTTTTTTTATTTGATGGGCTATCTGTGTTGGCCCTGTGATGAGGTGGCGACTTGTCCAGGGTGTACACAGCCTTCCGCCCGAATGCAGCTGAGATAGGCTCCAGCGCCCCCCGCGACCCCAAAAGGGACAAGCGGTAGAAAATGGATGGATGGATGGGTAATAGCCCAGTTACGCAAAACATAAATGTCCACTGCAGTGGACATTTATGTTTTTTTGTTTTTTTCTTTGCTAAGGTTTAACATTTTGGATAAATAAAATAAGCCTTCAAATGAAAAAACAAATGTTTGTTTCCTGTTTTGTGGTGGTGGTGGGTGGGTTCGGGGGGGATAGTTCTTATATGCAAAACTAAAATAGCTGACTAATAAAGTCTACTTTGGTGAACATTTGTTTTTGACTATTTATTTGTCAGAGTTTAAAAATAAATTTGGTGAGGGTAATGGCCCTGAAAGGCAAAACACAAATGTCCACTGCAATGGACGTACGTTTTGGCTCTGTATTTTTATTTTTTTGTTGGGAGCGGAGGGAATAGCCCTGTTATGCAAAACACACATTTATTTTTGGTATATGTCTTTCTTTTTTATTTGATTTGATGGGGTACTAGCCCAGTTACGCAAAACATAAATGTCCACTGTAGTGGACATTTATGTTTTTTGTTTTTTCTTTGCTAGGGTTTAACATTTTGGAGAAATAAAATTAGCCTTCCTATGAAAAAGCAAATGCTTGTTTCCTGTTGTGTGGTGGTGGTGGTGGTGGGGGTGTGGGGGGGGATATCCCTTTTATGAAAAACACAAATGTCCACCGTAGTAGACATTTCTTTTGGGGCTATTTCTTTGTCAGAGTTAAATAGGGGTAAACTAGCTATTAATACTAATACCTATTATGCAAAATGCAAATTTTTGTTTTGAGCTATTTTTTGTCATTGTGAAAATAGGGAGCAAAATATTATCTTGTTATGCAAAACACAATGTCCACAGTGGTAGACATTTGTTTTTGGCATATTTCTTTGTCAAAGCTTGAAAACTTTTTGTGGGAAAATAGCTTTGTTATGCAAAACCTAGATGTCCACTGCAGTGGATATTTAGGTTTTTTTGTTGTTTCTTTGCCAGGGTTTAACATTTTGGAGAAATAAAGTTAGCCTTCCCTATGAAAAAGCAAATGTTTTTTCCTGTTGTGTGGTGGTGGTGGGGGGGCTGGGGGAGGAGGAGGGGAATAGCCCTATTATGCAAACCACAAATGTCCACTGTAGTGGACGTTTCTTTTGGAGCTATTTTTTTTTTTTGTCAGAGTTGCACATTTTGGGGGTAAAATTATGCAAAATGCAAACGTCTACACATGTGGACATTTGTTTTTGAGCTATTTTTTGTCCCTGTGAAAATATGGAGCAAAAGATGATCTTGTTATGCAAAACACAATGTCCACTGTGGTAGACATTTGTTTTTGCTATATTTCTTCGTCAGAGTTTCAAAACTTGCGGTGGGAAAATAGCGTTGTTATGCAAAAATGAAATGTCTACTGTAGTAGACATCGCGCCCCCCCCCCGTTCTCTATTTCTTTGTCATAGAGTTGACAAACTTGGAGCCAAAGACAGTCCTGTTATGCAAAGCACAAATGTCCACTGCAGAGGACGCTGGCTCTCAGCAGGATAAAAGTAAACTTGAAGTCAAAAATTGCAAAAAAAAAAAAAAAAAAAAGTGACATAGAAAAACTTACCATCAATTTTCCAGCATTCGAAAACTGGGAATGAAAGTGTCCAAGTGTCCTCTTTTGTCCAACTTCCATATTTCTTCCCCCCTCTTTAATCCCGCCCCCCTCTTACCCAAGAGGAGATGGGGGCGCCGGTGGTGCAGCTGTGCACCCCCATCAGTATCTGCTCGGACGCGGTCCTCTCGTCCACGCGGGACGGCGACGGAAACAAAGTGATCCTCTTACTTGGGGGGGGGAGTAGGCGAGACAAGTCGAGGACGAAAGGAGGAAAGGAATGGAGGAAAGAAAAGGAAAGGAGGAAGCACACGAGGGAGCGAGGAAAGAAAGTGAAAAGGCCAAAGCGGCTTCAGGTTGACTTGTCGTTGGCCGAGTGGAAGGAAACCAGCTTGCGAGACGGAAAAAGATAATACGACCCCCAACGCTCTACACTCTCTCTCTCTCTCTCTCTATCTTTCTGTCAACCTCAATCCCTCCTTTTCTCTACATACACAAGACCCCTCCTCCTGCTGCTGGAATGCAAGGCAACACTTCCAAGAGGCCCTCTTCCACAGGCCTCAATGCACCTTGACCTCCAATGTGTGTGTGTGTGTGTGTGTGTGTGTGTGTGTGTGTGTGTGTGTGTGTGTGTGTGTGTGTGTGTGTGAACATGGAAGAGATAGGGCATGTCAATCAGATCGCAGCCATAGTTGAAGTGTCTCTGAGTCCAGTGGGCAATGTGCTTCCTCAACACCAGAGGGCGACTCTGGTCATTTTGTGGTGTTTTGCTGCATGACACTGCAAAAAACTGAAATTTAAGTACCGGTAAGATGAAATATCTCAAATAAGGATGATATTTGCTTATTTTCTGTCTGATAAGAGAATTCTTCTCATTAAGCAGATTTTATGTTAGAGTGTTTTACTTGTTTTAAGGGTTTTGGTTCTAAATGATCCCAGTAAGATATTATAGCTTGTAACTGAGATTTGATGACCTATGCTTGAAACTAGAACATCAACTGTTGCAAAGCTGTGTCATCAACACTCACAAGTATAAAACTACTTTTTTAAAGTAATAATTTCTTATTTCAAGCATAAAAAAAATCATGTCAAAATAATGGCACTAGCATTTACTTCATTTAAAAATATTCTTCAACATATTGAGCAAAAAGGTATCTTTTTTTTTTCTACCAAGAAATGTGCACTTGTTATTAATGAGAATGTACTTATTTTAAGGTATTTTTTGGTTCATTGAGGTTAGCTTATTTTACTTGTTTTGGAAAGTCTTGACAAACAAGAATATTCTTGTTCTATTGGCAGATAATTTTGCTTAGTTCAAATAAAATACCCCTCATTTTTGTATTTTTTTTTTCTTGTTTGTGAACACTTGACTTTTTGCAGTGTGAGGAAGAAAACTGCCACATAATACTCACTTTCTACGTGTCGTCTGAGTGGTTGAGAACATTTCAGTGTGTGTTTGTCGTTGTGGCTTTTGCAGCCCTTTGAGACACTCGTGATTTAGGGCTATATAAGTAAACATTGATTGATTGATTGATTTAAACGGCATCCGCGTTGGTTCGTACCGTGATTGTAATCCTCAAAGACTTGTGGATATTTCAGTAATAAAAGTGACGATGAAATCATTTTTATTTTGATATCTCAATATAAACTGGTTTAACCAAACAAAGTGATCAAAGGATCAACCCGAGTTCAGTTCAAAAATTCCTAAAAACACAAGAGTTAAAGTTAAAGTTAAAGTACCAATGATTGTCACACACACACACACTAGGTGTGGCGAAATTATTCTCTGCATTTGACCCATCACCCTTGATCACCCCCTGGGAGGTGAGGGGAGCAGTGAGCAGCAGCGGTGGCCGCGCCCGGGAATCATTTTTGGTGATTTAACCCCCAATTCCAACCCTTGATGCTGAGTGCCAAGCAGGGAGGTAATGGGTCCCATTTTTATAGTCTTTGGTATGACTAGTGCTCCTGTTGTTTGGAGAAACTTGGAGCGCTGTAAACACATTGACAGATCCTTGCATCGCTAATTTAACCTTGCTGGCAAACACAGAACACCGATGCCCAAACTTGTGATTTACATAACTGAGGTGTTCCTCAAGGCACCTGTTTACATACTTGCCAACTTTGAGACCTCCGAATTCGGGAGATTGAGGGGGTGGGGGGTGGGCTGGGGCGGGGTATATTTATAGCTAGAATTCACTGAAATTAAAGTATTTCTTATATGGTGCTGAAGAAGGGTAAGGTGGAGGACAAGTTCCGGTTTAACATCTCAGGCACGGCCATTCCAACTATCTCAGAGAAGCCAGTCAAGAGCTTGGGCAAGGTTTTTGACTGCTCTTTGAGAGACACAACATCCATCCAGTCAACATGCGCTGAGTTGGATGGCTGGCTGAAATCCGTGGACAAGTCAGGCTTACCTGGGAAGTTTAAAGCCTGGATTTACCAGCATGGCATTCTTCCCAGGATCCTGTGGCCCCTCCTCATCTACTCGTTCCCCATCTCGACAGTTGAGATCCTAGAGCGGAGGGTCAGCAACCACCTCCGGAGATGGCTGGGACTACCTAAGAGCCTGAGTAGCATTGCACTCTACGGGAACAGCAACAAACTGCAGTTGCCTTTCAAATCCTTGGAGGAGGAATTTAAGGTAACTAGAGCCAGAGAAGTGGTACAGTACAGGGACTCAAGTGATCCGAAGGTGGCCAAAGCAGGGATCCAAGTGAGGACTGGCAGGAAATGGAGGGCAGAGGAAGCAGTTCAAGAGGCAGATGCAAGGCTGCGACATAGGAGCCTGGTTGGAGCAGTTACACGGGGTCGAGCTGGGCTAGGGTCCTTTCCAACTCCCCAACTGAACACTAGGGGGAAGGAAGGCCGACGTTTTGTTCAGGATGAGGTGAGAGCGGCAGTGGAGGAGACAAGAACCTGCAAGGCTGTTGGAATGAAGCAACAGGGAGCTTGGACAAGATGGGAGAATGCGGTTGAGAGGAGAGTGACCTGGGCTGAGCTTTGGAAAGCCGAGCCGCAACGCATCAAATTTCTCATCCAGGCAGTATATGATGTGCTCCCAAGCCCTTCAAACTTGCACACATGGGGCATAGCAGAGACATCAGCATGCCCACTGTGCTCCAAGCGAGGAACCCTGGAACACACCCTCAGTTGCTGTACAAAGGCACTTGGAGATGGAAGGTACAGGTGGAGGCATGACCAAGTCCTGAAGACCATCGCTGAAGCCATTAGCACAGGACTGGCATGGGCAAAACAATTCCACCCCTCCAAGAAAACCATCGCCTTTGTCAGAGCTGGGGACACGCCAACTCCTGCTAGGAAAACATCAGCAGGCATCCTGACGTCTGCAAAAGACTGGCAGTTGTTGGTGGACCTTGAAAACCAGCTGAAGTTCCCCAGCCATATCGCAGTCACCACCCTGCGACCAGACATTGTCCTTGTGTCTGAGTCCACCAAACAAGCTGTGCTGCTGGAGCTGACAGTCCCGTGGGAAGATCGCCTGGAAGAAGCCTTCGAGAGGAAGCTCTCCAAGTATGCAGGACTGGTCAGCGACTGTCAGCAGGCTGGTTGGAGAGCAAGGTGTTTCCCTGTGGAGGTTGGATGTAGAGGATTTGCAGCCCGTTCCTTGGTCATTGCCTTCAGCAGTTTGGGCATCGATGGAGAGAGAAAGAGGAGAGCCATCCGCAGTACCACCGAAGCGGCGGAAAGGGCCTCGAGATGGTTGTGGCTCAAAAGAGGAGATCCTTGGAGTCATGGTAGCTAGCGAGCCGTCTGGACACAAGCCGGGGGATTTGATCACCCCCGGTTGGGTCGCTTGGAGGAGGGCGTATGACCAGTTGAGAGACCCGAAACGCCCGGTGAATCCAAGAGGTCACTGAGGATGTGTCCAGACTAAGCATCAGTAGATGTATGTACACAACATATGTATATATATATATATATATATATATACAGTAATGAAAACACAGTTGTTCTACTAACTGTACTGTACTTGCTGCTTACTTTGAAAAACAAAACAAAAAACACTTACCTTTCACTATTTGAGTAGCTTTTGTTCTGCCATTTGAGGACTGGCGAGCGATCTCTGAATCCGGGAACATATCCTTCACGGATTTGTTGAAAACATCCGCAAATGAGAACGGAATGTTGCTTGCAAGGCGGCCCATAATACTGCGTTGCCGCCGCCTTCGTGCTTCTCTGACTGTTCATGAGTGACTATATCCATTCGGCCACTGTGTTATGGGTTATAGATAAACCTATGGATAACAGAGACATATATAATAGTCTCCTTTTCAGGTGAGAGAGGACGCTAAAGGCAGTGCCTTTAAGGCACGCCCCCAATATAGTTGTCCGGCTGGAAATTGGGAGATTTTCGGGAGAATGGTTGTTCCGGGAGATTTTCGGGAGAGGCACTGAAATTCAGGAGTCTTCCGGAAAATTTGGGAGGGTTGGCAAGTATGTCTGTTTAAGTCCTCTCCTTTTTGGCCGTGACATTTTTTTTCAGACTCTGATTAATGCTACAAAGGCCCCTTTGTACACTAAGCCGGGCTAAGGTTATCCAGGGTAAATCCCACCTAACCTTATCCTTGTCCACACACACACACAATGGTCGTTTAAGACCCCCTCGTGTCCGCCGGCGCAACGCGACCTAGTACGCACGTCATAGTTGCTTTGTGTGCAAGTTCTTCAATTACATTTAACTTACCGTATTTTTCGGACTATAAGTCGCAGTTTTTTTCATAGTTTGGCCGGGCTCCAGTGCGATTTATAAATGTTTTTTTCTTTCTTTATTATGCATTTTCGGCAGGTGCGACTTATACTCCGGTGCGACTTATACTCCGAAAAATACGGTATCTGTTAACTGGAATCCAGTGTGCTGTGGGGCCCTATTGTAGTGTATCACACCTGAGCCGTCATAAATTAATCAAATATTTAATGGACATGTGAAAGTAAACAACTTTTTAGCAAACTTTATATACTCTGGACCTAGTTGTTGAATCCACGACATACAAGGCGGACAATAACTGATACAATCTGCTTTGCCAGTCCAAAAACATTCACTGTTTTCTGTAGTCTTCCCTTGATGGCCAGGTAATACAAAGCACATGCTGCCTTTTTTATCACATCCGCATTCTCCTTCGACAAATGGACGAAGTTTTCCGCTAAGTAGAATCACAGCTGACCTGGACACTCAAAAGTTCTCTTGCCATTCCTCTGACACAACACACGCGTCGACAAACATATCCCACCAGCATACTTGCCAACCCTCCCAGATTTTCTGGGAGACACCCGAAATTCAGCGCCTCGCTCGAAAACCTCCCGGGACAAATTTTCTCCCGAAAATCTCCCGAAATTCAGGCGGAGCTGGAGGCCACGCCCTCTCCAGCTCCATGCGGACCATAACGTCCTCCCAGCGCGGTAACAACACACAACAACAGCTTTCACATTTTCGTCTACCGTAAAGTAGTTTGTCTGCCGTAAACAGCAATGTTGTGACACTCTTAAACAGGACAATACTGCCATCTGCTGTACATGCATATGTGACAATAACATCTACGGCTTTTAGAGAGTGCAGTGCACAACTGCGCACACAACAAGGAGACGAAGCAGAATGCATCATCAGAGAGGGTGTTCAGCATGGTTAGAAAAATAGTGACAGAGAATAGAACAAGGATGGACAATTCAACCCTTAACTCAACAATGAGTAGATGAGTGTTGTGTGTGTGTGTATATGTGTAAATAAATGAACACTGAAATTCAAGTATTTCTCTTATATATATATATATATATATATATATATATATAGCTAGAATTCACTGAAAGTCAAGTATTTCTTATATATACTTGGTGAATTCTAGCTGTAAATATACCCCTCCCCTCTTAACCACGCCCCCCCGACCACGCCCCGCCCCCCCACCTCCCGGAATTGGAGGTCTCAAGGTTGGCAAGTATGCCCACCAGGCTGCCGTTCTGTCAAGCGTTATCCAAAACCGTCGCTCAACATTGCTATGTTGCCGTCTGAGATGTGTTGTATCCCAAATAGCTGCAATCGCGCGTTTCCTTCTCTTAAGGTATTCATGTGTGATTTCTGCAATGTTTTTATATGAGGGTTTCCGCAGGTCATTGGGGCGGTATAGCTCGGTTGGTAGAGTGGCGGTGCCAGCAACTTGAGGGTTCCAGGTTCGATCCCCTCTTCCACCATCCTAGTCACTGCCGTTGTGTCCTTGGGCAAGACACTTTACCCACCTGCTCCCAGTGCCACCCACACTGGTTTAAATGTAACTTAGATATTGGCTTTCACTATGTAAAAGCACTTTGAGTCACGAGAGAAAAGTGCTATATAAATATAATTCACTTCACTTCATTGAAAAGCATTCATTTAGATCTGCTGATGTCTGCAGGAACCCACACAATGTTAGTGAAATACAAATAAACACCATTCTGATCATTTCTAAACAGAACATGGATGTAGACAACATGTTGAGTTAACGTGTAGATTTTGTTACAATTTAATGTAAAAGCGCTTTGAGTCACTAGAGAAAGACGCTATATAAATATAATTCACTAGGGGCGGTATAGCTCGGTGGGTAGGGTGGCCGTGCCAGCAACGTGAGTGTTCCAGGTTCGATCCCCGCTTCAGCCATCCTAGTCACTGCCGTTGTGTCCTTGGGCAAGACACTTTCCCCACCTGCTCCCAGTGCCACCCACACTGGTTTAAATCTAACTTAGATATTGGCTTTCACTATGTAAAGCGCTTTTAATCACTAGAGAAAAGCGCTATATAAATATAATTCACTTCTCAATTTGGACATTGATTTATTGATATGTTGTCAGCGCTTCCGTAATCATTTAACTTTGAGTATTGTTTTAAAGTTGAAACAACTGACATGTTTTCAACTACATTTCAATACTGAACAATTAAGGAATGCCAGCTAAGAATTGCTGCACCGTCATAACATAACTTAAAACCACTATCAAGACAACAACATGCTGAGGAATATCATAGATGAAATGGATCAGGATAAACGGATGAATGATATCATCGTGACAGGGCACCGAATTAAACCAAGATCCTATGCGAAAGCTGTGAATAATGAAGGTGAACCAGATGAAATGGATATGGTCTCAGCAGAACAGCAAGTGGTCAACTTTCTGCAATCAAAAGAAAATGAAATTGACATTAATACCATCGAAACATGCATCCCACTGAACGGAAGAAACAACAACGCCACTCCAGTCGTTCTCGTGAAACTTGTAAACAGAAAATCTAAAATGGCATTGCTGAGACAGGGAAAGAAGCTGAAGGGAACAAATGTGTACATGAATGAGCATCTCACAAAACGTAATGCTGGAATCGCCAAGAAAGCACGCGACTTGAGAAAGCAGGGAAAAATCCAGGGAACTTGGAGATCCAACTGTAAAATCTACATCAAGCTGAATGGAGGTCCAGAAGCAAGAGTACTTGCTGTCCATGACATCAAGGACCTGGACAATTTTTTAAGTTTACACAGCTTCCACAACAACGATGATAATGGACTCTGACAGAAAACAAGCACCTAAATTCAGCATCAACACTACTATGTTCCAAGGGACGACTAAACAAGAGGACCTAGATTCAGGATTGCATCCACCTACACTTAGAGATTATTGAAACAACATCAAAGATTGTTGAACAAGAAAACATGGAACTAAAAAATTTCTGCAACAAAGATCACAAAAACCAGGATTTGGAAAATGATATAGATCCAGATACAAATTTTTTCTCCCAACTTCAGTAATAATTGTTTTTATTATACGGATGATCAATATAACAGCAACATTAAATGTGATAACAAATTGTCAATTATTCATTTTAATAGCAGAAGCTTGTATGCAAATTACAACAATATTAAGAACTTTTTGGAACACATCAACGAACCCTTCAAAGTGATTGCTGTCACGGAAACATGGATTGATGATAAAAAAGGAATAGATTTTGATCTGGATGGATATGAACTAAACTACATCAACAGAAACAACAACAATGGAGGAGGAGTAGCTGTGTACGTGATGAAGAACCTGAACTACAAAGTGGTAAAAAACATGTCATTTGCTATAGATAATATCTTAGAATGTATAACAATTGAAATATGTCAGGAAAAAAGCAAAAACATATTCATCAGTTGTATATATAGATCACCCAAGTCAAGTATAGAAACATTTGAAGAATGGATCAAGGCTACTTACATGGACAATGGGCAAAGAATAATTTTCTTATGTGGTGACTTTAATATTGACTTATTGAACCCTAACAAGCAAAAGTCTATTGATGACTTCATTGATACAATGTACAGCATCAGTTTATATCCTAAAATCACAAAGCCAAGCAGAATTACAGGACACTGTGCCACGCTTATTGATAATATTTTTACCAATGATTTTGATAATAACACTACAAGTGGTCTACTTATAACCGATGTTAGTGATCATCTGCCAGTTTTTACAATATATGATGGAAACTACAAGAAGAACATGGAAGACAAAAGGACATTTCGAAGACTGTGCACAGAGAAGAGGATGATTGCTTTCAAAATTGAGCTACAAAAGCAAGATTGGGACAATGTGTACAATGAAAATGAGGTTGATGAAGCATATGAACATTTCTTAAACAAGTTCATAATACTTTATAACAAACATTGTCCATGGATACAACTCAGTAATAAGCAGAGAAAGAATAATCAACCATGGATGACAAAAGGATTAAAAAATGCTTGTAAAAAGAAGAATACACTATATAGGAAATTTATAGCACAAAGAACTATAGAGGCAGAAATTAAGTACAAAAAGTATAAAAACAAGTTAACATACATACTACGATTATGTAGAAAAGAATATTACAGTGAATTATTGGACAAGAACAAAACTAATATGAGAGCAACATGGGGCATCCTCAATAGCATTATTAAAAATGGCACTAAGAGGGACTACCCTCAATACTTCTTAGACGGAAAAAAAAAAAAAAAGACAACATAAAGGAAGTAGTTGAAAGCTTCAATAATTATTTTGTAAATATTGGACCAAAATTGGAAGAAAGGATTCCAGACCCAGTTTCAATTGAGGACTATAATGATACCATAGAGCGAAATCCCAACTCCATGTTCCTCAGTAATGTGACACAGGAGGAAATAGTTACAATCGTGAAAAAATTTAAATCTAAGACTTCAACTGATTGTAATGAAATTGATATGGAAACGATAAAAAAGGTTATTGAAGAGATCTCAGGACCATTAATGTATATTAGTAACCTATCATTTCAAACAGGTACATTTCCAAACAAAATGAAAATAGCTAAAGTTGCACCAATTTACAAGACTGGCGACAAACATCAATTTACAAACTATAGACCTGTTTCCTTACTTCCACAATTTTCTAAAATCATTGAAAAACTGTTCAATAACAGATTAGAGAGTTTCATAAATAAAAATAGAATACTCGAAGAAAATCAATATGGATACAGAGCTAATGTTTCAACTTCGATGGCTTTAATTGAAATTACAGAAGAAATTACCAATGCTATAGATAATAAAAAATGTGCGGCAGCAGTTTTTATGGATCTAACTAAAGCATTTGACACAATTAATCACAATATTTTAATCAAAAAACTAGAACGATATGGCATCAGAGGGTTAGTCTTAAACTGGATAAGAAGTTATCTAATGAACAGGAAACAATACGTGAAACTAGGCGAACACACCTCTACAACGCTAAATATATCCCGTGGACTACCTCAGGGATCAATACTAGGACCTAAATTATTCAATCTATATATAAATGACATTTGTAAAGTTACAAAAGATTTAAAGTTAGTATTATTTGCGGATGATACAACAGCATTTTGTTCAGGAGAGAACACACAGAAGATACTACAAATAATAACAGAAGAAATTAACAAATTAAAAAGATGGTTTGACAAAAACAGACTATCGTTGAATCTCAGTAAAACTAAAATAATGCTATTTGGTAACAGTAGAAGAGAAAGTCAAACTCAAATACAAATAAACGGAATAGAAATTGAAAGAGTAAATAAAACCAAATTTCTAGGTATAATGATTGATGATAAATTGAACTGGAAATCTCACGTAAAAAATATACAACATAAAGTAGCAAGAAACACGTCAATAATGAATAAAGCAAAACATGTTCTAGACAAAAAATCACTTCATATTCTCTACTGCTCACTAGTGTTACCATATCTGAGTTATTGTGCAGAAATATGGGGTAATAATTACAAAAGTACACTTCATTCATTAACGGTGTTACAAAAAAGATCAGTTAGAATAATACATAATGTTGGATATAGAGAACATACAAATCCTTTATTTATTGAATCAAAGATACTGAAATTCTACGACATAGTGAATTTGCAAACAGCTAAAATTATACACAAAGCAAACTATAACCTGCTACCCAAGAATATACAACAATTCTTCTCAAAAAAAGAGGAGAAATACTTAGGGAGAAATGTAATTTAAAACATTTGTATGCACGTACAACACTTAAGACCTTCAGTATATGGAATTAAATTATGGAATGGATTAAGCAAAGCAATCAAACAATGTACTAATATGATCCACTTCAAGAAACTCTTCAAACTTAAAGTGTTTACAAAGTACAAAGAAGAAGAACCATGATAAACATTCTGAATTTATTTAACTCATCCATTCTTTCATTATTTCACTCACAAAATAATCTTACTTATCTCAACATATGAAATGTAACTTACTTCACCAATTATCATTTATTTACTTATTTTATTGTGATTACTTATGGAGTATATTGTGAATAAATTGAGAACAGGAAGTGAACAAAAGTTTTAGCAACTGTTATGTAAAAGAAAAGGGGTAGGATTAAATAAGCTCTGCTTCTTCCTACTCCTTTTCGAACATGTTGAAAAGAGAAACTGGAGATTGTGATGTATCATGTTGTATACTTGCATGTTCGAAATAAACTCAAACTCAAACTATCGACCGTTCGTACAAGAAAAAGTAAAGGGGCATTTTTTAGATAAGAGTGGGACGACGTGGCGCAGTTGGGAGAGTGGCCGTGCCAGCAACCTGAAGGTTCCTGGTTTGATCCACAGCTTCTACCAACCTAGTCACGTCCGTTGTGTCCTTGAGCAAGACACTTCACCCTTGCTCCTGATGGGCTTTTTAGGGCCTTGCATGGCAGCTCCCGCTATCAGTGTGTGAATGTGTGTGTGAATGGGTGAATGTGGAAATAGTGTCAAAGCGCTTTGAGTGCCTTCGAGGTAGAATAGCGCTATACAAGTATAACCCATTTACCATAAAAGTCAAGTTGTCACATCGTGGTGAGGGAAGTCCTGTTTTGGGGTTGTCTGGCAAACCTCCTGTTTTATTTTGAAAATCCTAACCATCCAGACTACCTCTGCTACCCATGATATTCATGTCCGCTATAGTTCATGCTTCATGCCATGCCACAGTAAGTGTTTATTAGTTTCACGTCCATAGTTTTGCCTTTGTCCTAGTTTTTGTTTTCTTAGCCAAGTTTATCTCCGCCTGTGAGCGCGCCTTTTGTTTGTATCCTTTTTTTTGTAGTTTGCTAGTGTTTAAAATAAAAGACGTCACTACCTTCACGCCATGTCCGGTCCAAGTTCACTTGCATCTCGGGAAAACAACCACTCCATAGTCCACGTCCTGACATTATGTCACCAGCACGATCAAAAGACACAGACAGGCTTAAATAGCAGTGACATGATTAGTGACAGGTGTGCGAGTGCAAATGAATCAGGTGTGTGACATGAAACAGGTGCGTGACATGACAGGTGAAAACTAATGGGTTGCTATGGTGACAAAACAAACAAAAGTGCACAAAGAGTCCAAAAACAAAACCGAACATGACTAAAACAAAACATGATCACACAGACATGACACAAGTAAGGGAAAGTAAATAATTGAGCTGCCACTAACGATTATTTAACAGTTGACTCAATTATTGCTTATGATCAGTTTGACATTGAATCTGCTATTTGATTTTAGCTTATTTTTAAAACCTGTTATAGTAAGTTCAATTGGGGTTAAAATGAACGATTTTACTTTATTACACAAAGTACAGCAGACAAACTTAAAGTGCAAGATGTCCTGTAAACAGGACATTTCATGGTAAAAAAATAACATTTTATTCAGTACTGTTAGGGTTATTTAGCTGTAATTATGTATCTAAAAGAATAAAAGTGGAAACAACAACATTCTAAGCGACTTGTCGACAATAACTCATCTTAGTGGATTAATTTGTATTATGGACATTGTCAATTATGTTGACTAATCGTTGAGGCACCAGTAAATACTCTCCCTTGTTTAAGTATGGACATGCAAAAGCCACTTTCTTCATTGAAAGGCCCCTCTAACGCTGACAACATTAGCACTTAATTCATCGTTCTTGACCTAAAAAAGATGTCTACAAATAGACACTGCAGTGATTTTAGGCACGTTTCACCACATTTCGAAACGCCCACTTTTAGCTCTAAAATGTAGGCGGGTCTGCATCAGCCTGCTGACATCACCTTCAGAAGGCTGGAGGCAATTTCCTATTGCTTAGTTTGTGTTTTGGTAGCATCTTCATCCCGAATTGTGTTATTTTTGTGCAGAATTTGAAAAAAAATTTGGGGAGAAAGACCGAGTCAGAACCTGCGGCACAATATTCTGTACATGATTAATGTACAAACCCTGTTTCCATATGAGTTGGGAAATTGTGTTAGATGTAAATATAAACGGAATACAATGATTTGCAAATCCTTTTCAACCCATATTCAATTGAATGCACTACAAAGACAAGATATTTGATGTTCAAACTCATAAACTTTATTATTTGTTTGCAAATAATAATTAACTTAGAATTTCATGGCTGCAACACGTGCCAAAGTAGTTGGGAAAAGGCATGTTCACCACTGTGTTACATGGCCTTTCCTTTTAACATCACTCAGTAAACGTTTGGTAACTGAGAAGACACATTTTTTAAGCTTTTCAGGTGGAATTCTTTCCCATTCTTGCTTGATGTACAGCTTAAGTTGTTCAACAGTCCGGGGGTCTCCGTTGTGGTATTTTAGGCTTCATAATGCGCCACACATTTTCAATGGGAGACAGGTCTGGACTACAGGCAGGCCAGTCTAGTACCCGCACTCTTTTTCTATGAAGCCACGTTGATGTAACACGTGGCTTGGCATTGTCTTGCTGAAATAAGCAGGGCGTCCCTGGTAACGTTGCTTGGATGGCAACATATGTTGCTCCAAAACCTGTATGTACCTTTCAGTATTAATGGTGCCTTCACAGATGTGTAAGTTACCCATGTCTTGGGCACTAATACACCCCAATACAGATGCTGGCTTTTCAACTTTGCGCCTATAAGAATCCGGATGGTTCTTTTCCTCTTTGGTATGGAGGACACAACGTCCACAGTTTCCAAAAACAATTTGAAATGTGGACTCGTCAGACCACAGAACACTTTTCCACTTTGTATCAGTCCATCTTAGATGAGCTCAGGCCCAGCGAAGCCGACGGCGTTTCTGGGTGTTGCTGATAAAACGGTTTTCGCCTTGTATAGAAGAGTTTTAACTTGCACTTACAGATGTAACGACCAACTGTAGTTACTGACAGTGGGTTTCTGAAGTGTTCCTGAGCCCATGTGGTGATATCCTTTACACACTGATGTCGCTTGTTGATGCAGTACAGCCTAAGGGATCGAAGGTCACGGGCTTAGCTGCTTATGTGCAGTGATTTCTCCAGATTCTCTGAACCCTTTGATGATATTACGGACCATAGATGGTGAAATCCCTAAATTCCTTGCAATAGCTGGTTGAGAAAGGTTTTTCTTAAACTGTTCAACAATTTGCTCACGCATTTGTTGACAAAGTGGTGACCCTCGCCCCATCCTTGTTTGTGTTGACTGAGCATTTCATGGAATCTACTTTTATACCCAATCATGGCACCCACCTGTTCCCAATTAGCCTGCACACCTGTGGGATGTTCCAAATAAGTGTTTGATGAGCATTCCTCAACTTTATCAGTATTTATTGCCACCTTTCCCAACTTCTTTGTCACGTGTTCCTGGCATCAAATTTAGTTAAGTTAATGATTTTTTGCAAAAAAAGAAAAATGTTTATCAGTTTGAACATCAAATATGTTGTCTTTGGAGCATATTCAACTGAACATGGGTTGAAAAGGATTTGCAAATCATTGCATTCAGTTTATATTTACATCTAACACAATTTCCATCCATCCATCCATTTTCTACCGCTTATTCCCTTTGGGGTCGCGGGGGGCGCTGGAGTCTATCTCAGATATGGGAACAGGGTTTGTACAATGTAGTCAACTTTAGAGCATTTGTTGCACCGTGCTCCACCATTTTGAGATCTGACGTCACTACGCACGTTGAGTAATGACGTCATCCCCACCTGGAAGAATTGATAAGAGAACTGTTTGAATAAATGGCAAGCGATTCCAAGGAATTGATACACTGGGAACCATATTCGATTCCCATGCCTGGTCACAGAGTCGTTCTGAAGCCATTCCTTTGTTATTTTAGCTGTGTGGGTCATTGTCTCGTTGAAAGGTGAACCTTCAGCCGAGTCTGAGGTCCTGAGCACTCTGGAAGAGGTTTTCTTCCAGGATATCTCTGTACTCATATTCATCTTCCCTCCAATTGCAACCAGTCGTCCTGTCCCTGCAGCTGAAAAACACCCCCGTACCATGATGCTGCCACCACCATGTTTCACTGCTGTGATTGTATTGGGCAGGTGATGAGCAGTGCCTGGTTTTCTCCACACATACCGCTTAGAATTGATGCCAAAAAGTTCAATCTTGATCTCATCCTACCAGAGGATCTTATTTCATAGTCTGGGAGTCCTTAATGTGTTTCTTGGCTAACTCTATGCAGGCTTTCATATGTCTTACACTGAGGAGAGGCTTCCGTCAAGCCACTCTGCCATAAAGCCTCGAATAGTGGAGGGCTGCACCAAGATTTGACTTTGTGGAAGTTTCTCCCATCTCCCGACTGCATCTGTGGAGCTCAGCCCCAGTGATCTTTGGGTTCTTCTTTACCTCTCTCACAAAGGCTCTTCTCAGTTTGGCTGGACGTGTGGTCGTCCAAAACTTCTTCCATTTAAGTATTATGTAGGCCACTATGCTCTTAGGAACCTTGAGTGCTGCAGAAGCAGAAATTATTCTGTAACCTTGGCCAAATCTGTGCCTTGCCACAATTCTGTCTCTGAGCTCCTTGGGCAGTTCCTTTGACCTCATGGTTCTCATTCGCTCTGACACAGTGAGCTGTAAGGTCTTATGTAGACAGGTGGGTGCTTTTCCTAATCAAGTCCAATCAGCTTAAATAAACACAGCTGGCCTCCAATTAAGGAGAATAACCATCTCAAGGAGGATCAGAAGACATGGACAGCATGGGAGTAAATATGAGCGTCACAGCAAGGGCCTGAATACTTACGACCATGTGGTTTTTCAGTTTTTCTTTTTTAATTTTTGAGAAAAAAAATGTACTTTAGCAAATGACTGCAATGAAACACAGAGTAAAGATTTTAAGGGGTCTGAAAACTTTCCGTACTCACTGTGGGGGGTCCGTGATTATGCATGATTTTGGAGTAATATGAATACACGGTAAACACATTGTTCAATAATTTATATTTTGTACAAAATAAGGGGGCAAATTCAACCTGAGCAGCCGTTTTCCACTTGGCACTAGTGTTAGACTCATCTCCATTTAATAGCGTAACATTTTTTTGAGATGGGAAAATGTGCAGGGGACAAGTACCTCCTGCAGGAACATTTTCCCGCCAAAATCATTTTCTAAATCCGTCAATAGATGGCGTTTGGATAATAAAATATGTACAAACAGTTCCATTTAGCATTTTACTTTTTTCACTGTTTTTAGAAATCATGTCTGTTGTGCTCCTTGCATGAATATTTTGTACTAGTTACTAGTGTGTATTTTTTCCTTAATATAACTTGTAAACAAGTCTGTGACAAATAAATCATAATCATGTTACAGGGTAAAAACTTGATATGAGGGTGTCGCGGTAGGCTTTCCAAGATGCATAATGCGCAAGTAAATGTACCTATTTTAGTGCACTGCGGCAAGTCCTGAGTACACTGGAAGAATGCGCAGTACTAACTAGATGAGGCAGTGGCGATTATTTTTACACATTCATTTTCTACATTGTGGAACCTACAATCGGTGAAATGTTTTAATGTAAGCATCTTTCTTTCCACAACAATATGGACATACTGTAGCATCATTTTTATGGTAGGTTTATTTGAACAAAGGGAAATACTATTGACAAGCTGGTATTTATTTGACTGTCAAGCGAGTTGTTGACAAGCACTTGATTCAAAAAAGAGCTTATTATTTTCATTATATATCATTACCGACTGTATGCACAGTAAACACACATACTTTGTCATAAATAATTGCTTGTGTATTGTTCAAATCAGCCCCCCATCTAAAAAAAGTTTCACACTATGTGAAAAGATTTGTATACTTTTTAAACCAAACTTGAATTTAATTTGATATTTTGTACTAAAACTCATTGTAAATAAATTGGTCAATAATTTCATGAGCAAGCAACACATTTTACATAATTAAGACATGCATTTACAGACATTCTGGAGACACTCCTGACCTGAGATTGAAGCTAGTATTACAATACAAGGTCAGCACTAAAGCTGCACGCCAGAGGGGAAGAGTGAGAATGACTGGGGAAATTTACTAGTGCTGGAGCAGGAGGGGGCGAGGAATATGTTTGAGGTAAAATTTCATATCAAGCACACTGTCATTTAATGGACATTAAAAAAAAAAAAAGTTTTACCATTTCTCTTACTTGATAAGCACTGGTTTAGGACATGCAATTCAAAGACGAGACATGTATTTATTTGGCCTAAAAGGGCCATAAATACAATTTTATTCTATGGATTTATCAACAAGCCACAGAAAAAGTGCACGGCTGTCCACCACAGCACTTGAAACACCTCATTCTGGAACAGCCCAGGCAGACATGAAACCCATTTGAGAAACCTGAAGATGTTCTTCCTGTCTTAGAAAAATAAACGCCAACTGTGTGCAGACCTTGTACACGCAGAGAGGGGTGGGGCGGGGGGGGGGCTTGAGCTAAAATCAAAACGGGTAAACTATGAAACTATGTTTCATAAAGCTTGAAGCTGAATGTGCTTTTCTTTTAGCTGCGGGATTGCCTTTGTGCTCCGCTAATTTACTGAACTTCCACTTTGCCCTTGGCTTGATGCCCGTGGAATCATAAATGATGAAATCGGGAGCAGCAAAACAGTAATGGAGGAGCAAGAGCTGGAAAGCGAGTGAGCCCTGGATTTTGAAAAGGAAGGCAAGGGTTAAGAGGTCCATGGTGGGCCCCGGTTAAGATGCTTCATCTTGCCTGGGCAGCCACCTTGCGAATGACGCTCATGATGCGGCTGAAACGCTCACACAGCTCCAGCGTGGAGCAGGCGGGCACCTTTGGGGGGTCGTGGAAGCTTTTGATCTCCGTCGAGCAGTCCAGTAACTTGGGCAGGAAGTCGGTCAGCTTTTCCTGCAGGTTGGCTGTGGACACAAAGGGGGCGGACAGACGACGATAAGAAAACACAGAAGTGCATGGAAGGACTTTGCTTGGCTCGTTTTGAGCCTGGAAAATCAGACGGAAAATATTTGGACTAGGATATCGCAAGTGGCAGCACGTCCACAAACACAGTGAAAAGCCAGTAATGATCTGGACGATAAAAACAGTGGCCAGAACAAACTCTTGCTGGACTGATACGAACCAAACAGATATCACCGTAAGTCAGGCCTGGGCAATTATTTTGACTCGCGGGCCCAAATTTAGAGAAAAAAATGTGTCTGGGGGCCGGTATATCTAATTTATAGGAACACTAATACAAATACAAAATGACTATATCGTGATATTCGAGTATACGTTCTCACGCAGTTGCTTTTAGCTGCTGGCATTACACTACAGGCTCTCCTCGCTCTTTCCTGTGTCTCCTTCTCACAGACAGACAAGCGCACCTTCTTACACACGTCACGTCATACGTCACATACGTATACGCCCTCGCACATCAAAGAGGTAGCATCATGGGTAACGTTAGCTGTGATACTAGCGCAGCCGTGCGAGTGGTAATACGAGAGAGAGAAGGTGCGCATCTGGTAACAAATTAAGGAATAATTAATTCCCCCAAAAAACAGCAGGGGGTCCATCGTCTGACCGTGGTTTGGCTTCAAGTCGGAATATGTCGAACAGACAACCGTAATTTGTCAAGTGTGGAGCAAAAGCGTTGCTACAAAAAGTAGCATTACTACTAGTAATATGTAGCATCATTTGAAAAGTCACCTGCTAGAGAATGAAGAGTGCTTACTCCGCATGTGAACATCTCCGTTCAGTGCGACGCGCCCACACCATCAAAATGCCGAGGCAAACATTTCCAGATCAACACCGTATGAAAAAAAAAGTGATTTTTTTAGTTGTGATTTCCTTCTCTGCATGAAAGTTTTAATATTAATGCAGTATGAATAAGAATGTTTTAATGTAGACACATAGAATCATCATACTGCTGTGATTATATGCATCAAGTGTTCATTCAAAGCTAAGGCAAAATATCGAGATATATATCGTGTATCGCGATATGGCCTCAAAATATTGCGATATTAAAAAAAGGCCATATCGCCCAGCCCTAATTCCAACCATTGAAATATTTGTATACAAACGTAGTTATGGTAATTTGAGAACATCACTGCACATCATAATGGCAGGTACAGTTTCGTTTTTAAAGATCTAAAATTAGTTGGGAATGTCCGGCGGGCCAGATTGAAAAGCTCAATGGGCCTTAATTTGTTTGATGAAACATTTGAGATATATATATATATATACACACACACAGTCGCTGTCAAAAGTTTACATGGACTTGTAAAGAACATATTGTCATGGCTGACTTGAGTTTCCAATAATTTCTACAACTCTTAATGTTTTTGTGATAGAGTGATTGGAGCACATACTTGTTGGTCACCGAAAACATTATTGAAGTTTGTTTCTTTTATGAATTTATTATGGGTCTCCTGAAAATGTGACCAAATGTGCTGGGTCAAAAGTATACATACAGCAAGGTTAATATTTGGTTACAAGTCCCTTGGCAAGTTTCACTGCAATAAGGGTCTTTTGGTAGCCATCCACAAGCTTCTGGCAAGCTTCTGGTTGAATTGTTGACCACTCCTCTAGACAAAATTGGTGCAGTTCAGCTAAATTTGTTGGTTTTCTGACATGGACTTGTTTCTTCAGCATTGTCCACACATTTAAGTCAGGACTTTGGGAAGGCCATTCTAAAACCTTAATTCTAGCTTGATTTAGCCATTATTTTACCACTTTTGACATGTGTTTGGGGTCATTGTCCTGTTGGAACACCCAACTGCGCCCAAGACCCAACCTCCGGGCTGATGATTTTAGGTTGTCCTGAAGAATTTGGAGGCAATGCTCTTTTTTCATTGTCCCATTTAAAGCACCAGTTCCGTTGGCAGCAAAACAGGCCCAGAGCATAATACTACCACCACCATGCTTGGTGGTAGGCTTGGTGTTCTTGGGATTAAAGGCCTCACCTTTTCTCCTCCAAACCTATTGCTGGTACTGTGGCCAAACAGCTCAATTATAGAATTAATACAAAAATAAGAGTTGTAGAAAGTATTGGAAACTCAAGACAGCCATGACATTATGCTCTTTACAAGTGTATTTAAACTTTTGATTGCGACTATGTGTGTATATATATATACATATATATATATATATTAGAGATGCGCGGATAGGCAATTATTTCATCCGCAACCGCATCAGAAAGTCGTCAACCATCCGCCATCCACCCGATATAACATTTGATCAGAACCGCACCCGCCCTTTGTTATATATCTAATATACCGTATTTTCCGCACTATAAGGCGCACCTAAAAACCACAAATTTTCTCAAAAGCTGACAGTGCGCCTTATAACCCGGTGCGCTTTATATATGGATTAATATTACGATTCATTTTCATAAAGTTTCGATCTCGCAACTTCGGTAAACAGCCGCCATCTTTTTTCCCGGTAGAACAGGAAGCGCTTCTTCTTCTACGCAAGCAACCGCCAAGGTAAGCACCCGCCCCCATAGAACAGGAAGCGCTTCTTCTTCTACTGTAAGCTACCACCCGCCCCCGGAAGAAAAAGAAGCGCGCGGATATTTCGTTTCATTTCCTTTGTGTGTTTACATCTGTAAAGACCAGACTACAAAATGCACGTACGGTGAATATTCGCACCACAGGGAATGAGAAGTCGTCCTTCACTGTGGTTCTAGCTTGCCATGCTAATGGCCAGAAACTTCCTCCCATGGTGATATTCAAAAGGAAGACCTTGCCAAAAGAGACCTTTCCAGCCGGCGTCATCATAAAAGCTAACTCGAAGGGATGGATGGATGAAGAAAAGATGAGCGAGTGGTTAAGGGAAGTTTACGCGAAGAGGCCGGGTGGCTTTTTTCACACAGCTCCGTCCATGTTGATATACGACTCTATGCGCGCCCACATCACAGATGGTGTCAAAAAACAAGTGAAGCACACAAATACAACACTCGCCGTCATTCCGGGTGGATTAACCAAAGAACTCCAACCGCTGGATATTGGTGTCAACAGGGCATTCAAATCACGACTGCGAACGGCGTGGGAACAATGGATGACCGAAGGCGAACACACCTTCACTAAAACAGGCAGACAGCGCCGGACGACATACGCCAACATTTGCCAGTGGATCGTAAATGCCTGGGCAGATATTTCGGTCACAACTGTGGTCCGAGCTTTCCGGAAGGCAGGATTCACAGAACTACTGGACAACAACAGCGACACTGACTCCGATGACTTCGACGAGACGGAACCGGCCATTTTGGATCCCACGCTTGCGCAACTTTTCAATTCGGACACCGAAGACGAAGAATTCGAAGGATTTACGAATGAAGAATAACTTCAGAAGGTGAGCGCTATGTTTATTTTGTGTGTTGTGACATTAACGTTCGAGCAACATTATGTTGCTATTGCTCTACACCATTTTGAATTTTACTATGTTTGTGATTGCACATTTGCGTACATTTTGGGACAGAGTTGTTAGAACGCTGGTTTTCAATATATTATTAAAGTTTGACTGAACTATCTGACTGTTTTTTTGACATTCCCTTTAGCGCAGCGTAGGCGCGGCTTATAATCCGGGGCGGCTTATTGGTGGACAAAGTTATGAAATATGCAATTCATTGAAGGTGCGGCTAATAATCCGGTGCGCCTTATAGTGCGGAAAATACGGTAGATGATGCAAGGCATTAGTGAGGTTATAAAGCTTTTGCCTGTTAAAGAAAGGAGACTGATCCAATGCAGCACAGACATTCGCGTGCCACGCTGTCACGACCCAGACGCACACCAGTGCGCAATCATATGGGAGCCGCGCTGAGCGCACCTCCAAGCGCGTCTCGCTGCCGGCGACGGCCGGGTATGGTCCCGACGCTCCAGCGCCATCCATTTTCAGGGCTAGTTGATTCGGCAGGTGGGTTGTTACACACTCCTTAGCGGGTTCCAACTTCCATGGCCACCGTCCTGCTGTCTATATCAACCAGGGTGAGCCCCACCCCTTTCGTGAGCGCACTGCGCGCGGAGTGACCCCTGTTACGAGCCCCCGGCCACGGGGGTGGCGGGCAGGTAAGCTGCTTACCTGCCCGCCGGCCGTGACGCCGGCCGCGGCGAAGGCGGACGAGGCGGGGTGTCGGTGCGGTGGGCGCGGTGGTGACCCTGGACGTGCGTCGGGCCCTTCTCGCGGATCGCCTCAGCTACGGCTCCCGGTGGGGCCCTCTCGGGGGAAGGGGCCTCGGTCCCGGACCCCGGCGAGGCGTCCCTTCTCCGCTCCGTAAAAGTGTCCATCTCTTTTTTTTTTTTTTTTCTGTTGTGGCATATGCAGCAGGTGCCTGCTCGTTTTTCGTATGTGGGTAACAACATTTTACTATGTATATATATTTCCGAATCGGTTTAACTGCCACCCGCCTGAATCTATTTAAAATCTAATTTTTTTTTTATTTCAACCGCCCGACCAGACCCGACCCGCGGATAAAATCTAATTTTTTTTAATTTCATCCGCCCGATCCGCGGATAATCCGCGGACTCCGCGGTTGTGCCCGCAAACCGCGCATCTCTAATATATATATATATATATATATATTTATACCCACTACAACCAATAACCTATTTAAAATTAAAGTGTCTTTTCCCGTCAATGACTCACGTTCCATCTCTTGTCCCAGGTAGGAGCACCAGCGGTTCCTCATGTCTTCTACTGCTAGCAGGTCCTTGTCCGTGTCATCGACCAGCAGCAGGGGGATGCAGGGCACCACCAACTCATTCATGATTCCCAAACCAGTGGTCACCTCCGGTTCTTCTGCCGACTCAAACATGACCGCTGCTTGCTCGTTTAATTTCTGCGTAATGGTAAACACATTGCATGCGATGACAGTGAGTTAATAAAAACTTTCAACTGCTAAATAAGTACAATCAATGAGTCAGTGGCTTTATTTTTCACACAAACATTACAAAACATTCAAAGCTGTACTTGAGACATATCATCTTTACTTCCTGATGAGGAAAGGTACCATTGTATTAGAAGAGATTTTACAAATGCTCACTTTAGAATTTCTTCTGATTGTGGGTGTATCACATTTGTATCGCTCACTGTGCCATATTGATACAATAGTAGGGAAGGGTACCAAATTTGGTACTTTTATAGGTATAAGTATGAGTTCAGACCGTACTGAAAAAAATCAAATGGTACAATATTTCAGTACCTTTGTTGCACGTGACAATACCTTTGGTTACAGATTCGGTGGTCAAGGAGGTAAATTTGTAGCAGACACCTCCAGGTAATGTTATTTTTCATGCCAACAAAGCAAGCATACCAGATAGAAAGCACTCAAAAGTAAGGCTCCACTTTTCAAAAAGTGCTAACTTGATGTTAACTTACATTGGATATGCCATGTACATGCTAATAATGATTAGCATTAGCAATTTTACATGGCGTTTCAACACCTCCAAATTTGGTAACAACAACTAAGATGCATGTTACAATTAAACAGCCGTTGTGTAATAAGTACAATACATAGGGTCCGATTTACTTAAGGTTTGTACGTGCAAACCTGATACTACACGCAAAGCTGATCTACTAAATGTGTGCAAAGTAAATTGCGTCTCTTAATTGAGCAGAATAAGGCGTGCAATCCATTTTGCGTCTGTCTACATTAATATGCAAAATAAATGCTGATCATCAAAACGGCCATGATACTGGGAGAAGATACAAATACAACCATTTAGCACGCAAAATGTAATTTATAAACACTCAATACCGTTTGCGAGCACTAATTTGCGTTTTATTTAAGTAAGAAGGATGTGCAAACTGACAGTGACACACACGGCTGCAGAATCAGTGCTTGTGCTGCTCACACAGACGATGGACAGCCGAGAATCCTATTCAGCAATTTACTTTTACAATTTTATAGCTGCTGAAGGACTTAAGGGGCTGATTAAAACAAATTTAAGTAATGGATTTTGGCGTCGATATGGTTATATATTTAGTAAATATATTAATATATTCCTACATGAAAAGACGTCCATTATGCATTTTCTTGCATTTGAGTCATTTCAGATGCTTGAATGCGCTAGTGATGCGATCCACAGCCTCGTGCACAAAATTAAGTGTGCATATGTTTCTATTGTCTAGATTGTGATTCAGAAAAGGTGTTACAGATGACAGGTGTGTGTTGTTGGTTCAAGATATTGCACAGGTAGGAACATGATAACATGAATGTGCAGAAAATTATCTTCGAGGGTAAAAGCCCCATTTGAACGCAAAATCCTCATTTAAATAAGGTGGTCAGCACCACTTTCTAATTGCACACGCAGTGTAAGTAGATATTAGTCAAACGGGCCCTTACAGTGTAAACACTTAGTAAGACTCAACAAAAGACAAGACTGGCAAATTCAACTTAATGGAAAACTATTTTGTGACTACTGCCATCTAATGCAACTGTAAGCAAGTTCAACAATATAATACATGCAAATGATACTCAGAAGTTTAAGAAAACAAGATATATCAACTGGACAAAAAATGTAATTTAAAATGAAAAAAATTTGATTTAATTGTAAAAAACTATAACATTTATTACCACATATTACATGCAAAAGCACCGTAAATTGGTTGAGAACCGGTATCGATTCCCAGGTACCAGCAATCAGTTCAAACATGAAAGGTTTAAAAACCATAAACACCAATATCATATATATCGATATATTTGCTTTCCTCAAAATACAGATAAGAGTGAGTATCAAAAAGAAGAACAAAAAAAGTGTTAACATTTGGCTGTTCTGCTACTCGTCAACTTATTTTAATTAAAAAAGTTTATTCTGTAACATAAATCAGTAGCTTTGGATTTGACTAAATCTGATTTTACATTAATCAAATTAATTAATTTGAGATTATTTAATTTTCATCTCATAGTGGGATTGTATTGTGACATTTACTGGGTAAAGCTTAAGTTATTTTTTATGTGCTTTTTGAGAATCAGTTGTTGCACAATGAATTGTAAGATTAAAACTTGTTCTGCATAACTGTTTCTTGTATATTTTCTTTTGAACCCCAGAACGAATGGGGATCCAAATAGACAAAAAATATACCTTTGTCCAAATGCTGGTTTTAATGATTATTTAGTCCACTAGATCATTCAATCTGATCCATTTGCGATCGATTGAATGCCCTGAGATGACAAGGACCTGGATGAATGAGAACATTCATAGACATTCTTGTTGTGTGTTAAATTACCTCTTCCGGGTTGAGCTGTTTATGTTTTGGTTCACAGGTGAGTAAGATTGTTGTTTTGTGATCGTCTGTCCATTTGTCAAACTAGCTATTGGCTATTGCTTGCAAATTAATGAGCAACTTCCTTAACCTTAAGGGGGAACACCTAACATTTTTTTGGAATTTTGCCTTTCGTACATAATTATTGTGAGAGACAAGAACACACGTGTTTATTTATTTTTTTAAGGATTTTACAGATGATAAAAAAACACTTGCAAGATGCGGCTAATGGGAGTTGCCGTTGAAGTCTCCAAAGCCCTCCAAAACCACTTCAAAACCCTCCATCAACGTTTTATATATGTAGTAACAGACACGATCATTACAATATGTAATATGTACAATATTTACCATATTTTTATCATTTTATGCACAGTTGGAGCTAATTCTTTGGCACATTTATTTTCGTTTCCGTAGCAGCGCAATTCCGACTTCCCGCAACAAATATGTTCCTACTGCCTGAGTCAAAGGTGAGTGTATTTTCTAATCATGGCAGACTTGGTAATAGCAGTGTACAAAAAACATCGAATGTGGGCTTATACTTTACAGATACTGTAAAATGATTGTTCATGTTTTTCAGTCTGTACAGATTGGTGTCTTATCGCAGTGTTGTGCATTACAAACTCAAACCCATTTTGTGCTGACATAGAAGCTAGCTTTTCTTTTTCCGTTGTTAGCTTTTACGGCTAATATCAAAGCATGCCGATGTGTTACTATGCTAGAAAAAGAGTTCCTCAGTGTTTGCTCATACAGTAACAATGTCTCTACAGCTTGGTTATTATACAGGTTACGGAACATAAATAAAATGTTGGTGATGGTTTTTGAATGCATTCTTAAAGTGATTTAAGAAGTAGAATTGATTGCTCCCATTAGCTGCATTGCTAGTTACCAAGAATGAGCCAATTTTTATGTTTGAAAAAACCCCAAAAACTTTTGTTTTCTTGTCTCTCATAATGATTGTGAACGATAGGCCAAATTACCGCTAAAAAAGTGCAGTTAACCAAGCTGATGTGCCTCTGACAATGCAGAATAACGATGACATCTACTGTCTGAAATGCTAATTACAAGTTACCCAGACTGCCACATTATGTGTTTTTGTGAGCGAAGGGGAGTAGATAGGGTCGGGGGGAAAATAGTTAAATCTTTCTAAATAAATGGGGATCACTGGTCTTGGAAATATTTAGTTAAGATTCAGGCAGTGATTTTTCTACTACAGTATATAATGTGCTTTAAGCTGATGATTGCCAATGAATGTATAATTTTATGAAAATTGAATCTGAGTGATGATTAATAAGCAAAAGATTGTTACTGTAACTCACAGAAACTGTCCTCAAAGTTAGCCTAAAAAAGACCTGGGGCTTTTAAAAATGTACAAAGTTTGCCAAAGACGACCTGAGGGCTAAAACAATCTGATTTTATCGAGGATACGATGGCGCTGGATGATCATCGTTGAAGATACTGGCTTTTATCAGTAAAAATCTACACGTACACTTTGTCAAATCCACCTTAGAGCCTGTCTTACCTACTGGTGTTTGTTGACATTTGTATTGTTATAGACCAGTGGTTCTTAACCTGGGTTCGATCAAACCCTAGGGGTTCGGTGAGTCGGCCTCAGGGGTTCGCGGAGCCTACGCCGCGGAGGTCAAGACACACCCGACTCATTGTGTAAATAAAAATGTCTCCCTATCGGTGTATTATGGATACCCTCGAACAATGTTCCCTCTAATTTAACATATGCGTGAGCAGACACAAAAACTCCTTGAGCATTCAGTGGAGCACATGTGAGCGACGTCATACGTGCACATGCACTGTGGCCACACCAGCAGCACACCTGTCTCAAATCAGACTAAATAACAAGTTAAATGTTTTATTATTATAATCAAATGACAGCAGTCATTTCCATGAGATTATTTTCTAATTTAAGTGTTTTGACCCACCTACAATGACAATAACAAAAAATATTGTTTTTCATGAGCTGTGTACTAGTATTGTATGTCTGGGTGGAAAGCGAAGAAAAGGAACAGACTTTGCTGTGAAAATGACATGAGAGTGGCACTTGCCAAGGTGAAGCCACACATATCTGAACTGGTCTCTCAAAGGCAACAGCAGAAGTCAGACTGATTTGCAGGTGTGTAACTTGTTGTGAGTTCATGCACTGTGTTGGTTTTGTTCTTTGAACAAGGTGATGTTCATGCATGGTTCATTTTGTGAACCAGTAAAAAAACATAACTTTGCCTTGAATTTGAAAAAAAAAAAAAGGTTTTATTTTTCACTAAAGAAGGGTTTGGTAAATGCACATATGAAACTGGTTGGGTTCGGTACCTCCAACAAGGTTAAGAATCACTGTTATAGACATTTAGGAACCTTACAAAATCTCCTGTGGTGAAAACCATTTTTTGTATAAATATACCCTTGTAGAACAGACATGGTTTACAGTTTATGGTACTAATTGTGCACAGCCAAGAAGATAGGATACCGATTTTTAGTAATGTTCTTGGACAAAACAACAAGGTCCACTAAATTCAGTGACCTAATAATCTGGGAGAAAAATAAAGTTTTGGGTAAAAAAAAAATCAAGCTTGGATACCAGTGTATTAACTATGTCAACGTTAGTGGTGTTTTTGATTAAGAAAAGAGCAGGAGGCAAACAATTGAGCCACAGGTTCTGGACAAAGATCTGAGAAGACCAAATTAGACTCTGCCCAGCCAAGTTTTGAAGTGAACTGAGGCCTCATGTTAATGTGTTTACACTCACTGGCCCTCCAACCTCCTATTACCATTCCAAGGATAACATTATGAGCACAATGCTAGCATAAGGTTACTGAGTGCAGACTGCGAAAGACCAGTGCAAGGCAGATGACAAACATATTAACTGCTCGAATCAAGGGTTCATATCAAAGTCTGGAGGGGATTTTCATTGTCGTCTGTTGGATGAAAACCATTCAAATGAAAATGTTCAGTGGGTAAATCAAGGCTATGATATACTACAATGGTTGAATTTAGAGGAGGGGTTCTGGTCATGTTAGTTTAGTCGAGTCACTCAGAAGTAGTCTGATAAAGATTAAAGGGAGTTACAAAGACATGAACGAGATCAAATTCAACGCTAGACACAAAAGTTCACTTTCCAACACAAATCTTTCAGAAAATATTCTCAAGAACAGTCAATTTTACAGCAAGATTTGTCTCACCAGCAAACAATCCCGACGGTAATGACCAAGAAGCTCTTCGTCATGCCCTCGATACAGCCCCTTTGTCAAAAGCTCCTTGTTGTACTGGAACGAGTATATCAGGTACATCAGCGCCTCCACATAACTGAAAAGGAAAATATATAGTCACAAACAACATTAGGTAAAAAAGTACCGGTAAATTCTTCTCAAATCAGTACTTCTCCAATAGTGGGGCAGGGGGACTCTCAGTATTATTGTCTTTATTCACACTTAAACAATACACAAGCTTACAACTATGTAGGTGGCAGCAGTGTATAAAGTACTCAAGAGGCTGCCTGTTCAACCCAGTAGAAGCACACAGGAATTCCGGAACAAAAAGAAAAACATAGGAGGCGTCAGAGGCAAGGAAAATAAGAGACGCTAACTATTAAAAAAATAACAGAATATATGACAACATACATGTTGACTGTGTGAATATGAGGTGTGTCCTGAAACCAATATTGAAATCAAGAAGTCCTGCAGCATGTTAACTTTTATCGAAGCTGGACAGCCAGTTAATATCTAAATGTTGTCCTGCCTTCTTGTATTTTAATCAAGTCATTTACAAAAGGTAAACATGGTACTATAGGCTACTAAAAGCTAGCAGCTACACAACAGCTAAGGACACAATAGCACACAAGCTAGACATATGTAATAAGTGTCCTTCATTAAAAAATATTGCAGTCTAAAACAGCACATTCGTCAATATAAATAAGTATCAAATAGTTATTGTTGAATATTACTTACACATAAAAAGTCTTAAAGGCAAAGCATAATTAGAAAGGATCCATTAAACTCGTCAGCATCGTTCAACTTACTGCGTCATGAGCTTAACTTGATCAATTATTGTGGCTACTATGTAACTGCAAAAAAAATCAATTGCCACTCCACTTTAACTTAAAGGGGTTATATCATGATTTTTTTTCTACATTTAAAGCACTTCATTGGAATGGTGGTTCTTTGTTCAAGGTTTTGCATTAATTATGTTTTACAGATCTTTTTCAAGCCACTCTCTGACCGTCTCTCCACCAACTCTCGGTCAGTGTCCAGTCTGCATGGATGAGCGAGGATGCGTCTGAGGAGACCGAGGTGTCCGATACATGCTCATTCAGCCTAGACACTGTGAAGCTTGTCCGTCCCAGCGCTCTGCGCTAGCTCCGCAGCCCTGTCTCTTCATCCGCATCTCCTCCAGTCTCTCCAAACGGACTCTGGTGTGGCAGAGACCCAGCAGCTGGTCTCTATGGCCAAAAGGCCCGGCAGGTAGATCCAGAAGTACACGAAAAAGCACCGCAGAAGTCACGAAAGTGCCACCCCTTGCCACACAGTCCCAAAGGGTCTCGAACCAAAAAGCAACAAAAAAAAACATGTGAAAACAAAAGGGAAACATCAGGAACACAAAAGGATGACACAAGAGCACAGAGCTCCAGCCACCAGCAGCCACTACAGCGGCGCCATCTTGGAAAAAAAACCCACATCCAAAACATTCCTCCTCGTTGGGAAAACAAATGTTCCTATTTTGTTTTCGTACAAATTCCCGGTTTTCCCGATATTCCAGGAATTCCGAAATACCCATGCTCAATTCAAACTGCTACCACGTCAACATTTTTCAACCGATTCCAAAAATTCAAACACCAACCCATTCATATCATCTAGGAGAATTGTGCTAGTATCAATATTTTCAAAAATTTAATTTTTTTCCGAAAATCCCAAATTTCCAGTAAATTCACATTCAAATTAATGGACTTATTCATAGTACTACAATGCCCTAAATTCTCAAAATGTTGCACCATTTTAAACCCTAATCCAACTTTTAAACCATCCAGTCACACAACTGTTCTGATATATTGAATGCAAAACATGTTTTTCCTTTCCCATTGACAATGAATGGGCATTATACGATCTACTGCATATCCCACATTTCTTATCCGATTTGAACCGTTGCACCATCCACACACTCTGCTCGCCCTGGACATTCGAGCCAGCATCTTTCCCGGTTTGGAAAATTCCCTGATTATCCGGAATTACCAGGAATTTCCCCCCATTGAATATGAACAAGTAATGTACAAACCTCTCCACATCCCACATTTCTCAACCGATTCGAACCGTTCCAATCAAGGAAGGCGTGTAAAAAAGGTCCCCCGCCCCCAAGGAGTGTGGGGTAAGGCAGTGCTGTGTAGCAGCTCCTGAACTCATTAATTGCATCATTGACTACTTGTCACGTTTCTGCGAACAGATCCGTAACTTGGTAACTACAGCCTCTGTCATAGTCCCTTTGGAGACCATTGTGGCGACACCGGCACATATCCTGGGAGACAAAGCTTCGGGTTTACAATGCTTCTGTCATCTCCATTCTTCTGTGCGGCTCCAAAACATGGCCGCTGAATACCACACTGGGGCTAGGCTTCAAGGTTTTGATACGAGGGCACTCAGGAGAATAAAAGGCATCACATGGACCCAGCATGTCATAAACCACACTTTAGGAGACTAAACCCAACAGCTCCCAGCATCCCATCTCGCAGAAATTAGGCAGGTACGCTGGTATGGCCAGGTCATCCGTCTGCCCGTGGAATATCCAACGAGTGCCATCCTAACTTTCAATCCCCAGCAAGCCGAGATTGGAGATGACCCAGAGGTGCCCCGAACACCCACTGGCTGGGTGTAATACTGGCAGGGCGGCGTGGCGCAGTGGAAGAGTGGCCGTGCGCGACCCGAGGGTCCCTGGTTCAATCCCCACCTAGTACCAACCTCGTCATGTTCGTTGTGTCCTGAGCAAGACCCTTCACCCTTGCTCCTGATGGGTGCTGGTTAGCGCCTTGCATGGCAGCTCCCTCCATCAGTGTGTGAATGGGTAAATGTGCTGTCAAAGCGCTTTGAGTACCTTGAAGGTAGAAAAGCGCTATACAAGTACAACCCATAATAGTCCAGGACCTTAAAGCCTGTAACGTGACTCTGGCACAAGTGCAACTCTTTGCACACAATAAACCCAAATGGACAAACCTTGTTGCCACGGTTAACTCTACACGCAATGAAGTGCAAGAGGACTAAAGAAAGAAAAGAAGGGTGAGTTGTAGGACATACAATAATTGAGAAGAACTGTTTTAAAGGAACAAGGAACATGGTGCACACTATCAGGTCAAATTCCTTGTGTGTTAACTTGGCCAATACATCTGATTCTGATGTACGCTTAATGTGGAACTTGCTGCCCACTACAACGAGGTGAGTTTTAAAGGAAAGATGTCAGGCAATGACCTTATCTTAGTTTGGTGCTTTTCAAATATTTTCGGTCATGACCCCCCCTACATTAAAATTACCATTGAGAACTTGATAACATTTATTTATTTATCTGTACAACACACTGTGTAAGGTATGTTGTTTGGATATACCACTGACAAAGACTATTTTTTTCTTTTTGTTCTTGTCACAGACTTTTCAATCTCTTCTTCTATGTTAGCTATTAACACGTGTGTTCCTGTGTCCTTATAACTTCTAATGGGTGGAACAGAGAGCCTGTTGATTAGATTGAGCACTGCTGCCACCTAGCTGCAGGCGTGTGTATCATTCTAACACGAATATTAGAGTGTAGACACAAATTATAAAAATCTCCCCTGCAGCTCGCAACTCCGTACTGGGGTCCCAACCCATTATTTGAGAAAAACAGCCATGCCCACACGAATACGGATACATTAAAAACTCAGTTTTGATCAATTAAACTTTAATAAGTAATACTAACTTGAAGTTCTTTGACACTTTACAAAAGTTATTTATATCAGGCATGTGATTTGAACTGAGAAATGGATGGATGGATGGATGGAAAAAAACTGAAAATAAGCCGGTGGTCTGGGGGAGCAGGTCCCCAGCCAGGTGAGGGGACAAGGGGGAAAACCACATGTGTTAACCTACTCTATACAGTATTTACAACCTTACTAGTATTCACTTCACAGCCACAGATGGTTCATCTAGTTATTTACATTATTTACACATTACTTTGGTTCATTCGCATATTACTTTGGCATTTTTGCTTTGATGGCTCTGACATGAGCCTTCCTGGCAAATTTCTGAGCAGCTTGCATTTTCCTTTTTGTTTCTGCTTTAGTGGATTCTGCCTTGGATTTTATAGCCAATTTCTGTCTCTTCGACTCCCTCTCCACTTATAACGGCTACAAATACAAAAATCATAAAGAGTACAAACAATGTTTATTCGATTAGCTAACTTCCTTTATCTGAATAGCCATTTGTGATTTATAGCATGACATAACAAATATATTGCAGTCATGTTGTTTGTTTCAAAATGATTCAACTTTTCATTATCAAAATATAAACAGTAGAAATAATGAACACTACACTTCTCTTTTGTAAAGTAAATCTGAACAGCCGACATGGGCATCTACATCAACTATATGATTTGCCTGAGAAGCTGGACAGGACATAAAAAAAAAATAAAAAAAATAAAAAAAGAAAAAAAAAAGAAATAATGAACAAAATGTCAGTTATTGTCTTGTTCTAAAACACAAATGAAAATGAAATTCAGCATTTAGACAGGCTATGTATACTGTAGCAAAAGTCATCAAATGTCTGTCACAATCATGTGTGTTCTTAAATGTGCGTAAATAATGTTCTTAATAATTTATAATAATAATAATAATAATAATAGTTCTTAATAAATAATGTTCTTAAATATGTGTAAATAAACACTTATTCAATGCTGAGAGCAGTTTTGATGTGGGCTTACATGGTAAAAAACTAAAATGAATGTGTTGGGCATTTTTTTTTATCCAGAAGGATACATTTGTCCAAATGTGGCCAAGTAGACACATTGTGGGTTTCCTGGACATCGTCTACATCACTAAAACAAAAATCTAAGGAAGAGAATCCTTCTGCTATATAAATCACCCGCTAGAATATTCCCTCTTCTCTTCTTCGACTCTGTTGTTGTCATTTGGGATGTGCGTGTCTGTTGTGATTTCCCTTCCTGGTTCGATGACCCCTATCTTGCCTGATTGGTCTGTCCGTAATCTTTTGCCCCAATCTTAACCAATGGCGACTCATCATAGTAAACCTACCAAACAATCATGGATTTTCTTATACGTGAACCAACCAATCATCATTGATGTTTCCCGTATATTTTCTCCCCTGCCCGTGGAGTTCCTTCGCTATGTAGCTTTGATTTTTACGTTAATAATTTTTAATGGAAAACTGTAGTTTTTGGCAGGTATGGCAAAGAGACGGATCAAGATTTTAACACATATTAGGGTGGAAAAAATTTAAAATATTTTTTAATATTTTTGCACAGATAGACAGAGTTCAGACTATAGGTGGAAAAATCACATGCCTGTTTAGATAGCAATAATAATAATAATTGAATGAAATGCTTTTATTAGGTTCATAAAAACTGCAGCTGCACACTGTTTACGATCTACTGCGTTGGTAAATTCCTCCATTAGTTGGTTAATGCCACCAATGTTGAGATGATAGCTCTGTATCTGTATTGTTTGCCAGTGAGCGTTACAGTTTTATTCATGAATTTGTCCAATCTGTTAAATAATTTTTTCATGATTTTAGAAGCTTGTGGAAGCAAGGAAACCGTTCTACAGTTTGTAAATAGGGGTGTAACGATTCGTTTGAACCGCAATTTGTTTTGATCATTGTGTTTACCGACACGCTTCATGGAAGATCTCTTTTTTTTTTTAAATAAACGACTCAAAACAATTCAGTGAGTTGAAATCAAATCAATTCAGTAACTTTTTAGCAAACTAATTTAAACGAGTTGGACTGTGAAATAAATACTGGATACTGGACACTGCAGGTGAAGTTTCCTATATTCCTGTTATTTTCCGCAAGGGAAATAGGTATAAATTAATTATGGACACAAACAACAACAACTAATGGCCAATGCATTCACATCTTATTTGAATAAAGCGCAAGCAACACTTGAGGTTGATTTAATAAGAGGAATCATTTTCTGCTCTTATTTTCAACATTTTAGACATTTTCAATAGAAGTACAGAACCAACATTTTAACAGTAGATTTACCTGCTAAATAAAGATCTGGCCATACAGTGTCTGTTATCCGCCTTGGCGTCGCTGATGTGGTGTGCGGAAGGAGGTATCCCCCTCATCACTGTTGGGTGTTGGCCCCCGCTACCTAATTTCCATAGCCTCATTGAGCGTTTCTTGTATGTATTTCTTTTGGATTAAATAACTTTTCTTTGGGTGCCTGTTTAACGTTATTACAATTAAAAGTGCTAAATTTCATATAAAGCTGTTCTTAACTCCATTTTTTTCCTTTTTCTAGTATCGATGAAATAGATCGATTGCCTTTTAAAACAATCTTGGATTGATAAATATCTTCCGGAAGGCAAACTTTCCCAGCAAAGATTGATTCACTTGAAATTCAGAAATAAAAATCAATCTTTAGCTATATTGATCAATCGTTACAGCCCTATTTATTAACAATGGTAAACAACACTGGCTTGCTAGCTTCAAACACAACAAGACAGGGCTATTCAACTTACCGTAATTGATTTGGGGGCCAAATTTACACAGAGCGAAGGCCCAGGGGGCATAACTTTTCTCTTCACTATTATTCTTATTTTGTATATTCCCAGGTAACCTGCTGTTTTTAAGGACCTACTGCAAAAAAGCTAGTCAAAGATTATCTATGACTACATTTACACTGCAGACAAAGTGGGCTGAATCTTATTTTTTCAAAAATCTGATTTTTCCAGCTGATTCCTGTATAAATACGCACAGGTGGCTTCGACGTCACTTGCACGCGCAGTTCGATAAAGTGAAAACGAAGAAAAATTATTCCGTAAATTAACAAGGAAGTCGCTGCTACACGAAAAAACATGAACACAGAACAGCGTGTTAGTGGGTTTGTGCCATGGCTGTTGGGTAAATGAAGTAGGCAGATGATGGACAACAACTGATTGTGCTGCACACACAAATGACGTAGCTTGATCAAAGATGACGTAAAAGTCGCAAACAGTAAAACTGCAGTCACATTTGAAAAGATCAGATTCCAAATGGATTCGGACTACCTCCAGATGTGGACCAAATCTAATGAGAAAGTATCCTATTTTAAGCACTTTGGAGCGTTCAGACTGGCAAAACATTTCTGATATGTGTCATTTGAGGGCAAAAAAAAATCTGATTTGGTGTCCGTGTAAATGGAGCCTATATGACAGCACTTTAGTGTTGCTAGGAATCCGCTACAAAAAAGATAAGTCTTTTCTAAGTTTTTGTAATTGAAATACTTTGCCGGATTTGGCCCATGGGCCATCAGTTGAATAGCCCTGCACCAAGAAGACACATTGTATATTTAAGCGTAAACGTAATGATACTTTCACTCTACACGTTTAAACAGGGAAGGACACTGCTATTGCTGCGAAACTTTTGACAAAATCCCAGTCAGACCTCCAGCTGGCGAGATAATTTTTGACAAGAAAGACTTTATAGTTTGCGTGACAAGAAAAGTGCGACAGTACCTCATGTTTTAACCCTTATTTAACAACAGAACATTTAAGTTATGTTGGTTTCATTCCAGGTGTGTTTCAAAACACACCTGGGCAACTAAAAAAAACATTCTGTATTTCCTGGGCTTCATGTAATTAAGTGTGTGCTGATTTTAAAAATAATGTACACTTCAATGTACATGTTGAGGAATTATAATGCTATCAAGTCAGCTGTGGCAGCTTTTCGGGCATCTGATTGGACACAGTGTGTACAACAGCCGGTGAATGCGTTTCCGTGTGGATGTAAATAATTTTAACACCAGACAGGCGTTTTTTTAAAGTATCCATGTTTGTGTGGACATGGCCTAATAAGCTCTATAAAATAGACAAATTGGATCGTACTTTGTCTTGTGGAAGAGCTCCAAGCCAGTGATCATGAAACTGGTTGTCTCACGGAAGTTCCTGTAGTCCTGGTGCCATGTCTGTTTGGATCACATAGGGTATGCCCGATGAGATTATCAGATTTCAGAAATAATGCTGACTTTCTTTGATCCAGCATTGTTATGTAACCATGCCAAAGCAATGAAAAGCATCCGAACAGTGACATTTTTTGCTGACCTCATACTCGTCCATGTTGACCTCTTCGGGCTTAATCAGGTCCAGTTTTGCACGTGCCACATGCATAATGCTTTTGCATCTGTTAGGGAGGAAAGGTAGCAGTCAGAAAAACTTGTGGCAACTGATAGTGAGTCGCAGATGAAGAGCTCTAGCCTGCCCCTGGGCCATAACAAGGCCTAATAAATCACACTGTAGTGCTGTGGAAAAGTAAAACACTCCTCTGGTGGCTCTTATTGAGGCCACAGTGCACATAAATCTAATTATCTTGCTTAAAATAGAGAAGTGACAAATCAATTTTTCACTCAAGAATTTGGGTTGAGGACAGTAAAGCGCGAGAAAAAGATGAAGTAAGTAACCTGTACCTTACTGCAAAGCAAAAGGAAATAATGGAAAAATGATTGCAATGTTGTTATTAGACATTATGTCTTTTCTGATTGATGCTTTTAAATCAAGGTGAAATGACAGTAAAGTAATGCAGTAGTTAGTCTTGGCCGAAAAGCAGACAGGCTGCCACACAATCACACTCATTTTTCTGCTACCCTCTGGTGGCCATTTTGTAAATGAAAAATGCCTGCTGTAAAAACACTTAATGGTATTGTTGAGTTTACTTTGCTACTGTAGTAAAAGAAAACCCACATCCTGCTTCTCTTTGCACCCTCAGTGTAGAATAGATGGCGATAGTTGCTTCAGCTATCCAAGTGTGACACAGAACTAAACATTGTCAAAAAAACAGAGAGTAAACTACCAAAGGAAAACAAATTTCGTTTCATGGACAGTGAGTCAATGTCAGTCATACAATATGAAGTTAAACCTACGGAGCTGGGAAAATAGGCAAGACATTTTCAAACCTTGACAAAGTACGGCCCACGGGCCATATCCCTCTTATAAATTGACGCCATGCATGGATTAAAAAAAACATACAAAACTGAGCAAAAAACATGAAAAGTAAACAAAATATGTTAGGAAATTGGGTATGTCAATCTTACAACTCCCAATTCAATTCAATTACAATTCTTGGGAGTGACGATTCCATTCAGAATCGTTTCTTTAATCAAACGTATTGGTATATAAATTATAATGAAAACCTCAGGTTACAAAAACCTTTTGGCTGCTGGCGTAAGACGTATACAGGCAGCGAGTAAGCACGAAGAAAGCTTAGGTAAAGTCTTATAAAAATGGATTTTTGAAAATTTTGAATCAATTCAAATAAGAATCCCGTTTTAGATGTGAATCGATTTTTACCAGGATCCATAATGGTAATACAATTGAACTTTCTACTGTGGCTTATTTTTGTTGATTCTTTAATATTGTCACAAACAAGGCTTTGGGTGATTTTCGATTAAAGAGTGTTTCACAGCAGGACCCACTGCTTGTTGAGTAAAGCAATCAATGCATTCATTGCATTTAATTTTGAAAAAGGGTATTTATTCTGAGGCTCATGGAAAATAAAGGAAGCCCCAGAATTTTCTGGCTTTTTGCATACTTTCTGACATGAAAACATGAACTTCTCTATGAACAGCACGTCCTGGAGCATTTTTTTAAATCAGTTATTGGAGCTATTTTTTAATGTTAGCGGATTTATCGATGTGTCATAATTCCTAATAATTATTTGTCTGATATCTACCGTGCATCCCTACTAATAATAAACATTTCAACAATAATGGGTTAATCATTATCTTTTTTTTATCTACAAATCTGCTCACTCTTTGTCACGCAAAAGATAAAGGTAATTATTATTCATTTTTGTAGTATTTGCTCTGATTAAAAAAACTTTTTTTTTAATACTTCAACAAAGGATGCTAAAATAGTTCGTAAAGGGATCATATAAAGATTTGTTTTCCACATGTAAAATACTTTCTTGTGGTCTACAGAACATGAATGGTGATTATTTTTACAGACCGTCTTCTTTCGGACCTTCTCTTCAGGGTGTGCCGTTTGGTGGGTGGTCTTATTTACATGCCTCCACTTTTATTGCGTCTTCTCACCATCATCCGTGTTGTAGCTTTTAGAGTTTCTATATCGAGTCTACTGACAGATATGTTAGAACCATACACTACTTTGTATTAGAAATGGCGACAGCGGAAAACACATGTGCACGTAAGAGCCAGTCGGCCTTCACAACAAGAGGATAAAGAAAAAAAGGAACTTATTGATTACAATGTCGGACTACAATGGCTTGCGCAAAGCTCTTCGGTAAAATGTTACCATATATGGAGATATCGGCTGTTGTAACCAATGAGAAAAACCTTACAAATTGAGCAAAGGAGTTGTTTTTGCAAAATACGATTAGTGCACTTCAAATAATTTTGTGTAAACTTTTTCAAATAATTTTGAAAATGTATTAGAATGAAAAATAATCAACCCGTGTTCCTCAACACATTGTTTTCAACTTTGGAGGTTTCAATGTACTTCTTGGTCGTTAATTTCAAGATTACATGCATTTTGCGGACCTCCATTCAAGGCTCAATCACATTAAAATGATGATTATCTGGTGACCAATCATATATTGTTTAACATTTTGGACTAACAATGCACTTAAGTGGAAAGGGGGGTGAGAATGAACGAAAATAACAGGAGGTTGTGTTTAGTGCATGCCTTTCATCAAATGCCAGGTTCCGATCGGCAAACTGAGTGAGCAATGTCCTCTCCAGGATCTTCTTGGGTGCTTGGTTCTGGATGAAGTAGACAATGACATGCTGGAGTCGGTAGTCATTCTCAGGCAGCGTGTCCTCTTGGGCAAACCTCAGTAGCCGAGCATATTCTAGCTTGAGAGCCTATAGAAACACAACGATCATTAAACACAAAGCTTCCTCAATAGTAAGCTAAGACGTACGATGTAAGAAATAAGTGTTATTATAGTAAGGTGTCTGAGTTACACATGGTGGAGTTTGCTTTCATTTGTTCTAGTGGCTGGTATATTTTGCTACTGACATCAAACAGAATGACTGAATAGTCTCTAAACTGCCCGGCTAAAATGGTAAAAATTATGTTACATTTACTTAAGTTAGTGTTTGACTTTCAGAGAATACTACTGGAATGTAAGACAGAAGAAGACACAGACGCTGATTTGCATGAAAAGAAGGTGCAAGTGGGTGGAAAGGGAATGTAAAAGGTGAAGGAGAGACAAGTGTGTACCTTAAAAAAGGCTGCCTCGGGCCCATTCTTTTCAAATACTCTGCTGGATTTGCCAATAGCCATAATTACACCCTGCATGTTCGGGGTCATCATTGCCTGCCCGGGAAGCAGCAATTGCATTAAACAAAATAATAGACTCCGAGTTATTCACTCTGAAAAGCTCAAATAGGAGCATGCCAGACAGACATAAATCTGCATTTCATGCATTAATTAGAGCAGAGGTTCCAGTAGTGTGGGGATCGCCCCCAACACTACACATTTTTGCTGGGCAACAAGGGAGATTACATTCTACAGAGAAAATATTTTAAATTGAGTTAAATCTAATATATTCCACAATGCTCTTGCACACAGTGCTGTAGAGTGTGTGTGTGCGTGTTTGTGTGTCTGTGTGTGTGGTCGCTTTTATTTTCCAATGTTGATCAGATTGATTTTGTTTGATCTCACAGTGTAAGTAGATTTGACAAACTTTTCTTTACATTTACAGAAAGCACAATGAGCCAAAACATAGGTGAGCAGTTGGGTTATAAAAATCAGTTGGTCAGTACAGTGTGACGACTTGAAGTGTTGGCATTGACTTACAATTAGGCCTGGGCCGATGATATTATTGAGTGCAGTAGTGTAAGCACTAATGTACCGTATTTTTCGGACTATAAGTCGCAGTATTTTTCATAGTTTGGCCGGAGGTGCGACCTATGTGTGAAATTATTAACACATTACCGTAAAATATCAAATAATATTATTTAGCTCATTCACGTAAGAGACTAGACGTATAAGATTTCATGGGATTTAGCGATTAGGAGTGACAGATTGTTTGGTAAATGTATAGCATGTTCTTTATGTTATAGTTATTTGAATGACTCTTACCATAATATGTTACTTTAACATACCAGGCACGTTCTCAGTTGATTATTTATGCCTCATATAACGTAAACTTATTCAGCCTGTTGTTCACTATTCTTTATTTATTTATTTTAAATTGCCTTTCAAATGTCTATTCTTGGTGTTGGGTTTTATAAAATAAATTTCCTCCAAAAATGCGGCTTATACTCCAGTGCGACTTATATGTTTTTTTCCTTCTTTATTGTGCATTTTCGGCAGGTGCGACTTATACTCCGAAAAATACGGTAATCATAATATATAATAACAACAACAACGCAAGTAATCCTTTGAAACGCAAACATCTTGAAGTGCAGTTTTTCCCCCAAGTGGAAAAAACTGGGTCATGTGGTTTCTTGTGTTTTCTTTTTTTGTTGCCATCACTTTCCAAAGAATTTGGCATACTTGCTTGTTCGTCCGTCCGTGTTATGCTGGGATGTTACTGACGTCACGTTCGGCTCACGTCTCGCCCAATGAATATTGGTGGTGGTCAATTTAGCTATGTTTTCAATGGGAACTAGGTGCCATTTAGCTTTTCTCGAAGAAAAAATGCCCTATGCTTTTGTTGTTTTCGGCTGTATGAACCGTTAAAATTGTGGAAAGGATAAACGTTTCTTCAGAGTTCCTCGAGAGGTTATCAAAAAGGGTAATCCTGCTTATTTGATTTGAAGTCTAAACATTCCAACAACGGAATATTTGGCTTTAAAATCATCTTTTTTCCTTCTATTTTTTGTTACTTTGCAGTGATTCTCACTAGCGACTACCAAGGCTTTGTCGGTCCAACCTGTGTGTGTAAGGTAGCAGCACCGAATCCACCCACTGAGACAAAGATAGTAGACGATCGGTCGAGAGGATTCACAGTGTTTAACGCTGCAATTTAACAAACGCACATACTGTAAATGCTGAGCGCGATGCACACAGTGAACCCTCTAGTACCTTGTTTGGAAGAGACAGACAGAAAACAAACAACACACATGGAAATGGTAATTTATCGATGCCGGCAAAAGGATCAACTTAATTTTAATTTATTGTTTGATTAACTGATTTATTTATAATTGGCCCAGGCCGATTTTCCATGACAGAAGCTAACTTGGCTGTGTAGTTGCAGAAAAAGCAGCAGCCAGCTTTTTGCAAAAGGTGAAAATGGTTTAGTGTGGCTCAATTTTTTTTTTTTTAGAATTGTCATGCAAAAAGAGTGTAGTATTATTGCATAACATTTTCACTCTGAAGCCATTCCTAAGCGTCAAGCATAACAAACCTACGTTTATGTATCATACACAGGCCAGATTTTGAGGGTAAAGCTCTACCTCATCATCATATCCCCCCTCTTCTGACTCAATGACAAAGGTCCCCACGTTGGGAATGGCCACCTCGATTGTGTGCTGGCCAGCGGACTCATCCTCCATGACAAGGTCAGGAGTTGGAGTGGAGGGTGTGCTCAACTGGCCTTCAGTCTGAGGGAAGTAGGAGGACGGGACAATCGCACAGCTGACACCAAACTGATGGAAGTTGCAATCAATAGTCATGATTGTGACTACTATGAAACTAATGCAGCCTGCTCAGAGATGCTTAAAAACACACCCACTCAACCGGTTACGTGCTAATGGTTATCGTCGGATATATTTAAATGGCTATACAAGAATTTGCCATGAAACTGTGCTCTGTTTACAAAACAGCTCTCTGTGAAATGGCCGTGAGGCATGTATTTAGCTCCCAGGAAAACATCTATCCATCCATCCATTTTCTACTGCTTGTCCCTTTTGGGGTCGCTGGAGCCTATCTCAGCTGCATTCGGGCGGAAGGCGGGGTACACCCTGGACAAGTCGCAACCTCAGGAAAACAAAAAAAACTAAATCCCATTGCTACCTTACTCTGGTTTAGATACATGATTCTCACATCGCAAAAATACCTTCTGTCTGACATTTCAAGCAAAAGCAACAAACGGTACTGCACTGCATCTAACACTGGTACTGTTCACATTTGAACCGACACGGTACCAATTCACAGGACTAGGGAATCAATACCGTTAGTCAACGGAAGAAATTTTTGGTAGGTTTGTGTGTTCATGTGGTATTTAATTTTAATTCATTTAATATTAAAATCTCATTTATTTTTTATTTCAAATTTATCGGTGAGCTAATAATAATAACAGTGTTGTCAAGTTGGTATATCTTGTTCTCTTTCTATTATTAATTTCAGTTTGGCCCAGGTGCGTTGCTGTAGTCAGAAAGAAGTATTTGCTGTTGCTATGCATCTTAATCGCAGTTTTGATTACAAAACCTGAACGTGTTTAAATTACTATGTAAAACTACTAATGCTAATCGGTAGCATGTATTGCTGGGATATTACTGACGTCACGTCTGGCTTATGTGCCGCCCAATAAATATTGGTGGTGGTCAAGCTAGCTCGGTTTTCAATGGGTACAAGTAGGGCTGAGCGACATACCGGTTCTATAGAGCAGTGGTTCTCAAATGGGGGTACGCGTACCCCTGGGGGTACTTGAAGGTATGCCAAGGGGTACGTGAGATTTTTTTTAAATATTCTAAAAATAGCAACAATTCAATAATCCTTTATAAATATATTTATTGAATAATACTTCAACAAAATATGAATGTAAGTTCATAAACTGAACATCAAATCAAGTAGGCTATTCCATTCATTACCATAAACCCAGAGTTTCCCCCATGCCATGATGGTTTGACCCTCACTAAAATGTCTGTCAAAAAGAACTGTGAAAAGAAATGCAACAATGCAATATTCAGTGTTGACTGCTAGATTTTTTTGTGGACATGTTCCATAAATATTGATAATAAAGATTTCTTTTTTTGTGAAGAAATGTTTAGAATTAAGTTCATGAATCCAGATGGATCTCTATTAAAATCCCCAAAGAGGGCACTTTAAGTTGATGATTACTTCTATGTGTAGAAATCTTTATTTATAATTGAATCACTTGTTTATTTTTCAACAAGTTTTTAGTTATTTTATATATTTTTTTCCAAATAGTTCAAGAAAGACCATTACAAATGAGCAATATTTTGCACTGTTATACAATTTAATAAATCAGAAACTGATGACATAGTGCTGTATTTTTCTTCTGTATCTCTTTTTTTCAACCAAAAATGCTTTGCTCTGATTAGGGGGTACTTGAATTAAAAAAATGTTCACAGGGGGTACATCACTGAAAAAAGGTTGAGAACCACTGCTATAGAAAATACCCAAAATGTATTTGGGACAGTAACGCTATACCGGTATACAATATATTGTCACGCTACGTTACAGCCGCTTGCTGTCCTTGCGCCTGACAGGCACAGAACAGCTGCTTCGCTGCTTTTTCCCCCTCTTTGGCTCGCCTTCACCCCTTTCGTGTTTATTGGGGATTCTCTGTGACGCACTCTGATGTGCTATGCCTGCACATTAAATTTTCCTTTTTTTTTTTTTTTAAATGATGGCACGCTGCTGACTTGGGAGTCCTGAGTGAGCAACCCTTTGGTCAGAGACTGCATTTAACGATTGGTGAGTGACTACAGCTTTATTTAAACATACCAATTTGCTTTAGAACCTTTATTTGTTCTTGTAGCGACTTTATCACTAATCTCATCTGTTTATGTTGTTTACGTCTGTTAGCGACTTAGCACAGAATCTAACAATAGCTTGGGATGTTACCATGGCTACCACTTTTTATTTGACAGCGCAAGTATGCATAATCAATAATCACTAAACTCTACAAAAAAAGTAAGGCCATATAATTTCTGCATTTACGTAACCGCTGACAGAGTCACATAATTGGCCAATAAAACGGAACCCGCTGTTAAACGCAGAATATTACGGAAATTGACAAATGTAAGTGAAATGTTGTCACTTTGAGGAGAATGATATCGATGTAAGATTAATGGGCAAACAGAACAGCAGCTTGAAAGGCAATTTATTTTTTAGCCTAAAGTGAGTCTCCTATATTTATCAAGCTGAGAATAACAGCACAGCACACTTCCCCCCCTTCACAATAATAGCACGGTGAGCCAAATCTAGTCAGGCGAAATAAAGAAAATAAAGGTTTAAAAAAAAAAACAACCTTACACAAGCATAATGTACTTGAAGCACTTATTGATACAATTACGCAATTATTATGCTTGGACCTAAAATACTGGTCAAAATTGTCCAAAGATGTATTGCACTAAAAAATGTGAGGATTTTTCCATTTAATTAACAAACATTGTATTAAATTGTATTTGACACAAACTGCACACACTCTATGGTGGTAAAATAAGTAACAGGTAAAAAAAAGTAAATAAAAAAAAATCTAAACGCAAAAACTTAATTATAATGTTTTTGATATTGCTATTATTTTAATTTATTGTCACTGTTATTATTATTTCAATCAATAAAAGTTTAGTTACAAATGTCTCAAAGTGCTGCACAAACCACAACAACATCCTCTGATCCCACATCAGGACAAGAAAAAACTCAACCCAATGGGAACAGCAAGAAACCCTGGAAGGGACCCCCCCCCCCCCCCCCCCCCCGGTTGTACAGAATTTGGTACCCATTCTTTGTTGTCATACACCTTAGGAGTGGCATAAATATGAACGCAGGAATAACTTAAAAACACATCAACCTCATTATATGATACAAAAGTACATTTGAAACATACAAATAAGTCGGAAAAGTCGACAATGTAGGCCAAAGACCCTTTAACCAGGCAAATAAATATATATAAATAAAATATATGTATAAAACAGAGCAGAAAATAAAAATAATTAAATTGAAGTGCAAAGAAGTGGGTTGCAAGTGTTTTTTTTTTTTTTAAACATAAAACAACATAAAATTGTTCTTCTCTTAGCTTTGGTATATACAGTTAACATGGCTGCGCTAAGATGTGTGGTGTGTGAGTCTTCCTGTGTTTTACATACGCCATTCAGCAATGCTTCTGGGCTTCTCTCCTCCTGTTCTGCAGCCACTCTGGAGATGGCCCTCTCTGTGTCCTCTTGTAGGTGCTTTGAGTCATTGGTGGGTGACGGCTGCTCCATGTACTCTGGATCCTGCTGTGGGGCTATAGAACCGCAACAAAACAGGAAACGTAGAAATATTACAAAAACATGTCTAAGTTACAAGCCCAACTGGAAGAAAATTATTAGGGGAAAAATAAAAAAGGTTAACCCAAATAAGTTCAATGTCTGCATTGAATATGCATTTAAAGTACGGCTGTTCGGATCAGGGATTTATGCTGCGGATTCCAATCATCCATCAGTGAGATCGTCCATACCAATTGTGACCACAAGTATTAACCATACATTTTTCAATTGATTTATTGTGAGTGCTATTTTCAGTTCATCAATATCAGCACAATATTTTAACTAGTTCCTTATTCACTATTATTATCAGTGTTGGGACTAACGCGTTACAAAGTAACGCGTTACTGTAACGCCGTTAGTTTCGGCGGTAACTAGTAATCTAACGCGTTATTTTTTTTTATTCAGTAATTTAGTTACCGTTACTACATGATGCGTTACTGCGTTATTTTACGTTACTTTTGATGTAGTATCGGCTAGAAACAGAAACGCTGCGGTGTCTTTCTTCTGAATCTTCCTCTGTCACAAGCCGGAGAGAAGAAAAGAGGCGCGGTCTATGTGTGTGTGGGGGGGTGGGAGGTGGGGGGGTGGGGGGTGGGGGGGAGGGGAGGTTTGATCCGCGGTTTGATCTATGAAACAAAAAAAAAAAGTTGTTGGCACGTTCAGTCCACACACAGCGTGGTCATGGCGAGCGCAATAACGGAGGAGCTTGAACGCCCAGCGCCATTGAATCGGTGTGTTTATAAGTGCAGATTCGGTTGTGCAAAACCAGGGTTTTAAACACATGCTGAACGTGCTTGAGCCACGTTACGACATCCCGTCGCGCACCCACTTCAGCAATAAGATTGTGCCAGATCTTTATGAGCAGGAGAAGAAAAAAGTTGTGGATGAACTATCCCGAGCATCATCTGTTGCGCTCATGACAGACGGGTGGACGTCCAGCGGAACTATAAGCGCTCACTTCATCACAGCAGACTGGGAGATGAGAAGACACGCCCCCTCTACGAGAGTCACCTTGCGCAGGTACTGACACAAGCAGTGGAGGAATGGAAGATAAAGATATCCCAGTCACACGTGATAATGCCAAAAATCAAATAATTACAGAGAATGAGGCAGGACTGGGACCACAGATAGGTGCTTTGCACATGTAGTGAATTTGGCATCACAGAAGGGAATCTCAGTCAATAGGATGGAGCGCCTCTTTGGGAGGATCAGGAAGGTTTCTTACTTCCACCCAAGCACAACAGCTGCTCATGTGCTTAAGACAAAGCAAGAAATGCTAAAGCTGCCTGCTCATACATGATGTCCCAACGAGGTGGAACTCCACTTATGATATGTTGGAGCAGCAGGCAGCTATATACTCTGCATTGACCCACAACACCCTGAAGACAAATGTCACCCTGTCTGATGATGATGTGAGAGTGGCAGATGAGGTCCTCTAGGTGCTTAAACCCCTCAAAAGTGTTACATCTCTACTGAGCACTGAAACTTCACCATCTGTGTCAATGATCCTGCCACTGAAAACAAGGATTCTACAATCCATGGCTCCAAGTGTGGAAGACAGCAGCATCACTCCAGATGTCAGGCTTTATTTCATTACCTATGTTTCAAGGAAGATGATGTTTCTTCTTATGTTGCACTTAAACTTGTTTTTTATTAATGGTCATTGGTCCAAGTTTAAAGAAAGGAGGAATGCCTTTTTATGTTGCACTGTTTTTCATTAATTATGTTAAAAGGAAAATAAAAATGCATGTCAAGTTGATCAACAGATTGTATTATTCTCCAGTGCAATAACAGCAAAAAGGGCATTAATGGGAGCTTTAAAAAAAAAAAAGAAGTAACTAAATAGTAACTTTTCACAGTAACGCATTACTTTTTGGTGTAAGTAACTGAGTTAGTAACTGAGTTACTTTTGAAATAAAGTAACTAGTAACTGTAACTAGTTACTGGTTTTCAGTAACTAACCCAACACTGATTATTATATATAATTAGTTCATAAAAACAATGTCAGTAGTACACACAAACTTGTATCTGTTACTCTGAATTTGTAAACACTAACCAAAACAACAAAACATATTTTCATAAATTAAATATTTTCAATCTAATCACTCTAGTATCGACCACATAATGATATTAAGATTGGTATCGACACCACCAATTTAGCGAATGTAACAATTTTTTTTTGTGAGAGTGATTGGAGCACATACTTGTTTGTCACAAAAAACATTCATGAAGTTTGGTTACATGTCCCTTGGCATGTAACCCTTGGGTTTAAGTCAGGACTTTGGGAAACGCCATTCTAAAACATTAACTAGCCTCGTGCGTCGGTTGAGGTGGGCGGGGTTGGGGGGGGGGGGTTGGTGGTAGCGGGAGTGTATAATGTAGCCCGGAAGAGTTAGGGATGCATGGGATTCTGGGTATTTGTTCTGTTGTGTTTATGTTGTGTTACGGTGCGGATGTTCTCCCGAAATGTGTTTGTCATTCTTGTTTGGTATGGGTTCACAGTGTGGCGCATATTAGTAAGAGTGTTAAAGTAGTTTGTATCACAACCCTCAGTGTAACCTGTATGGCTGTTGACCAAGTATGCCTTGCAGTCACGTGTGTAAGCAGAGGCCGCATACTACATGTGACCAAGCCGGCACGCAGATAGCATGGTGCAAAAGTGGACGCGACGACATGTTGTAGAGGACGTTAAAGGCAGTGCCATCATGGCACGCCCTCAATATTGCTGTCCGGGTGAAAATCGGAGAATGTTTGCCCCGGGAGTTTTCCGGGAGAGGCACTGAAATCCGGAAACCTCCCGGAAAAATCGGGGGAGTCAGCAAGTATGCAGCTGAGCCGCATCAGAGTGATCAAAGAGCCGCATGTGGCTCCGGAGCCGCGGGTTGCCGACCCCTGCACTAAGCCCTTATTCTTAAAATACATTCACATAATTTATGAAAGAAAATCAGCCATTTAAGTTCCTACTGTGTTACTCTCTGTGGAACTTGCAATGTCTCCAAGTTAAATATTGATTAATAGTGCTGAGAGTGTGTCACTGACCTGCATTGTCTGGAGGGCTGCACTCAATACTCATAGGCTGTGGTGAAGAGGAGGAAGTGGAGGTGCTGGATGCTGCTGCTGTTGCGGCCGCGGCAAGGGTAAACTTTTCATGCTGGGCCTTGCGGGCCTGAAAAGCATCCCACTCTTCGATCTCTTTGGCAAGGAGCTCATTGTCCTCCTTCACATATTGCTTCAGGTCTGGCGGAAGTTTGTCCATGCCGCTCAGTATCTGGCCGGTTTCTTTATCAAACTCCTCTGCGTAGACAATAGAGGGCAACAGTGAGTACACACGAAGTTGCAAAATAAACACCTTTCTGTTAAGTGTATGAATATATTGTAGTCTTCCATATGAGTTAATTAGTGGTGGGACTTAATCATACATACTTCTATTTCTCATAACTTTTCTCAGTTCCCTAATTCCCAGAAGCAGGACCACTGATTCATGCATCGAATTACAAGTGTGATTTGGCTAAATTATAAAAACAAATTGTAAGACTTGGCTCAACATTGAAGACTATCCTTAATGCAAAACAAGTTATTTTCATTGTGTCATTCTATATTAAAAGTGGAAAACAGGTGATATATATTAACTTTTAATAGTAAATATGTGATTTTGACTTGAGATATACAGTTGTAGCAAGTGTACTCCGACGAGTTCCGTTTAAAGCAAGTCCGTCCATACCTTCTATGAGAAAGGGCTTCTTGTCGTTGATGTACATGAGACAGTAGGCGCTGGCATTGCGGTACCCTCCAAACGAGTCCCGCACCAGCTCTTCCCAGGATGACTTTGTAACAGAGATGTCGTTGTACTTCATCCAGCAACGCTGATGAGGATCGTAGATGTAAGCCCAGTAGTGGCCTGCGTTAGCCTGGCCTTCGTGGACCAACACTGCATGGAGCCGGTAAGGAACCTTTCGGTAACAAATCATATTTTCAGTGCAGATGAATGTATGAATGCAAATTATGCTAAACATATTTTAGGGTTAGGGTTTGGTTTGCTGTCATTGTTTTTACATTTAATTTGCACTAGAGGATCCCAATCTATTCTATTGTTCTATTTATTCAACTCTTTTTAAAATATATTTATATTATACTGATAACCTACTCAATTTATATTCCATTCTAGTTAGAGGAACTGCACTTTTTATTTTTATTTTGCCTATCGTTCACAATTCTTACGAGGGACAAAATCACATGTTTTTTGCTCCAGCGTTTCACCCTCTCCTTGTGCTTGCTAAGCTCCTATAACACTAGTTCATCCTCCATATATTCAGCTTAAAAAAAGATAAGGTTATAAATCCTCATTTGTCCATATCACCATGTCTGCCATGGTTAGAACACACACGCGTTTGTTGCCAGAAGTAAAAAGTGCGTTGCTATAGGAACGGAATTATATGCTCTGAGGAAATATGTTCCGATAATGCTTAAAATGACAAAAATACAGCAACGATTGTACATAGTACATATTGTTATGAACGTGTCTATATAAAACATTGGAGGGTTTTTGAAGTTGTTTTAGAGGGCTTTAAAGGCTACAATGGTGACTCCCATTAGCTACATCTTGCAAGCTTTGTTTTGTCTTTGATATCCTAAAAAAAAAAAAAAAGTGTTTTCTTGATAGGCAAAATTCCAAAAAAGTACAGTTCCCTTTCAAATTATTACGTACATATTACATTGGGTACTAAAGTACGTGCCATCTCAAGTGTGTAATGTGTATGACAATAATGTTTTTTGAATGTAACTGCTTACTTCATGGAACATTCTACCCAATTGGTGCCATTTGTTTGTTGTAACTCTCAAACTTAACTTACATGTATTTGTTTTTTCAAATGTAAATCTGATAATGCACATATGTAACCATTAAAAATGCGCATAGGTTCACCTCAGGAAACATTTGACAAGATACCTAAGCCGAAGATGACTCAATTGAGTAACCAGACTGAAAGTAAGTATAATTAACAATAAGGAGCAACACAAATATTTAGGGGTGTCTGATACAACTTTTTGACCTCCGATAGGATAGCAACATTGGCCAAAACCAATATTGTTCCGACACGATATAAGCAAGAATCATTCATCATTTACATTTTTTGTAGTGTGGAATGTTACAAAAAGCTTGATCAAGTTAAATAATTCAAACGGAGAACAAAGGTAAGTAGGTATGTTATATTGTATACTAGCATATTTATAATTAATTGTCTGGAATGGATTTATGTTGTCTTTAATTTAGTTGAAAGTAAAGGTGTAATTGTATTTTAATGGTCACAATAATTTATTGAGTTAAGTTTAAAAGGGCTTTGAACGATACACACGTTTCTTACTGGGTACTTTCTAATACGCTTTTGCCTTTGAGATTTTGTATGTGTAAGTGATATGCAACTATAATTATTTAATACTTATATCGACAAATGTGCTGTTTTAGACTGCAATATTGTTCAATGAAAGACAGTTATTACATATGTCTAGCTTGTGTGCTTTGCTGTTGAGTAGCTGCTTGGTCCGAGAAGGCTATTGCCTACCATGTTTACCTTTTTTTTTTTTTTTTTTAACCAATATCCAATATCAATATTAGAGAGGGACTGCCCTAAAAATATAATATTTCTGAAATATTTAAGTCATTATATTTAATGGTGAAGTCTATTTTCCAGTGTTCTTGGTAGTTTCAAATTGATCTTTTAAATTGTATTTAGAAAATATGAATTTTAGTTATTGTATCAATAATTTGTACCTCTATTTTTTATTTGGGACCTAAATGGCATTGATTTTGTAAAATGGTCCATTATATGAGTTAGTGATCACACAAAAGTTATTAATACCTGCATCATGGCTTTGTCAGAATACATCAGTTCAATGGTTCTGTGGAGTCTTGTAATACTGCCCTGTAGATCTGGTAAAATAAATATAGTAAAATTAGTTCTCAATTTCAGATTTATCTGTCAAATACTACTCATGACACGATATAACATGCAGAAAATGGAGGCAAGGTAGTCTTACCACGGGTGTCATATTCAACTTCACTCCTCCAACGGTGCAGGCATCCCTCAAGGACCCTCAGTTCCTCTTCGGTGATGTGGCGTGGAGCGGGGTGCATGGGAAGATCGGGGGGTAGTCTGGACTGGGTGAAAGGCTTGTGAATGGGTGCTCTCTGCTGCTGGGCTGCAGTGGCAGTTGAAGAAGGAACGGATACAGAGCCTGAGCTCTCGGAGGGAGTTGAAGAATCCTGCTCGGCCAGGCTGCAAAAAATAAACATGATATAAAACTAGAAATGGCAACTTCAGTAGAAATGCATGTGAATGCTGAAAAGCCGAAGCCAGACTCAAATGCTAACAGTTAGCACGCTAGCCAGAATGCTAAAAAAAATGCTCAACAGTTAGCATGGGTCAAGTACCTAAAATAACTGGTGTATACCTTCAAAAACAGCAAAAAAACACTAACATGCCAACATTATGCATACGACAAGCATCAAAATACATGACTCTGAGGTGTATACATACAAAATAGCTAAAAAGCTAACATGCTAGTGATAGCATGCTAACATTATCATGCTTACATTCTAATGTGAGAATGTGTCAACTATCAAAATATCTGACTGAGGTGTGTACCTGAAAAATTTGCAAAAAAAGATACAATGCTACCGTAAGTAGCATTGTATTTTAATTCCAACAGCATGCATTTAACGTTTCTAGACAAAAGAAATGTGTTAGTGTTCATTTTATTTTTACATGTTCTACGCCTGTTTAACAACTCAATAAATATTTTGAATTAGCTTCTAATTTTACACTGATGTTAGAAAACGAGGCTCAAAGTTAAAATGTATAGTGGTTGACACGGATTAATGCTAAATCAATTTAGTGAGTCTCTATCAGATGTCAAGCTTTTACATACATTGTAGTATGCATGTTGTTAATTTAATTTCTGTACTTTTTATAATAATAATTTTATGAATTTATGGCAAGCACAGTTGTGTGATATTGAGCTAATGCACATGTAAATTTACCATATTTTATATATTTTTGTTTGTTTTTCCGAACAAGATGCGGTACCCTGAAAAGAGTTAACACCCCAGCTATCGACGGTGCTTTCTGACAGCATACTGAATGATGATAAAGCACATTAAACTCAGTTCCATTGTTGGAGAAGATTTTTGTAAAATGACTAACACATTCCATCCAGGATACACACTTCCCACCAGAAGTGACTTCACAAATGAGATAGAGAAACAAATATGAAACCACTATTGAGAAAGTGAAAGCGGAACTTAAAAATGCATCAACAGTTACACCAACTCCGGATGTCTTGATTGCAACTTTATCTTGCCACAGAAGCATATTTGGGAGTCACATACCACATTGTCAATCAAATTGGAACCTCGCTTCATACGCACTTACCACAATGCCACTTGATGAGCGACATACAGCAAAAAATATTGCTGGTTGGTGAATGTACTGGTAGTGGCTGCCCTCAGGATCTTAGATGGGAGGCATGGAATAGCGTCCCGTCATTACCCTTCAACTATTTGTAAACAGCGCCCTAAAAAAGGATCTTCAGATAAGCAAAGCACTTGCAGCTGCTAGGAGCTTTGTGGAACATTTTAAAAAGAGTGAGTTGGCTAGTACGAAATACTGAGACTACAATAATCTGAATGAATTAAAAAGATCTCTAGCCATGTTTTACATGTGTTTTATAAATGTTGCCAACAATAAATACATAAGAAATATAACACTTGTGGGAAATTCATTCTTGAAATTTGTTGCAGACGTAGTTTAAATTTTTTTTTTTAAATATAAATTAATCGGAAAAAAAATTGATAATGAGTATTCGATTCGAGAAATAATCGTTTGATGCAGCCCTACACGTACCACTTTGAGAATTACTGCTTATAGCATTCACACAATTAAGAACATACAGTTCTTTTTTGGAGTTTGGGCTCAAATGTTTCAATTATTTGTTAATGTGTTAAATTGTAAGATAATTGATTTAGGAGGTAGATTACATAATAGCCTAAAATATGTTCTGCATTTTTGGGGTTTGTTGTGAAACTTGCCTTGGAGGTGGCTGCTGTTGTGCCGTTACACCACCAAGGGGGGTTGAAGAGTCGATGTCCTCCACAGGCGAGGTACACACAGGCTTACTTGAAGCAAACTCCATGGCATATTGAAGGACATCCGCCAAAGGAAACCTCTTGGGGCCTGAGCCATAGCTCAGATACCTTCAATTTAACCAGGACATCAAAATAGAAAAAATACAAAAGGAAACAACAGTTTGAGACTTTACTCTCCTCAGCAGTTTTAGAGGCTTTTTCAGTTGTCTTGATTAAGAGAAAACCATGGGGAGGTAATTTGTACCTTTCCAATCTCTGCTGGAGCAGTGTCAGATGTTCTTTTAATCTTCTGATCTCCTCTCTCTTGATTCTAGTGATTTCTCTGTTTCTGTCCATGTATCTAACAAAAATATCAGATAAAACATTTCAGTCTTGTGGCTGAAACTCACATTCATTGGCAACACGGTGGTTTGACTAAATTCAGAGAGATCTGCAACAACTGTGTCATGATAGTGGAAAAAAACACAGTATGACAGAAAAAAATATATCTTATTGACAGTACCCTGACTAGCATAAATAACTGTATCACCTGTCCATGTACAGCATAGAGGGGAACTCTAGCTTGTTGTGGATCTTCTCAGGCCGGCCAAGTGCTTGATTAAACTCAAATCTTGACAGCTCGAAGGTCAACACGGGAGGGAGTTCTGTGAACCAGTGCTGGAAGGAAAGATGTTTTGGGAGTAGATTGAGACTGCTTGTTCTGTGCGGTGCAGTTTCAATTTCACAAGTCCACGTCAAACCCAAAATAACTACACAGGGCAACCTAGAATTTAGTGATGGACTGTAATTACCTGCTCTCAAAGCAGACCAACTAGCTCTGCATAGGATGTGACGTGCACCAAAAGGTACACTCAAAGTTCGATATAAAGCGGTGATTGGAGTCCATTGGAGTCCAGTGATTTTTTTTTTTTAATAAAAAAATACAATCATGTGTGCTTACGGACTGTATCCCTGCAGACTGTATTGATATACATTGATATATAGTGTACATATTGTGTTTTTATGTTGATTTAATTAAAAAAAATATATATATATTTTATTTTTTTCTTGTGCGGCCCGGTGGTTGGGGACCACTGGTCTAAGGCACGACCACGTTTATAGAACATTGCGTTAAATCAAAATGTGCGTGACTCAGTACCCAGCAACTGACGGAGAAAGTGCCAAATGTGGTACTTATCCCTACTTGTGACATTAAAAAAGACAAAAAGAAGCAGCGGAAGAAAGGTCATCTGTAATTCTACACAAATGTGTTGTGCTTTTTACGCTCTTTAGTCACTTTTTGTCTTAAACAACATAATTTCTCTATCATCCAGCATCCATTACAATTAAATGCAAATGTGTCATGTTTAATTTTGCAAATTACTACCACCGATTGCAGTTGCAATTGATTAATGAGTCATGCAGTTTGACTTTAATGGACATGTAATAGATCTGCATCAGCACACAAGTTGAAATGTGAACAATTTACCGTGGTCTTTACTGGCTTGATGACACTGACCTCTTGTCCGGACTTGGCAGAGTTTTCAGCAGAGTGCAGTGATTCAATCTCCCCCTCAATCATTGCTGCCTCAAGACACTCATGGAGATCCTTGAAGCCATTCACCTGTAGCGGATACTGACCAAACAGCTCTGTGTTCTCAAACTTTTTACCTGAGGGATGGCGCGCACAGACACATCAGAGAGCAGTCATTTATGGATTGTTGTAGATGTAAATAAAACAGCATGAAAAAGTGTGTGTGCTATCAGGAAATGCATTAAAGCCAGAGCGTGTTCAAGTATTGCCTGAATATATGTCACACTCATCATTGTTACTTACATGGCTGTTTACACTACAACTGATACACAAAACAAGCAGAAGTAGGGTTGCTAGCTGACATGCAGTTCTGCCAGTTCACATTATTAACAGCAGAGTCAGGGGCCTAGTTTTTGGTGGCTCTGCTCCAGCATCGTAAATACAATGTCAATAGGCAGTCAAGGTATTCAGCAATCAATATACAGTATTTGCACTCTTCCTCTATGGCGGCTACCTCATTTTGACAAGGTGATCTTTCATTGGTTAGGGCAGAGACGTACTTTTTATAGCGCATGCAATCAAACCATGGCTACTTCACACTTCAGCACGGATTTCAAATCATCTTGTCTCACCTTCCAGGACGCCAACAGCAAGGAAGCGTCCGTAGAAAAGCTCTACCATGGGGTTTTTTGGCTTGTCTTCTTCCCTGTAAACAAAAAATAAAAATGTTTTCATTCTTAGACACCTTCCTCAATCATATACAATGGATAAATAATTTATTCTCCTTGTTAAGTGAAGAGGAGAGAGTTACCTGTCTTCTTCAGCCTTAATTTTGAAGGCATCTTCCAGCCAGTCCAGCAGCTTGTGTGTGAACTCGCTTACGTCCTGCTGCAATTTACAGAACAAGACATACACAGTGGGAATTTAGAAAAAAAATCAGTCCCGCTGTAAAAGCCACATAGGGCACTTAGCGCAACAGCTATATGCATCACACGCGAAAATAAATTTGCAATCAAGGCAGCAAATTAATCTAAACTCATCAAATACACACTTCAACAACACCAAAACACTTGCTGACAAATTGTGAGCAAATCTCTCTTGAGATTCAGTTTTAAATTAATGCATACTTTTATCTATTTATTTTAAATTAATTTAATCCTACATTTTTAATTACCGGTATTTATTTTGTGATCTTTTTAAACCATGTAACGATTGCATTAACTCCCATTTTTCGTTTTTATTTTTTGCAAAGAAAATATTTGTGTTGCTGTGATTTGAGTGTATTTAGCAACAGTAGACTATGTTAAGAACTGCACTTTAAATATTATTTATTCAAAAATAATTCAGTATTTTTTCATCCCCTCTTTTAAATACCATACAGTTTTGGCGTTAAAGCACTTTTTGTGTCTTTTTACGTATTGAAATCAGAAAGGACGCGCATTTCCGGAAGCCCACGCATCCCCCGGACGTGGATTTTTTTTTATACCGCCGGATTTGCTTGTTTTTTTTTCTTTGATCGATTATCGCTTTCCGCCGGTGTTTTGTTTTGTTTAAATTTGCCTCAGTTTGCACTCAAACAACTTTACCGCGAGGGGCTGTCAAAAGAAAGACTTGATGGTAAACATCAAGGTGAGTATAAAGTCAACCTTTTTAACTTCATCCTGTGCCATGTCTCCAATAAATGAGTTGTTTTAGTCTTTGTGAGTCCACGGAAACTTCACTTTTATCTGCCGCTGGATCGACATTGTTCGAGGATGGAGACAGGCTAGCTGTTAGCTTCAAACTAACCAGCACCCGACCAGACTCCTCCACCCCCAAAAAATACTTTGCAGGTCAACAAACGGGGAAAATATGTGCCTTTTGAAGTGTTAATGTGTGAGGAATGTTCAAAAGGAGTCTCTTGGAGAAGTAGCTGACAAGTTAGCGAGTGTCGCTTGTATCGCTGACAGTGACTTTATCACCGTCATTGTTTACTGAAGCAGAGATGCTAACTGTGCGTTATGGTAAACGCGCAAGCGTCGTCAGGCTCTGCTTTTTATCGATAGACTTATCAGATGTATTTTTTTATTATCTATAGCAGGGGTGTCAAAAGTGTGGCCCGGAGGCCATTTGCGGCCCGAAGCTAATGTTTTAAAGGCCCACGGTACATTCTAAAAATACTACCGGTATTAAAATAAACAAAAACATAACAAAAGTGGAATAAAAAAGCTTACAGGTGAAATGTAATTTAGAAAAAGTTGCAATGTTGACTAATAAAACAAAGCTGTTTTTTTTTTCTACGGCCCCTCCGACCACCACCAAACATTCATTCACCAGTGTGAGTGGCACTGGGGGCAAGGGTGAAGGTCTTTTGTATTATTTTTTTAATTAATTAAGTAATGTTTATAACAACCTTTTTCCAAAACACAATATAGAATGTGAGATATAACAGGATAATGCATACATTTTATCATTTGTTTTCAAAACCGTTACAAAAAAGTTGGACCCTAAAAATGTACTGCGGGACCCCATTTTTATGACTTGATGGTGTCCCTGGGACCCTACTTTGAAAATTCTTAACGCCTACACTGCCTTTACTTTTTTTTAATGATCTAAAATTGTTCTTTGAGCATGCAATAGGAAACAAGTTGCCACCTCATCGCAGGCCAACACAGATAGATACTATCTTCCTGAATTGTTCGATGGTGGTTCAGGGTGTTGGGTGGGACGCAACTGTATGAGTTATGCTGCACTATTATCGACCCCTGTGGTGGAAAATGATAACAGTCATAACTTCCTTCCACATGCTCCTAGCTTCCTGAATTTTTTGGATGATGGGTCGGGGGTGTTGAGTTGAACGCAACTGTATGACTACTTTATCGACACCTTGTTTTGGAAGATTATAACAATCATAACTTCCTTTCACATGCTCCGTTTTACCAGAAATGTTTGATAGTGGGTCGGAGTATTTAGTGGGATGCAACCACGTCGCTGCAGTGGCGTCAATATCGCCTCCAAATGGTGGAAAATTATAACAGCCATAACTTCCTTCCAAATGCTCCTATCTTCCTGAATTTTTCGATGGCAGGTTGTGACGTCAGGTGGGCCGCAACTGCATGACTACTGCAGCGCCCTTATCACCCTTTTGTGATGTAATACTATAAGAATTATAACTTCCTTCCACATGCTCCAATCTTCCTGAAATGTTTGATGGTGGGTAGGGGTGTTGGGTTGGACGCAACTGCATGACTACTGCTGTGTCTTTATCCCCCTTTGTGATGGAACTTATAACTACTTTATACATGCATCGATCTTCCTGAAATGTTTGATGGTGGGTCGGAGTATTCAGTGGGATGCAACCGGATCACTGCTATGGTGCCAGTTTCACTACTTTGTAGTCAAAACTTCCTTACACATGCTCTGATCTTCCTGAAATTTTAAGATGGTGGGTCGGGGTGTTGGGTGGGACGCAAATGCATGACTTACGCTGCACTATTATCGCCCCCTGTGGTGGAAATGTATAACAGTCATAACTTCCTTATAGATGCTCCGATCTTTCTGAAAATTTTGGTGGTAAGTCAGGTCATCGGGAAGGACGTGAACACAAGCGTCGTGAAGTCCACAGTGCCACAGTGGCGAGAGCCTGTTCAACGCTGCTCCCAGTTTTAATTCGGATTATAACCTGATTTATATCACGTTTTATTCAGGGGTCTCTGTAAAAGTACACAGACCCTGATGCACAGACTGCGACTGCGCGTCACCTTCTGTCCCAAGTCTTCCCAACTGACCCAAGTGGGCCAGTTACTCCCATGTGTAGAACAGTGCTTCCACACAGTCAGTTTTATAAAACTCTTACGGCCGTCAACATATCGCACACTGAATCACTTTTCCACTCACCATGTCTACAACAAAGCCTCCACAACTCTCCTGCTTCTTTTCCTCCCCACAATGCGTACCAGAACAACACTTACATGCACAAAACAGATTTGTAACACAAAGAACAAAAAACATGATCAAACAACACATGCGCTCCAAACCGATTCAGGTCAACTGAATGGTTCTGATTTTTTTTCATAAATCGTTCCATCCCTCGTGAGACTAGGGCTCCAATTCATGTATTTCTATTATGCAACTTGCAAATGTTATCATGCCGAGAAGGTTATGGTTTACCTGTTGCAACTCACTGGACTTAAAGGCATCTTTGAGGATTTCCACAGCTCGTGACGGGTCCACATACTTTCTCTTAGACCCCACCATGAGGGAGAAGAGGTTCCTCAGCTCCTGCATGAAGGGAAGGTTTCTGTGCTCCTAGAAAGGGCAACACAAACCAATCATTTAGAACTCGAAACAAATCAGTGCTACTGCTTTTTAGAAAAAGATGGGGTTACTACAATAACCAACCTAATCTTTATTCAGCATTGCTAACCCATTTAAAACGCTACCTGACCAAGCTAGGGCGAATAAGAACATTGCAGCAGCATGTAAATGTGCTCTGATCTCAATGTACACGTCATTGCACTCCCGTGTGCCTCTGACCATGCAGCGTGACAGACATCATACAGTCTGTAGTCTACAAGCCACTCAGATCGCACTATTACAATGTGGTTTGTAAGCAAGGGCGAGCAGATCGTGTCAGATCTAAAATACATAAAAAATAGGTAAATCGTACCAAATCTTACTGTGGCCGTCCAAATGTATCCATGTCGGCTTGCAACAAATATATCAATGTATGGGAAACACTAGTAACAGCTCAGGCAGGTCGATCTGGGTACGCTAAACAAAAAGTGCAATATTTACTTGGTATCATGAAGTAAAGAGAACGTTTTAATTTAAGAGTGTAGATGTTGAATACAAGATAACAGCATTGATCGCTAAGGGACAACAACCGGGTAACCTTAGCCTGTTTGTTTTGTTTTTGTCATATTGAGCCATGTATCCTCAAAAGTTAGTCTACAACGTTGACAGTGTAGACAAATCTGCATTAAAAAGTCAACAGCTGTGGTTTGTGTCATCCATATGGTTTGAATGCTTGGAACCACAGGTGAGCAGGCAAAAAAAAACTGTGCGTGCTTTAGACGTGCTCAGCCTTAGTAGGTATTGCTGCTTCGGGCCTCTTACCTTCTGGTTGCGAGGCAGATCATGTATTTTGGTTGGTGGAGAGTAGTTGAGCACCAGCCTCTGGAACTCCAGTAGGTTAAACAGAGACTGGGGGATTGAAGTGACATTAGAGACATTAGTAATGCCCACTTAAAATCCAGGTGCATTCATTCAGCAAATAAATAAATAAATAAAATACAACTCAGGATGGGTACATTTGAATACTTACAATACTAATTTCCAGTACCTGAGAATTGATACCAATACGATACCAATTTTTAGAACTTCTGCGTCTTCATGTGGTAATACATGCTAATTTGTTAATAAAATCGTATTTTTGTATTGTTTATATTTATATACTATACATGTGTAATATAAATATATCATATTATAATATCCAGTGGCAGGCCGTGCGTTTCCCACCCAGGCCTTCAGTGATATCCGACTTCAATGATTACCTCTCAAAATACCATAATTGATGTCACCACGTAACCATTGCTGGAGAAACACTATACAGAAACACATTTACACACTATTGCGCATTGTACAAAATCGGTTATTTTCTGGCGCATTTAAAAATCAATAAACCCGCATCAGCAATTAAAACTTATGTAGTACTGTTAAAATAAAAATTGCAAAAAACATTTGAAACGTGAAAAAATAAAGAAATAAAATATCTGAACTCAAATTTCATCGACAGCTGAGCTAGCTTCCGGGGTTGGCCGAGATGTTCTCACAAGATGTAGTTTCACTTTAAATATCCTTCTTGAAAATGGCCTTGCAAATATGTGTTGTCTTGTCTTGCAAGATGCAGACGAGGTGTGTTGGCTGAGTTCTTAAAGTTTACGCCACACCGGCATGTCTACATTGAACAACCTAAACGGGGCTACTGCGCATGCTCTCCACTCCTGTGGCATGCTGGGTGATGGAGTTCTTATGTTACCTAGCTCATACATCACTATATCTGCCTTAAGCCATCTAAAAGGTCTTACTGACAACAACGCGTGATCTTATTGGCTATTGCAACTGTCTATCACTGTATGTCCCCGTTCACTTACAGCTCACGGACGCCCGCATTGCGAAATCTGAAGGCTCTAGGCATATTTGGTACAGCATGGCAACATAAACTAGCTGAATTCTGATTGGAAAAAAACTCTATAACCTAAAAACAACAGCGCTGGAAGGAGCATAATATGACATGAAGAGAATTTGAATACTTTTAGATATTTAGGGAAAGTAAATAAACAATTACTTTTATCTTTAATTATGATCATGATTTTTGGTTATGTTAGGCCAGCAGAGAAGGCCTTGCTGGCCCTGACGGCACACCACTGATAATATCTTATATTATAATATATTTTATTTGCAAGTATTCATTAATTTCAGTTTGTCCTGGGTGAGTTGCCATAATAAGAAAGCAGTCTTTGCCATTAAGGTGAATATTTCAGTCTTGTCTTTAGTTGAGTCCTACAAAGTATTTAAACTGTGAGAATTGTACTTACTACACACCAGCTGTTTGTAATGTGCATCTTAGTTTACCACCAAATTTGAAAGTGTAGCAGATTTTGAAAGGTGGAGCTTTACCGCTGAGCGCTTTCAATCAAGCTATTTCTGGTATCAATCCATTTCAGGCAAGCTTGCTTGGTGGTTTGCATGGAAAAATACAACATTACGTACAGACAGTTCGCTACGAATACGCCTGTTTGCCCGCCAAATGTTTGAGCCAGTGTCGAGTCTGCAACCGGACGTGACGTCACATGCTACAAAAATATCAAAATATGGTACTGTTTGATTTCAGGTGAATTGATGCTCGATAGTTTCGACGAAATTTGGACAGTACATATAAAAGTACCAAATTGGATACCCATCTTAAGTTACAACAAGGTACAATTTCAAGTAAGATTAATCTATTACAGTGGACCCTCGATTTAAGAACCTCTCATTGTACAAACTTTTCGACTTAGGAACCACACATCGAGTTACAAATGAACTTTGGTGTAGGAACCTCGTCCCAGAGTACGACTGTTTCATCCACTCTTTGTGTCCCTCGCAACATAGCCATTTTGTGCCCAGCAGCACATCCAAGGTATGCGGGCTGATCGCTCTCTGGTGTTTATTCAGTGAACACAATAATAATGATGAATAATGGAGTAGATTTATCAGTGCTGTTGTTAACTACTGTGCTACTTTGTGTGCTTTTCAAGTGTTTTTGGAGCCTTTTTACAAAATGTTTTGAGTTTTGTTAGTTCAATATCAGTTCAAAGAAAGCAATGGACAAGCCCTAGGTGGTTTGAAAGAGTCATGAAGTATCAACAGCGTTGTCTACACTGCCACCCCAACACCTTCCTTATGCTGCACGCTAAGATTAACTCATAAGGTAAAGTGGTTTTAATATTTCTATTTCTCATCATTGTAGTGACTTTGCTGTCCAAGTTAAGGAATTTTGTGATTTTAAACTGTGTGTGCACCACATGACTAGTGACTGTGTGTGTGCGCGCGTGTCGGCAGGGCGGCTGAAGATGAGGACAGTTCAGGTAGTTGTTGTTTAGGCCTTGTTATTGAATAGAAAGTTGATCCATCACCCCCTTGTTAAGTTTTTTTTATATACAGTACTGTTTAGCGCTTAATAATGTATAGGTGTACAAACCTTTACTAAAATATGGACTTTTGTCGAGACTGGAACCCATTATTCATAGGGGGGTTGCGCACATACGGCATTTACAAGTAATTCCTACCAAAATTGCAGATTTTAGTTCATATTTACAGTTCATCCGGAAAGTAATAAAATTGCTTCACTTTTTCCACATTTTGTTATGTTACATCCCAATTCCAAAATGAAAAAAAAATGTTTGTTTAAAATGTCTACACAATATACCCCATAGTTAAAAAAACTTTTTTTTTAAAGATTTTTGTCAATGTATTAAAAATTTAAAAAAATAAGAAATCACATGTACATAAGTATTTACAGCCTTTGCCATGAAGCGCAAAAATGAGTTTAAGTGCATTCTGTTTCAACTGATCATCATTGAATATGTTCTTACATCTTACACCTGTGGTAAATTTCAGTTGATTGAAAGGGGACAACAAAAACATTCATTATTGGCTTCATTTTAAAGTATTACAATACATTAAACATACATTTTTTATTGCACACAAAAACAATTATAGAAGATTTGAATCAAAATAAACAGCACTAAACAAATTTGGGCTTTTCTTATTGCACTTAAGGAAAAATTTTACAATTGTCTTTATTACACACAGCCTGCCATAATGTACGATTAGGTTAGAATAAAATAGAAAGCTTTATTGACATTGTATTAAATACTTCATGATTTATGCTTGCCACTCTTGGTCTGTGTTTTCAGACAAATACAATAATTAGTACATACTAAAAAGAATACTATATGGCTAAAACTACACTGACAAGACATGTAGCAGGTAAATCACACATTGTTAAAGAGAACACAAATTGTAGTACGATAATTTGTTTAAAATTTCAAGAATTTTACTTGCATTAGTTTTCGCTAAGTGGGCGGTTTGGACTGCGCTAATTGGCAATAAGCCAAACAGCTGTGTGCATGTCTACTGTATAAATAGGCCTCCTTGTGCAGATCTGGATGTTTGTTATTTAAATGTTAGTCTAAGTTTGAATCAAAGATGGTAATACTGTATACCACCTTTTAGCGAGGACTGTTTTAAAGGCAGCGCTTCCGTGTTTTAGTTTTGAAGCCTAAATACCTCAATATTGTGCTTCACGCATCCTCTTTACTAACCACTTGCTGTTTTTTGCCATTCTTCCTCATAAATCTGTTTCTGCTTTTATATGTGCGTTCTGTGTGTGCGTGTTGACACACTGAATATACATCTCGACTCAGCAATGTCACCGCCGCATGGCAGCATACAGGTGGAAAAAAAAGTAACGGTATTTTTCAAAGTAATTAATTAGTACCGGTATACCGTATAATACTAGTCTATGTGTAAGGTTTCACACTTGACAGTGCATAGCAGAGCACAAACCAGGCATGAAGTTGAAAGGAATTGTCTATAGACCTCCGAGAAAGGATTGTTTTAATGCACAAATCGTAACATCAACTGTGTCATCAAAATGTATGTTTGTTTCTTGTTTAGACAAATCAGGCACAACATGTACCGGGTAGTAACAAGATATCAACTCTTTATAATTCAAACGACACAATTGTCATCCTCCCGCACAGCTACCTGTTCTTGTATAAGCCTTCTGCGTACCGTATTTTCCGCACTATAAGGCGCACCTAAAAACCACAAATTTTCTCAAAAGCTAACAGTGCGCCTTATAACCCGGTGCGCTTTATTACGATTAATTTTCATAAAGTTTCGATCTCGCAACTTCGGTAAACAGCCGCCATCTTTTTTCCCGGTAGAACAGGAAGCGCTTCTTCTTCTACGCAAGCAACCGCCAAGGAAAGCACCCGCCCCCATAGAACAGGAAGCGCTTCACCCGCCCCCGGAAGAAGAAGAAAAAACGCGCGGATATCACCGTACGTTTCATTTCCTGTTTACATCTGTAAAGACCACAAAATGGCTCCTACTACGCGACAAGGATCCGGTTCATAAAAAGACGCAATCTCTCCATCCGCACACGGATTACTACCGTATTTCACAGCAACTGATATTCCTGTGAACTGCACTGTGGAACGGGAGCACGTACGGTGAATATTCGCACCACAGGGAATGAGGAGTCATCCTTCACTGTGGTTCTAGCTTGCCATGCTAACTTCCACCCATCCAAAAGAGACCTTTCCAGCCGGCGTCATCATAAAAGCTAACTCGAAGGGATGGATGGATGAAGAAAAGATGAGCGAGTGGTTAAGGGAAGTTTACGCGAAGAGGCCGGGTGGCTTTTTTCACACAGCTCCGAAGGCGAACACACCTTCACTAAGACGGGCAGATAGCGCCGGTCGACATACGCCAACATCTGCCAGTGGATCGTAAATGCCTGGGCAGATAGTTTCGGTCACAACTGTGGTCCGAGCTTTCCGGAAGGCAGGATTCACAGAACTGCTGCACAACAACAGCGACACTGAATCCGATGACTTCGACGAGGCGGAGCCGGCCATTTTTGGATCCCACGCTTGCGCAACTTTTCAATTCGGACACCGAAGACGAAGAATTCGAAGGATTTACGAATGAAGAATAACTTCAGAAGGTGAGCGCTATGTTTATTTTGTGTGTTGTGACATTAACGTTCGAGCAACATTATGTTGCTATTTATTGCTCTACACCATTTTGAATTTTACTATGTTTGTGATTGCACATTTGCGTACATTTTGGGACAGAGTTGTTAGAACGCTGGTTTTCAATATATTATTAAAGTTTGACTGAACTATCTGACTGTTTTTTTGACATTCACTTTAGCGCAGCGTTTTTTTGACATTCACTTTAGCGCAGCGTAGGCGCGGCTTATAGTCCGGGGCGGCTTATTGGTGGACAAAATTATGAAATATGTAATTCATAGAAGGTGCGGCTAATAATCCGGTGCGCCTTATAGTGCGGAAAATACGGTAATGTAGTATTTAAACATTTATCTCCAAGTTTGTGTATTTATATATACACATATATAATATTTATTTATCCATGGTAAGACAAGAACAGTTTTTTAATTGCAATGCTGACCGAGCAAAGTAGCAGCATTTACACGTTAAAGATGTTGCAGTATGATGACAGCCTCTCATCGTTTTTCATTTATCAACAAAAGTTAGCGCTATAGATCACTCTCAACATGCTCTTAATGTTTAAATCATTTATGTGTTGGAACATTCATTAATTTTGAAAATGGACAAACACTTTTCAAGTATAAAACATATATGGCGAATGTCTGCAACTTGTGAACGACAGGACAGCGGTGGTTTTTCCTTCTGTAATTATGATTATCACTATTATGAATTGTAGTTTTTAAAAACATATAAATTACAAAAAAGGTCTGAGAATGTGCTTTTACTGCCTTTTAGAGTTTACTTTTAAGTTAGTGTGGTATAAAATAAGCAAAACATCCATCCAGTATTTGTTTTCCAATTTTTGTTGAAAAGATTTGCTATTTGAGGTAAAAGTTGTAAGGAGCCTTTAAAAAATTGATAAAGTCATAAAATCACAAGTTAATTCAATGTTAATAACCAAAAATCAAGGGGAAAAAAAGCTCAAAACATAGCAACCTTTGCCGTAACTTTCTGAAAATGGTGTGGTAAATTCAGGAATTGTAGGCCAACAAATTCTTGAGGGGGGGGGAGTAAAATGATTCATTCAAAAGGGTTGTAAGACAAAAAAAGCATCTGGATGTTTTTTTAAGGTGAAAGTATTTTTTTTCTCTAACTCGTGACAATGTTTATTCAGAAAGTTCTCGAACTATTTTAGGATTTACAGATCATATGAGGAGAGGAGAATGTTGTTTACTACACTTCTTGCTGAAAGAGCAACACGCTTGAGTGTATGCAGGGACTTCAACTAAAAAGGAGTCACATTACAGAGGAGTGAGGCAACATGTGATAGAGTATCCAGTGTTCATCTTGTGTATTTTAGCCATGGTCACGTTGTACAATCACCTAGAAAAACATTCTGCCGCACTAATTATGTGCGTCTTAAATGCTGAGTTTGAAACACAGTTTTAATAGCATATTAGTTCATTTATCAGTACAAATACTCCTTAAACTTAATATTTATATTATTGTATTCTTTAATATATGAGTAAATTATATTAATAATACAATTCATATTTTATTTGAAAATGGTCTAAAACAAGCTGAATATTTTTTATTGTTATATTCTTTATTAATGATCCATTTTTGCTTTGTGTTATACAAATATGAATTTCAATGGACAAAAAGTGTGCATTTGGGTGTGCCCACCCACCTGAATGACAGCACTGAACCAGCAGGTGTTTCCAACATTTTTCAACCCCACAGGGCAGTTATCTATCCTCTTCCTGTCATGCGGGTTGGGTGAGTCGCTCCATACTTCTGTGTGGGTACGCTTTAAACTTGCCTTGTTCTCTGCAATGCTGGCCTCCAACACTCTAGAGATGTGGGAGTGGGAAAAATACAAAGTAACATAAATTAACTTCCTCTTCTGGTCATTAAAAACGTGCTTTGTCCGGTATGTTTGCCTAGGGTGTTCAGGTTCAGTACACATCCCCAGTAAGATATGCATGGCATTATATGATGTTTACACTGTGGGTCCCACCTGCTGATAGTCTGCTCTTCATCGGTGATGCCTGTCTCCCTGAATGCTCGATTGGACTCTGCCAGGCTTAGAGCAATCGCTCTCTGCAGGTCATCTTTATCGTCTCCCGTCAGGTCAATGACATCTAAAACAATACGACAACAAAACAAAAACACTGTTAGAACTAGAAAAGCACTAAGGAGAGTGCAGACCTCCGCCAGGCGTCATTCCTGAATAGTAAAAAACAACAACATCCGGATCAGCCCCAAAATGTAATTCTTTGTTCATTATCCCGGTTTCTGACATTTTCTATAAATGTAGATACAATTCGGACTATAATGTTTTGAGCTACCTATAGCACAAAGAAAGTAAAGGAGTGAACACTCTTGTCTGTCTCCACTATCTTTGTCTCTGTTGGTGGAGGCGGGGTCACTAGCATTAGGGATGTAACAATTAACTGTATTTAAGATAACCACAGTAAAACTGCCGACGGTAATACTGTTTTAAATTAAAATAATGGAAAGACTGTGATTGATAACTGCACTTTGATAAACTCACTGACTAGCTGGCGCCAGATCACTAGCTTAAATGCTAACATGAAAACAAGATACATTTACGTCTTTCTCCATTTAGAAACAGCATACCACAATCTAAACGTCTATAAATAAATTGCTGTCTGAGCAACTAAGCTATTCAATTGTATTAATTGAACCTACAAGCCGTCATCTCTTAAAACAGAGTGATAATTCTATACTCAGAGAAATACGAGAGTAGGTATTTTAATGGTAATAGGATGCCACAAGGCCTGCCAAAAATATTAAATAGCAATAACAGATTTTATTTGGTGCTACAGTACAAACCAATATTCAAAAAAATAAAAGTTTAGCCTTAAAACAAAAAAATACTAGGACTAAAACACCAAAATGCATTCTAACACATTTAATAAATAATAATATATTTGTTTCTTAAATAAACTGTCAATAAAATGAAAGTGTACGTAAATGAAAATTCAGCTTCACCACATTAGTCATAATTGTTGTGTTTAAGAAACTTCTCTATAATTTTAGCTTCAGACTTCTTCTGTTTATTTGATATTGTCATTACTGCCCCAATTGGTTTAAAAGTGTATTACATATTAGTACCGTTGTGGCTCATATGGACCACAGCTGAGAAACAGATACAGTATGTTCTGGTGGCCCAACAATGTGCCCAATGGTTAAGAAACACTGTTCGACAATACCACACAAAGCTGTGAGAAACCGGATGCAGAAAAAACAACTGTCCATAAAGAAGGGGATCATAGATTGCAAACATCAAACATAATTTGGCTGGGAAGCATGTGGAATAACTTTCAAACTTGCTCAGCTCATGACAACAGTTTCACTTGCTTTTAGAGAACTGTTTGCAAAAGTATTGATGATAAACAAGGAATAGTAGTTACTTCAGCATGACAGGATTCACCACAGTGCAGGACTACTAGTCATTTTGTGTGTATACTGTGTGTAATAGTACAAAACCCGTTGTGTAAATCGTAAATAAAAACAGAATACAATGATTTGCAAATTTCTTTCAACCTATATTCAATTGAATACACTGCAAAGACAATATATTTAATGTTCGAACTGGTAAACTTTGTTATTTTTTGCAAATATTAGCTCATTTAGAATTTGATGCCTGTAACTTGATTAACGGGGAACATTATCACCAGACCTATGTAAGCGTCAATATATACCTTGATGTTGCAGAAAAAAGACCATATATTTTTTTAACCAATTTCCGAACTCTAAATGGGTGAATTTTGGCGAATTAAATGCCTTTCTATTATTCGCTCTCGGAGCGATGACGTCACAACGTGACGTCACATCGGGAAGCAATCCGCCATTTTCTCAAACACCGAGTCAAATCAGCTCTGTTATTTTCCGTTTTTTCGACTGTTTCCCGTACCTTGGAGACATCATGCCTCATCGGTGTGTTGTCAGAGGGTGTAACAACACGAACAGGGACGGATTCAAGTTGCACCAGTGGCCCAAAGATGCGAAAGTGGCAAGAAATTGGACGTTTGTTCCGCACACTTTACCAACGAAAGCTATGCTACGACAGAGATGGCAAGAATGGGTGGATACCCTGCGACACTCAAAGCAGCATTTCCAACGATAAAGTCAAAGAAATCTGCCGCCAGACCCCCAGGAAAAGAATGCGGATGAGGGTATGTCTACATACGGTAATATATTATCCATCCATCCATTTTCTACCGCTTATTCCCTTCGGAGTCGCGGGGGGGCGCTGGAGCCTATGTCAGCTACAATCGGGCGGAAGGCGGGGTACACCCTGGACAAGTCGCCACCTCATTCAAAATTGGGCTGTCTGCATTCTCAAAGTGCATGTTGTTGCCAAATGTATTTCATATGCTGTAAACCTAGTTCATAGTTGTTAGTTTTCTTTAATGCCAAACAAACACATACCAATCGTTGGTTAGAAGGCGATCGCCGAATTCGTCCTCGCTTTCTCCCGTGTCGCTGGCTGTCGTGTCGTTTTCGTCGGTTTCGCTTGCATACGGTTCAAACCGATATGGCTCAATAGCTTCAGTTTCTTCTTCAATTTCATTTTCGCTACCTGCCTCCACACTACAACCATCCGTTTCAATACATGCGTAATCTGTTGAATCGCTTAAACTGCTGAAATCCGAGTTTGAATCCGAGCTAATGTCGCTATTCCTTGCGGTTACATCCGCCATGTTTGTTTGTATTTGCATCACTATGTGACGTCACAGGAAAATGGACGGGTGTATATAACGATGGTTAAAATCAGGCACTTTGAAGCTTTTTTTAGGGATATTGCGTGATGGGTAAAATATTGAAAAAAACTTTGAAAAATAAAATAAGCCACTGGGAACTGATTTTTAATGGTTTTAACCCTTCTGAAATTGTGATAATGTTCCCCTTTAAAAAAAAGCTGGCACAAGTGAACTGAGAAAGTTGAGGAATGCTCCTCAAACACTTATTTGGAACATACCACAGGTGAACAGGCTAATTGGGAACAGGTGGGTACCATGATTGGGTATAAAAGCAGCTCAGTCATTCACAAACAAGGATGGGGCGAGGGTCACCACTTTGTGAACAAATGCGTGAGCAAATTGTCGAACAGTTTAAGAACAACATTTCGCAACAAGCTATTGCAAGGAATTTAGGGATTTCACCATCTACGGTCCGTAATATCATCAAGAGGTTCAGATAATCTGGAGAAATCACTGCACGTAAGCGGCAAGGCCAAAAACAAACATTGAATGTCCATGACCTTCGATCCCTCAGGCGGTACTGCATCAAAAAGCGACATCAGTGTGTAAAGGATATCATCACATGGGCTTAGGAACACGTCAGAAAACCACTGTCAGCAACTAAAGTTTGTCGCTACATCTGTAAGTGCAAGTTAAAACTCTACTATGCAAAGCGAAAGCCCTTTATCAACAACATCCAGAAACGCCGCCGGCTTCGCTGGGCCCGAGCTCCTCTAAGATGGACTGACTGATGCAAAGTGGAAAAGTATTCTGTGGTCTGACGAGTCCAAATTTCAAATTGTTTTTGGAAACTGTGGACTTTGAGTCCTCCGGAACAAAGAGGAAAAGAACCATACGGACTGTTATAGATGCAAAGTTCAAAAGCGAGCATCTGGGATGGTATGGGGGTGTATTAATGCCCAAGACATGGGTAACTTACACATCTGTGAAGGCACCATTAATACAGGTACATAGAGGTTTTGGAGCAACGTATGTTGCCATCCAAGCAACGTCTTTCATGGACGCCCCTGCTTATTTCAGCAAGACAATGCCAAGCCACATTCTGCACTTGTTACAACAGCGTGGCTTCGTCGTAAAAGAGTACGGGTACTACACTGGCCTGCCTGTATTCCAGACCTGTCTGTACATACTACAAGAGAGACCCCGGACTGTTGAACAACTTAAGCTGTACATCAAGCAAGAATGGGAAAGAATTCCACCTGAAAAGCTTCAAAAATTGGTCTCCTCAGTTCCCAAACGTTTACTGAGTATTGTTAAAAGGAAAAGCCATGTAACACAGTGGTAAAAATGCCGATATGCCAACGTTTTTGCAATGTGTTGCTGCCATTAAAATTAAGTTTCTTAGCTCGAATGTTAAATATCTTGTCTTTGCAGTCTATTCAATTGAATATAAGTTAAAAAGAATTTGCAAATCATTTTTTCATCGTTTTTATTTAGGATTTACGCAACGTGCCAACTTCACTGGTTTTGGTTTTGTTTAATTTCAATGGTAAAAATCTCATATGGATCTTCTTTAGCAATTGGCGCCACTTAACCCACACAACACTAATTTGATGTTTGCCTGTACAGGTGGTCGTGGAGTTTTGACATCTTTTTACCGTGGGGCGGTATAGCTCGGTTGGTAAAGCGGCCGTGCCAGCAACTTGAGGGTTGCAGGTTCGATCCCCGCTTCCGCCATCCTAGTCACTGCCGTTGTGTCCTTGGGCAAGACACTTTACCCACCTGCTCCCAGTGCCACCCACACTGGTTTAAATGTAACTTAGATATTGGGTTTCACTAGAGAAAAGCGCTATATAAATATAATTCACTTCACTAATTTACTTTACAAAGACTTTTGATTATTGTTCCATTCACTTTCACTGCAATGTTTACAAATGCTATCCTCCTTGATGGCGCCACATCCTGGTCCTGACCCAAATTGTGACATCATTAGAAACACTATTGAATTAAAAAAAAGGCCTCGAAGCTTGTTCTATTCACCAACAAAAGTTTTTTATAAAGGTAAAAGTGATGTTAAATGTTCATGTACACATTTCAATCATTATTTGTATTTATTTCACATTGATTACTCACAAAAAATATTTTTTTCATGTTTCAATTATCGCTTACTTGAGTCTGCTTGACTGCCCACGCTGATGTATTTGTCGCTGGGCACCTGAGAAGTCTGGTAGTAGGTGGTCTCATCTTGCTGTGGCACCTTGGCATTTTTCTCTGTCAAATAGGTCACGGCCTCAGCCAGGTCTCCATTGCTTGCCTGCAAAGTTGAATACGTGTTAAGGCTAATAGCAGCTCAATGGGAATAACCTGCATTGGGGATGGGGATTCAGTTAGGTTTCCTTAATCGGGGTTTCTACAGGTATCAGCAAATCTAATTTAATGCTTGTTAATGCCTTTTCAATGCCACTTTAAACACATTTAATTCCCATGTCCGTCTCTAGATCATTATTATATACTATAGTCGAAACAGCATACAATGGTCTGTACACAGAATTGGAAGTATTTGACAATCAAATTGTTAAATAGTGGAAAAGTTTACATTATCTGTGGCCAAATTAAGCACAAATGTAATGATAACATAATAATAACAATGCAAGTAATTAGGTCTGGGCGATATGGCCTAAAAATAAAATCACACGATTTTTTCACAAAAAAATCAGATTTACGATTTTTTCAGATTTCTTTCCCTACTTTTTAAAGAGCCCAATGAATACAAATGACAGAAAAATTCAAAATAATTGTTGCTTTTATGTGATCAAAAACTAGCTGTTTGAAATGAAACACCGCTTCTTACTCTTAAGTTTAGCAAAATTCCAATTTGTTTAATGTTGTTTTCTTTAGACCAGATATACATTTTATTTTTATGCAATAAACTTCAAATCACAAAATTAAAAGCTTCCTTTGTGAGGCAATACTTCGGTCTTGAATAAAATACTTATGTAAACAAAAATATAGTATTGCATGCAAATAAATAATAATCCTTAAAATTGAGATAAATTAAGTGAAAACTTAGAAGTTCTGTATTGAATAAAATACTTGTGTAAACAAAAATGTAACATTGCACACTGAATGCAAATAAATAAATGCCAATAAATCAATAAAGATACCAATAATCAATAAATAGTAATACAAATCAAACCAGATCAAAAAAGTGCAAACTTCTAACTTCTGTCTTAAAAAAATATTCAGTATATAAAAATGTAGTATTGTATATTGTATGCAAATAAATAATCAAGTAAACCATCGAGGTGACTATAGTTTTAGTAAGTGGATAAACGCAGACTATTCCACAAAGTACAGTGCATCAGAAAAGTATTCACAGCGCTACACTTTTTCCACATTTTGTTACATTACAGCCTTTTTCCAAAATGGAGTAAATTCATTTTTGTCCTAAAAATTTCACAGACAATATACTTAATGTCAATGTGAAAAGTTTTTATTTTTGCAAATGTATTAAAAAAATTAAATAAAAATACAGACATACGTAAGTATTCACAGCCTTTGCTCAATACTTTGTTGATGCCCCTATGATATTAATTACAGCCTCAATGCCATAAGCTTGGCACACCTATCTTTGAGCAGTTTTGCCCATACCTCTTTGCAGCACCTCTCAATCTCCATCAGGTTGGATGGAAAGCATTGGTTTTAATCCAGATGTCGCTGTACATTGCTGCATTCACCTTTCCCTCTATCCTGACAAGTCTACCAGTTACTGCCACTGAAAAACACAGCATGATGCTGCCACAACCATGTTTCACTGTAGGGATGGTATTGGCCTGGTGATGAGTGGTGCCTAGTTTCCTCCTAACAAGACGTCTGGCACACACCAGGGTTCAATCTTTGTCTCATCGGACCAGAGAATTTTGTTTCTCAACGTCTGGGAGTCTTTCACAAGTTTTTTGACAAACAATTTACCACTGTACCATTTAGGCCTGATTGGTGGATTGCTGTAGGTTATCCTCTCTCCATAGAGGAATGCTGTTGCTCTGACAGAGTGACCATTGGGTTCTTTGTCACCTCCCTGACTAGACTAAGGCCTGGTGTATACTCTTGTGTCACGTAGCTTGCGTCCCCTCTGACAGCGTCTTATTTGATTAATAGTTCTTCCGTGGGGGTGGCGCCAGACTTGTAATTCTCTTCCAAAACACTAAGGAGCAGCATCTCCAGAAGGAGCAGCGGCAGCTGTCATTGACTGAAACTGTATTTCCTTCTTGTGAAGAGTGACGATAGATGACAACCACAACATTGACATGTTTGTCTACACAAGAACTAATAATTCATAATAATCTATTTACCTTTAAAGGACGTTTTACTTATAAACCATAGGAAAATACCTTCATGAAGATGGACTGCGCAACTTCTGAACGAGTCGCAGCGGAGGACGCTATTATTATTTGCAACCCTACTTGGCCGTTCAGGACATGGGACGAGAGAGAGCTCCCATGTAATTGTAAATAAACAAAACTGTTAAATAACTATTGTAAATTTATGACATGGTGGTGTTAATCTCTATGGTCATGTTCAGAATTCACAAATGTTTCCAAGTATACCGAATGAGAAGTGTTCTGTTTGAGACAAAAAGATGTGCACGAGAATAAATATGTGTCGACATTGAACCTATTGTTAGCACAAGATTAACCATAAAAGTTGAAAAAAGTGTCAATCAATCATCAATCAATGTTTACTTATATAGCCCTAAATCACAAGTGTCTCATAGGGCTGCACAAGCCACAACGACATCCTCGGCTCAGATCCCACATAGTGTCGTACTTTGTGACTTTATCTGGACGCAACAACAACTCACAAAGATGAAAAACACACATCCAGTAATAATTTTTTGAGCACACCAAGATATCAAGTACACAATATCAGTTTGCATGCAAATGTTTAATCACTGTTGTGTTATTTCATACAATAACGTAAGTCTGCTTGCTTGTGTTTATGGACACTCTTTGGCAAAAAACCAGACCAATCCCAACTATGCATTCTGTGTTGCCGGCGACTAAAACCTAAGATTTTTTGCCGGGGCACGCAAGCCTTGCTATGCAGGGGGAGGGGCCACGACGGTGTCGCCTATGAAAGGACGAGAGAGTCTTAAGATGAATGCAGCAATGTACAGAGATACCTGGATGAAAACCAATGCTTTCCATCCAACCTGATGGAGCTTGAGAGGTGCTGCAAAGAGGAATGGGCGAAACTGCCCAAAGATAGGTGGGCCAAGCTTGCGGCATCATATTCAATTTGAGGCTGTAATTGCTGCCAAAGGTGCATCGACAAAGTACTGAGCAAAGGCTGTGAATACCTACTGTATGTACATGTGATTGTTTTTATTTTTTATTTTTAATAATTTTGCAAAATGTATTTAAAAACGTTTTACCTTGATGTGGAAAATGTGTCATTACACATTTTCCACTTTGTTGTACCCTGTCAAAGTAAAAGTCCAAGACTTTGTTATAGTATGTTCTTGCTGACTATTGGTCTGACTCTTGGTGTGGGTGGAGCTAACACATCAGTGCACCTAATTATCAATAAATGGCTGCAGATTGTTGATGCTGTGTGCAGGCAAACATAATGTTGCGTGCTGTGTCATTATTCATCCTCTCGAGCTCTTCCTAAAATGTCAGCGCAAACAAGTATATTATCCTCTCTCTAATTATTATTAATTTACTTTTTAATTTGCAGCCCTTTGAGGCACTTGTGATTTAGGGTTATATAAATAAACATTTATTGATTTATTGAATTTGCTGTTAATATCTGCTTTCCTTACTTAACTTAATTTACTTAACAAGCTGTGTTGTACATAATTTACCTGCAAGGCCTGCTGAAGGAGCTGAATGTCGGTGGTGCCTGTGACCTCTCGTAACTGGTTTAGTAGCGTCTGCTGGTGCTATTGAGGGAAAAAGAGTAAAGGATAGAGTGACTTCAGTAAGAGAGACAGTCACCTAGATCTTCCTGCAAAAAGCAGATACAAGCAAAAAATGTAACTATGCAATGGACTAGATCCCTATATGTTATGAAAATAAAGACGTCAAGTGATGTTACCAGACATGTTGAACTAGCTTGCATTCCAGACGCCATCCTACACAACAAAACCGATGAAAACTTGGAAAAGCAAGGTCTACAAGTTCTTTGTGTGTGGCTCAGTCAAGGACATTGGTATCAAGACTCTAGGATAATAGGCATAATTAGTGCTCATGTAAAGGTTGCATTTTATGATTTAACTTTGCACCTACAGCTATGTCTGTTGTTGTTGCTGCAAGCATCGTCGACAAGTATGCATGTTTTCCGCATCTTTATCAAAATACAACTATAGATGTCAACGTTGTGTATGTGCTGAAAGATTCATTCATTATTGCTGCCTTTGGTAAAAACGTAACTCTTTTAGGTTTTGCTCACATTTGCGTTCTTTTTTTAGACACTCGGAGTTGGTGGTTTTTTGAAACAGTCGTAGCAAAAAGTGTTTTAAGAAATACAAATATCAAGATAATACTTAAATGGGGAATACCAAACGTTATTTTTCTTAAAAATACAGCAAGAAATGTTGATACTAATTTAGAAACACACAATATGACAAAGATTGGGCTTTGAATATATGAACAGGTGGTCCTCTGGCGAAGAAAGAGTTCCATTCCTAGACTATGATGTAAGTCAGATCACTTAGATAAATTAAACTTGAATTACCACTAAAGTCACTCACACTGTACAACACTAGGGCTGCAACAACTAATCGATTAACTCGATTAAAATAGATTATAAAAATGCGTGGAGGCTTCTTTTTTTTTTTAATATAAACCTTTATTTATAAACTGCAACATTTACAAACAGCTGAGAAACAATAATCAAACTAAGTACAAAAACAGTACAAAACAGTGCCAGGGCGGCACTGAGGCTACGTCTCATGAGATGGAGGTAAACTAGTCAATAATGTGTCATGTGCAGCTCACGTGACGACGCCGTCTCCTTTGCGGAAACATTCGAAAAATGGCGCAGGAAAACAGTACGGATCGTTTAACATATTGAGGTTATTGCTTCAATGGAGAAAAGTGTACAACCTAAGTCGTCAAAGGTGTGGGAACACTTTACTTTAAAAACTTCTAAAAAGACAATTTTCGGCCATCTGTATAGCGTGTTTGAAATCAATTTAAACCATAACCAAGTGATTGATCATTCGCGCTAAGAGCTTTATGTATCCCCCGACCCTCCTGCGCCTTGCACAAAAAGGAGCTCCTCCTCCTAGCTCACCCACTTGTTCCAACACGGACAAAATTAGATCTCAGTTAAAGGAACTGGTCAGTAAAAGACAACGTTTTTTCACCACCACTTGACACAAACTGCACTGCACGCTAGTAACTCGGTGGGAACAAGATAGGCTCCAGCACCCCCCACAACCCCGTAAGGGACAAGCGGTAGAAAATGGATGGATCTCAACTGTTTATTTTTTAAGGAACACATTACCGTATTTTCCGCACTATAAGGCGCACCGGATTATTAGCCGCACCTTCAATAAATGGCATATTTCATAACTTTGTCCACCAATAAGCCGCCCCGGACTATAAGCCGCGCCTACGCTGCGCTAAAGGGAATGTCAAAAAAACAATCAGATAGGTCAGTCAAACTTTAATAATATATTAAAAACCAGCGTTCTAACAACTCTGTTCACTCCCAAAATGTACGCAAATGTGCAATCACAAACATAGTAAAATTCAAAATAGTGCAGAGCAATAGCAACATAATGTTGCTCGAACGTTAATGTCACAACACACAAAATAAACATAGCGCTCACTTTCTGAAGTTATTCTTCATTCGTAAATCCTTCGTCTTCGGTGTCCGAAGTGAAAAGTTGGGCAAATTTACGATCCACTGGCAGATGTTGGCGTCGTCTGGCGCTGCCTCCTAGTCTTAGTGAAGGTGTGTTCGCCTTCTGTCATCCATTGTTCCCACGCAGTTAGCAGTCTAGCTTCGAATGCCCTGTTGACACCAATATCTAGCGGCTGGAGGTCTTTTGTCAATCCACCCGGAATGACGGCGAGTATTGAATTAAGCGCGTAAGCGTGTCTCTCAATGTGCTGTTATGAGCTAGCAAATATAACAACTACACTACCCAGCATGCAACGATAGTTACGAGCATGCGCGGTAGCCCTGAGAAGTTCCCACGCAGTTAGCAGTCTAGCTTCGAATGCCCTGTTGACACCAATATCTAGCGGCTGGAGGTCTTTTGTCAATCCACCCGAAATGACGGCGAGTATTGAATTAAGCGCGTAAGCGTGTCTCTCAATGTGCTGTTATGAGCTAGCAAATATAACAACTACACTACCCAGCATGCAACAATAGTTACGAGCATGCGCGGTAGCCCTGAGAAGCGTTGTTGTATGCTGGGAGTTCGAATGTGGTTATGAGCACGCTGTGAGAAAACGTTGAGAACTCAGTTAACACGCCTCGTCTGCATTATTTATAATTTGACAGACAACACACTTAATAGGAGCCATTTTGGGGTCTTTACATAAACACACAAATGGAAATGAAACGTCACATATCCCAGCATGCACCGCGCGCTTCTTCTACGGGGAAAAAAGATGGCGGCTGTTTACCGTAGTTGCGAGACCTAAACTTTATGAAAATGAATCTTAATATTTATCCATATATAAAGCGCACCGGGTTATAAGGCGCACTGTCAGCTTTTGAGAAAATGTGTGGTTTTTAGGTGCGCCTTATAGTGCGGAAAATACGGTAATTAAGTTCCATGGTAATTAATTACATATATTAAAGAGTAAATTTGTTAGTAAATCAATTACATTTTTGGTAAGGTAACAAGTAACTATAACTAATGACTTTTTAAAAGTAATTTTCAGAACACAGCCTGTCACACAGCCTCAAGAAGCAGTTGGCAGGTTGGTATTCCTGACTAAAATCCTTGTGTGTATGTCCTATAATAATGTTTACCTATAAAAACACCAATTGTGAAAGGTCAATTATTTTCATGCTGCAGCTAATGTTAAAAACATGTCCTCTTTCACATTTTGTTCGTTTGTGTTTTTGTTAGCTGAATAATTAAGCATAGCTCAATGTTTTTTTATGAAGATTGGAGATTATATTTGACTTTTCTTATATTATTTCCATCCATCCATTTTCTACCGCTTATTCCCTTCGGGTTCACGGGGGGCGCTGGAGCCTATCTCAGCTACAATTGCGCGGAAGGCGGGGTACACCCTGGACAAGTCGCCACCTCATCGCAGGACCAACACAGATAGACAGACAACATTCACACACTAGGGCCAATTTAGTGTTGCCAATCAACCTATCCCCAGGTGCATGTCTTTGGAGGTGGGAGGAAGCCGGAGTACCCGGAGGAAACCCACGCAGTCACGGGGAGAACATGCAAACTCCACACAGAAAGATCCCGAGCCCGGGATTGAACTCAGGACTACTCAGGACCTTCGTATTGTGAGGCAGACACACTAACCCCTCTTTGATTGATTGACTGATTGAGACTTTTATTAGTAGGTTGCACAGTCAAGTACATATTCCGTACAATTGACCACTAAATGGTAACACCCGAATAAGTTTTTCAACTTGTTTAAGTCGGGTTCCACTTAAATTGATTCATGATACAGATATATACTACCATATATACTATCATCATAATACAGCCATCACACAAGATAATCATCAGGGTGTATACATTGAATTATTTACATTATTTACAATTCGGGGGGGGTTAGGTTTGGTTGTTATCATCAGTCATCAACAATTGAGAACAGAGAAATGGATATTGAAACAGTGTAGATCTGACTTGGTAGGATATGTACAGCAAGTAGTGGACATAGAGAGAGAGGGATGAGAAAGTATAAGAAAAGTACGGTATCTACATTTGATTGTTTACATTTGATTATTAACAATCTGGGGAGGGTGTTAGTTTAGGGTTGAAGTTGCCTGGAGGTGTACTTTTATTGCAGTTTTGAAGGAGGATAGAGATGCCCTTTCTTTTATACCTGTTGGGAGCGCATTCCACATTGATGTGGCATAGAAAGAGAATGAGTTAAGTAAGACCTTTGTTAGATCGGAATCTGGGTTTAACGTGGTTAGTGGAGCTCCCCCTGGTGTTGTGGTTATGGCGGTCATTTACGTTAAGGAAGTAGTTTGACATGTACTTCGGTATCAGGGAGTGTGTAGCGAATTTTATAGACTAGGCTAAGTGCAGGCTTCACGGTGGCAGAGGGGTTAGTGCGTCTGCCTCACAATACGAAGGTTCTGAGTAGTCTTGGGTTCAATCCCGGGCTCGGGATCTTTCTGTGTGGAGTTTGCATGTCCTCCCCGTGACTGCGTGGGTTCCCTCCGGGTACTCCGGCTTCCTCCCACTTCCAAAGACATGCACCTGGGGATAAGTTGATTGGCAACACTAAATTGGCCCTAGTGTGTGGATGTGAGTGTGAATGTTGTCTGTCTATCTGTGTTGGCCCTGCGATGAGGTGGCGACTTGTCCAGGGTGTACCCCGCCTTCCGCCCGATTGTAGCTGAGATAGGCTCCAGCGCCCCCCGCTACCCCAAAGGGAATAAGCGGTAGAAAATGGATGGATGGATGGCTAAGTGCAAGTTGTTTTACTCTGTCCTCCACCCTGAGCCAGCCCACTTTGGAGAAGTGGGTAGGAGTGAGGTGGAATCTGGGGTGGAGGTCTTCCACCGTGCTGCCCAACCACAAGGTCACTGAATGAAATAATGAATAATGAAATTGTCATATTTAAGACATTTCATATTGCTACAAAAAAAGTATGCTACTAATGGAATAAGCTAAGCACTGTCGTGGTTGGTGCACTTTGAACTGTAGTTACTAAAGTTTGAACTCGGGTGTGGGTGTGGCTGTGAGTGTGGATGCGCGTTAACAGCGTGTCCTGAATTGAAAACAAACCCATCGGATGTGAGTAAAATCAGCATTAGCACAACAAGTAACAACAGTACTTTCACACAACCGCCATGTTTGTCCTCACCTATTAGACTCGCACAAAACCAGTTATTCGCTTGGCAATTCCGATTTTAAGTGGCTATAAGTGGCGTTACGTGACTCTCGGCGTCCATTATTTGATTGCCGCCACAGCTGGCGAAGAAGTACCAGTAAATGTCGTTTGCATTAGTCAGTAAATGCAGTCAAACTTTGTAAACAATTTCACCGAGTTTTTAATTGGAGGTGCTACAGAGTGCTGACATTAGCTAGCAAGTAGCAAAACACTGGCTAGGAGGACGCTAGGCCCCATGTAAACAATTGAATTTGGCATAATTATAAACAAATGAGACGTAGCCCCGATAAAGCATCACTGCATATTAAAACAAACAATTCATATATAGTCTATATAATTTATATACATTCCGTAAACAGGCCGAACATGACAAGTAAATGGCATTGCACTTATGCTAGCGTTAGCTCGCCACGGAGTCCGCGCGAAGCTTACCTTTTGAGAATGCTGGAGGACATTTTGCTCCACCGTCATGGCCGCTTTAACGTCAAAAGTGGTCAAATTCCTACCGGGGTCGAAACTTGGCGGGCGAATGTCTGCTCGGTGACGTTAAACACGGCGAGAATCTTCCTGCGACACCACGGGCGCCATGGCGGAGTGACTTGCCCAGATTGTCAGCAGGCATCAACACATCGATGCCTGCAGTCATCCGCTATCGACTACTCACGTCTGTGTGGACGGCATGACGTCACTGGCCATTTTTAAACATACATCGGGTGTTGAAAGCTGCATTTCTTTAAAATGATAATGTTAAAAAAAAAAAACGAATATATTGTGTGGCGACCATATTTTAATAACGATGTCGATGATATTTTTTGCACTTTCATGGAGAACAGCATCAAAGTGACTTACGCACTAAAGTAAGTGGTAAATATAGAAGTCATATGTATGTGCTTGCTGAAATGATCCAAAGCTTTTGACCGAATAAATCGTTTGTCAACAGAGATCTTAGTAAGATCATCTTACACGTCCAGTATTCGCATCAAACCAAGCCAACGAGATAAATGCGGCAAAATGGTAAATGGGTTATACTTGTATAGCGCTTTACTACCGTGCCCCCACCCCCCTCTCTCAGTAAGCTGTGGAGTCCCCCAAGGCAGTATATTAGGGCCTTTACTGTTCCTAATATACAAACCCTGTTTCCATATGAGTTGGGAAATTGTGTTAGATGTAAATAGAAACGGAATACAATGATTTGCAAATCATTTTCAACCCATATTCAGTTGAATATGCTACAAAGACAACATATTTGATGTTCAAACTGATAAACATTTTATTTTTTTGCAAATAATCATTAACTTTAGAATTTGATGCCAGCAACACATGACAAAGAAGTTGGGAAAGGTGGCAAAAAATACTGATAAAGTTGAGGAATGCTCATCAAACACTTATTTGGAACATCCCACAGGTGAACAGGCAATTTGGGAACGGGTGGGTGCCATGATTGGGTATAAAAGTAGATTCCATGAAATGCTCAGTCATTCACAAACAAGAATGGGGCGAGGGTCACCACTTTGTCAACAAATGCGTAAGCAAATTGTTGAACACTTTAAGAAAAACCTTTCTCAACCAGCTATTGCAAGGAATTTAGGGATTTCACCATCTACGGTCCGTAATATCATCAAAGGGTTCAGAGAATCTGGAGAAATCACTGCACGTAAGCAGCTAAGCCCGTGACCTTCGATCCCACAGGCTGTACTGCATCAACAAGCGACATCAGTGTGTAAAGGATATCACCACATGGGCTCAGGAACACTTCAGAAACCCACTGTCAGTAACTACAGTTGGTCGCTACATCTGTAAGTGCAAGTTAAAACTCTCCTATGCAAGGCGAAAACTGTTCATCAACAACACCCAGAAACGCCGTCGGCTTCGCTGGGCCTGAGCTCATCTAAGATGGATCGATACAAAGTGGAAAAGTGTTCTGTGGTCTGACGAGTCCCCATTTCAAATTGTTTTTGGAAACTGTGGACGTCGTGTCCTCCGGACCAAAGAGGAAAAGAACCATCCGGATTGTTATAGGCGCAAAGTTGAAAAGCCAGCATCTGTGATGGTATGGGGGTGTATTAGTGCCCAAGACATGGGTAACTTACACATCTGTGAAGGTGCCATTAATGCTGAAAGGTACATACAGGTTTTGGAGCAACATATGTTGCCATTCAAGCAACGTTACCATGGACGCCCCTGCTTATTTCAGCAAGACAATGCCAAGCCACGTGTTACATCAACGTGGCTTCATAGTAAAAGAGTGCGGGTACTAGACTGGCCTGCCTGGAGTCCAGACCTGTCTCCCATTGAAAATGTGTGGCGCATTATGAAGCCTAAAATACCACAACAGAGACCCCCGGACTGTTGAACAACTTAAGCTGTACATCAAGCAAGAATGGAAAAGAATTCCACCTGAGAAGCTTAAAAAATGTGTCTCCTCAGTTCCCAAACGTTTACTGAGTATTGTTAAAAGGAAAGGTCATGTAACACAGTGGTGAACATGCCCTTTCCCAACTACTTTGGCACGTGTTGCAGCCATGGAATTCTAAGTTCATTATTATTTGCAAAAATATAAATAAAGTTTATGAGTTTGAACATCAAATATCTTGTCTTTGTAGTGCATTCAATTAAATATGGGTTGAAAATGATTTGCAAATCATTGTATTCCGTTTATATTTACATCTAACACAATTTCCCAACTCATATGGAAATGGGGTTTGTACGTAAATGACATGTCATCAGCATGCAACTGTGAATTGTTCTTGTTTGCGGATGACTCGGCCCTGCTGGTATCCAGCAAGGACAAGTCACTGGTGGAAAAAATCCTCAGTGCCGAACATTGTAGAATTTGCACCTGGCTCGCTGACAACAAGCTAGCCATACACTTGGGTAAAACGGAATCCATCCTATTTGGGTCCCAAATCAACCTTAAGAAAGTCAGTGACTTCACTATTAAAGTGGGTGACATTGTTATCACCAGGAAAGATGAGGTCACCTACCTAGGTTTCATTCTAGAGGCTAATCTTTCCTGTGAAAAAATAGCAACCAAGGTAATCAAAAAGGTCAACCAACGAACTAGATTTCTCTACAGAATCTCCTCTCTGGTCAACAAAAGCACCAAAGTATATATTTTTATTTGTGGCGGCCCTTTGAAGGCCACCACATATAAAAATACATACTTTGTATATATATATATATATATATATATATATATATATATATATATATATATATATATATATATATTATTATTATGATGCCCTCTACTGTATGGAGTTGTAACTACAAACGTACAAGCTACATACACAGATGGCTCATTAAAGTGTGTATCAGAAAGCACCACATTTAATAGTGACAAGGGCCGCCACAAATAAAAACATATACTTTGCCTTGTAAAAGTATTTACCTTATTTGGACGTTTCAGACTTTGACCATAACTGCATTCCTGAAAAGCAATTTCAGGCTGAAACAACCAAGGTGGTGAATAGTTTTCCAGGGCAGGATGAAGAATGGCGACATTATCTGAACACCTTAAAGTAAATCGATGGCGTTCATCATGTCTTCTTAAATAGATAGGTGGAATATTCTTGTGTTTGGATAAGAAACATATAAACTTTTTCTGAACACAAGAATATTGCACCTAAATACATGTATTTGATCATTTGTATCCAAATAATGGTGTAGATTTTACCACTGAGGGCCGCATTCTAAAAAAATAAGTAAAAGGATTTGGGTCCATATTTTTTCAAATTTTGTCGGCAGGCTAAAACCAACCCAATTTAAAATAAAATAACATAAACAACTTTGTGTTATTAGTACTTAGTTTACTATAATGTACTTTTGCAGTAATGTATAATGGTTATTATAAAGTTATTGATTGGTGTGGTCAGGTAATTTTACCACACTTAGTGTGTGTGTGACAATCATTGGTACTTTAACTTTTTTAAGGACAACCATCCATCCATTTTCTACCGCGTATTCCCTTCGGGGTCGCGGGGGGCGCTGGAGCCTATCTCAGCTACAATTGGGCGGAAGGCGGGGTACACCCTGGACAAGTCGACACTCTCAGCTTAATATTGCTGTTATTATCATTTCCTATGCTTATATACCTTTAACCAGCAGATGGCGACAAACACACACGATTCATTACTGGGTAAATGAAGTTGCGTCATAAGTCAGAAAGTGTGTTTTCAGTTCAATATTTTATATATGTGTTACGCAAAACTATGCAACACATAGCATATGCATTTACTATATTACTAGCAGACTTGTTACAGTAAATTGAGTTTAAAGACGAAGTCATCAGGAAGTGTCAGGAACCAATCAAAGTCAAGATAATTCTTAATATGCTTTATTATAAAACTTGAAGATATTTTTGAGCATACCTATTGAAATTAATACTGAACGTTCCTTTAAATGGTTTTTGATTAATTGATTGGTGAAAAATCAACAACAATCAATACATGATGATTGTAGTTCTTTAATATTTTGGACCTGATAGGATAATACATCTCTGAATGTTCTTGAACTTCTGTTTCCACGCCAGTCTTTTACTAAGCAGAATATTGTGATACAATATAGATGTTATAACAAATACATAATATGTAGTTATGATAAAGAATAATGCGCTGTAGCAGAGGTGTGTCATTTTTAATAACTATTATAGCCATCAATATTAGACATGGTTTGATATTCAACCGAGCTGAACGCACTATAGTGTTACTTACACCATTGGACTGACTACCATGATACTGTCATGAGACTGACATGAGACTGCTCTGAGAATATAATTGGACTGACATGGGACTGCCATGAGAATGAAACGAGACGGCAAATAGACTAAAGTGTGACTCTCATGCAAATGGCAGGAGATTGTCATGAAGTTGACATGGGATTGATATTAGACTGTATTGGGACAGAAATGAAATTGACATCCAAACCCCGTTTCCATATGAGTTGGGAAATTGTGTTAGATGCAAATATAAACAGAATACAATGATTTGCAAATCATTTTCAACCCATATTCAGTTGAACATGCGACAAAGACAACATATTTAATGTTCAAACTGATAAACATTTTTTTTTTTGCAAATAATCATTAACTTTAGAATTTGATGCCAGCAACACGTGACAAAGAAGTTGGGAAAGGTGGCAATAAATACTGATAAAGTTGAGGAATGCTCATCAAACACTTATTTGGAACATCCCACAGGTGAACAGGCAAATTGGGAACAGGTGGGTGCCATGATTGGGTATAAAAGTAGATTCCATGAAATGCTCAGTCATACACAAACAAGGATGGGGCGAGGGTCACCACTTTGTCAACAAATGCGTGAGCAAATTGTTGAACAGTTTAAGAAAAACCTTTCTCAACCAGCTATTGCAAGGAATTTAGGGATTTCACCATCTACGGTCCGTAATATCATCAAAGGGTTCAGAGAATCTGGAGAAATCACTGCACGTAAGCAGCTAAGCCTGTGACGTTCGATCCCTCAGGCTGTACTGCATCAACAAACGACATCAGTGTGTAAAAGATATCACCACATGGGCTCAGGAACACTTCAGAAACCCACTGTCAGTAACTACAGTTGGTCGTTAAATCTGTAAGTGCAAGTTAAAACTCTCCTATGCAAAGCGAAAACCGTTTATCAACAACACCCAGAAACGCCGCCGACTTCGCTGGACCTGAGCTCATCTAAGATGGACTGATACAAAGTGGAAAAGTGTTCTGTGGTCTGACGAGTCCACATTTCAAATTGTTTTTGGAAACTGTGGACGTCGTGTCCTCCGGACCAAAGAGGAAAAGAACCATCCGGATTGTTATAGGTGCAAAGTTGAAAAGCCAGCATCTGTGATGGTATGGGGGGTGTATTAGTGCCCAAGACATGGGTAACTTACACATCTGTGAAGGCGCCATTAATGCTGAAAGGTACATACAGGTTTTGGAGCAACATATGTTGCCATCCAAGCAACGTTACCATGGGCGCCCCTGCTTATTTCAGCAAGACAATGCCAAGCCACGTGTTACATCAACGTGGCTTCAAAGTAAAAGAGTGCGGGTACTAGACTGGCCTGCCTGTAGTCCAGACCTGTCTCCCATTGAAAATGTGTGGCACATTATGAAGCCTAAAATACCACAACGGAGACCCCCGGACTGTTGAACAACTTAAGCTGTACATCAAGCAAGAATGGGAAATAATTCCTCCTGAGAAGCTTAAAAAATGTGTCTCCTCAGTTCCCAAACGTTTACTGAGTGTTGTTAAAAGGAAAGGCCATGTAACACAGTGGTGAACATGCCCTTTCCCAACTACTTTGGCACGTGTTGCAGCCATGGAATTCTAAGTTAATTATTATTTGCAAAAAAAAAAAAAAGTTTATGAGTTTGAACATCAAATATCTTGTCTTTGTAGTGCATTCAATTGAATTTGGGTTGAAAATGATTTGCAAATCATTGTATTCCGTTTATATTTACATCTAACACAATTTCCCAACTCATATGGAAACGGGGTGTGAAGATGTCTTATACTGCTTCGGGATAACGCGTTGCGTAATCCACCAGGACTAACACAAAGCGGTATCCCCGTGTGCTCGGGTGAAATGGTTCGATGAGGTCCATCCCAATTCTCTCGAACGAGACCTCCATGAGCGGTAATGGGCGCAAGGGCACCTTTGGGGTGGCCGCTGGGTTCACCAGCTGGCAGTCCGGGCAGGCAGCGCACCAACGGGGCACGTCCACCCGGAGGCCTGGCCAATAGAATCGGACCATGAGCCGATTAAGTATCTTATCATACCCTAAGTGGCCAGACATGGGATTAAAATGTGCCGCCTGGAAAACCATTTCCCGGCGGCGTTTTGGCACCAACAACTGGGTGTGTTCCTCCCCGGTTTGAGTGTCACGGCCCACTCTGTATAATCTATCCCGAATAATTGAAAAATGGGGGAATACCCGCGCTTTCCCCGGGCGCACCAGCTGACCGTCAATATAATCCACCTGGTCCCAGGCCTCGCGCAAGGTTTCATCACGGGACTGCTCGAGGGGAAAATCCTCAGTAGGTTGCCACCGGGGGGCAGGGGGGGGCCTCCCGCGAAGCCCCCACCGGTTCCCGCTCGGCAGTACCGGATGAAGCTGCGTCGCTGCTGAGAACCGCGCATATACTCTCCTCGCCGACTGTCCATGAACGCACCCCCACACATTGTGTCACCAAATGGTTAAATCCCGGCCATTTCGTCCCTAGAATTACGGGGTGCGTAAGTTGCGCGCTTACGGCAACCTTAACCTTTTGCTTTTGTTCCTTATATACAATTTCCATTGGCACCATAGGGTACTCGTGCACATCCCCATGAATACACCTAATTTTCACCCGTGTCGCCTGCCTCAACGCCCCGGGCCAAACCAGGGTTTGGTGGATCATGGACTGTTTTCAGCCCGAATCCACCATCGCCCGATATGTACCCCCTTGTACCCTTACCGGGACACAGTACGTCTCCCCCAGATCGGGGGCGGGTGCTGGAGGCCCGACAACCCGCATCACCTGCCCCACCTCCATCATGGAGCACTCCCGGCGCACGTGTCCGGGCCGTCCGCACCTCCAGCACACCGGCCCTGGGGTTTGAGGTGCCATCTACGAGGGAAGCCCTCTCCCCGCAGCGCCGGTACCCTGGAATGCACAAATCGGAGATATTTTATGACCCCGTGTTCCCCCCCTTGTCGTCTGTCTCTGGGTGCGTGTGGGTGCGTGTTCTTTTTTTATGTTCGTGTGGGGAACCTGTTCGCTGGCTCCGGGTGGCTCAGGCTGGCGTGGTCGCTGCTGCAGAGGCTCTCCCCCCCTCCTCCCCATAGCGGGGCAAGTCGCCGGCGGGGTGCTGGGGTGGGTCCCTTGGCCGTCTTGGTGGCCGTCTCCCGCTGTACCGCCAGGTGTTCCTCCGCCAGTTTCACCGCAGATTTGACGTCTGGGGGGCTGTGGTTACGTACCCACACGGAGGTCCTGGCCGGGATGGCCTCCACGAATCGCTCCAGAACGATGGCCTCCAGCATTTTTGGATCGAGCCCGTTGGGCTGGAGCCAACGGGTTGCTGCGTCTCGTAGCTGGAACGCCAGCACGAAGGGCCGGTCCCCTGGCCCCAACATCATGGCCCGGAACTTCCGGCGATGGTCTTCGGGGCTGCTGCCGACCCGGTCCAGTATGGCGCAGCGCAAGTTTGCATACTGCATGCGGCCGGTCGCCGGGAGACTCAACGCCGCCCGCTGCGCCTCCCCCACCAGGAGCGGCAGCAGCTTCGCGCCCCATTCCTCCTCAGGCCACCTGCACGATGTCGCCGTGGCCTCGAAGACATCGAGGAATGTCTAGGGGTCCTCCCCCTCCACCATGCGCTTCATGGAGGACATTTCTCCCGCTGCCTCTGCTCTGTCCATTACTGCCTGCAGCACCTGTGTCTGCTGCCGGCTTGCCGTTGACACCTCGGCCAGTACTTGGCCAAGCGCCTCCAGCGGGGATGTTGTTGACATTTCTGTGGTCCGCCTTGTTGGGTGCCACTGTGAAGATGTCTCTGGCTCGGGTTCTTCTTGGACCACCAGAAAAGGCACAACACTCTCAGATGCAGCTTTTACAATCGTTTTAATTTTTCCTCCCACAATGTCTTTTGGCTTTTCAGCTCTCTCTCCCATCCAATGTTTCTCCTGGCTTTTCAGCTCTCTCGCTCATGTGTCCTTGCTTCCTTGCTTTCCAGCTCAGCCCCCTCTCATGGTCTCCGACGCTGCTAATAAAGGAACAGGTGATTAGATAACTCGTTCCAGCTGAGTCATCCACTCACCTGTCTGCTGCTTCATGGCCGGCCTCCGCACACACCCCGCCTGCAGGGAACGCGTGAACCACGCCCCCTTCCACATGGGGTTTGTACAACTGACATGACAATATCATGGGAATGACATGAGACTACCATGAAACTGTCATGAGATTGTAATGAGACTGACATAAGATTGTCATGCTACTGCCATGAGATTGACATGAGGCTGTCATGGGACTGATGTGATACTGTCATGTTATTTGTGACTACCATGGTACTGTCATTAGACTGTCATGCTACTGATATGATACTGTTATGATACGGTCATAGTACAGTCATAATACTGTCATGTTACTGTTATGAGGCTGACATGAGACTGTCAAGATACTGACATAATACTGTCATGATACGGTCATGGGGCAGTTATGGTCCAGTCATAATACTGTCATATCTTGCTGTCATGTGTCCTTGCTTCCTTGCTTTCCAGCTCAGCCCCCTCTCATGGTCTCCGGCGCTGCTAATAAAGGACATAACTACAGTACATATGCTGTCTGGCTAGCTCAGCTGTGTACAAAAAAACATGAAATGTGGGCTAATACTTTACAGATACTGTAATATGATTGTACGTGTTTTTCAGTCGGTATAAACTAGTGTTCTATCGCAGTCTTGTGCATTACAAACTCAAACGCGCTTCGTGTTGTTGTAGAAGCTAGCGTGTCTCTTGCCGTAGTTAGCTTTTACGGCTAATACCGAAGCATGCCGATGTGTTACTGCGCTAGAAAAAGAGTTCCTCAGTGTCCGCTCTTACAACAACAATGTCGCTGCAGCTTGGTTATTATACAGGTTACGGAACGTAAAGGAAGTGTTTTTGAATGCATTTTTAAAGTGATTTAGAGGTAGAATTGATCGCGCCCATGAGCTGCATTGCTAGCCACCAAGAACGAGCCAATTTTTCCATCCATCCATCCATTTTCTACCGCGTTTCCCTTTCGGGGTCGCAGGGGGTGCTGGAGCCTATCTCAGCTGCATTCGGGTGGAAGGCGGGCTACCCTGGTTTTACATGTTAGAATTAAATAAAAACTCCAAACCTTTTGTCGTCTTGTCTCTCATAATGATTGTGAACAATAGGCAAAATCCCCCCCGAAATGCAGTTCCCCTTTAAATTGGCCCTAGTGTGAGAATGTGAGTTTGAATGTTGTCTGTCTATCTGTGTTGGCCCTGCCATGAGGTGGCGACTTGTCCAGGGTGTACACCGCCTTCCGCCCGAATGCAGCTGAGATAGGCTCCAGCGCCCCCCGCAACCCCGAAGGGAATAAGCGGTAGAAAATGGATGGGGATGGATGGATGGATGGATATATATATATATATATATATATATATATATATATATATATATATATATATATATATATACATATACATATACATATACATATATACATATATATACATATATATACATATACATATATACATATATATACATATATATCATATATATATATATATATATATATATATATATATATATATATATATATATATATATATATATATATTAGAGATGCGCGGATAGGCAATTATTTCATCCGCAACCGCATCAATCATTTGATCAGAACCGCACCCGCCCGCACCCGCCCGTTGTTATATATCTAATATAGACGATGCAAGGCATTAGTGAGGTTATAAAGCTTTTGCCTGTTAAAGAAAGGAGACTGATCCAATGCAGGACAGACATTCGCGTGCCACGCTGTCACGACCCAGACGCACACCAGTGCGCAATCATATGGGAGCCGCGCTGAGCGCACCTCCAAGCGCGTCTCGCTGCCGGCGACGGCCGGGTATGGGCCCGACGCTCCAGCGCCATCCATTTTCAGTGCTAGTTGATTCGGCAGGTGGGTTGTTACACACTCCTTAGCGGGTTCCGACTTCCATGGCCACCGTCCTGCTGTCTATATCAACCAGGGTGAGCCCCACCCCTTTCGTGAGCGCACTGCGCGCGGAGTGACCCCTGTTACGCGCCCCCGGCAACAGGGGTGGCGGGCAGGTAAGCTGCGCGGGCAGATAAGCTGCGCGGGCGGAGCGCGCGGAGCGACCCCTGTTACGAGCCCCCGGCCAGGTGGGTTGCGGGCAGGTAAGCTGCTTACCTGCTGCGCGTGACGCCGGCCGCGGCGAAGGCGGACGAGGCGGGGTGTCGGTGTGGTGGGCGCGGTGGTGACCCTGGACGTGCGTCGGGCCCTTCTCGCGGATCGCCTCAGCTACGGCTCCCGGTGGGGCCCTCTCGGGGGAAGGGGCCTCGGTCCCGGACCCCGGCGAGGCGTCCCTTCTCCGCTCCGTAAAAGTGTCCATCTCTTTTTTTTTTTTTCTTCTGTTGTGGCATATGCAGCAGGTGCCTGCTCGTTTTTCGTATGTGGGTAACAACATTTAACTATGTATATATATTTCCGAATTGGTTTAACTGCCACCCGCCTGAATCTATTTAAAATCTAATTTTTTTTTATTTCAACCGCCCGACCCGACCCGACCCGCGGATAAAATCTAATTTTTTAAAATTTCATCCGCCCGATCCGCAAACCGCGCATCTCTAATATATATACAGTATATATATATATATATATATATATATATATATATATATATATATATATATACATATACATATATATACATACATACACAGGTGTATAAAATCAAGCACTTAGGCATGGAGACTGTTTCTACAAACATAGGACAATTCCATGCTCCCAACCTTGTGGGAACAGTTTGGAGCGGGCCCCTTCCTCTTCCAAAGCAAGGTCCATAAAGACATGGATGAGTATGGTGTGGATGAACTTGACTGGCCTGACCTGTGAGATGAATTAGAACGGAGACTGAGAGTCAGGCCTTCTCGACCAACATCAGTGTGTGACCTCACCAATGCGCTTTTGGAAGAATGTTAGAAAATTCCTATAAACACACTCCGCAACCTTGTGGACAGCCTTCTCAAAAGAGTTTAAGCTGTAATACCTGCAAAATAAATAAATAATAAATGGGTTATACTTGTATAGCGCTTTTCTGCATTCAAGGTACTCAAAGCGCTTTGACAGTATTTCCACATTCACCCATTCACACACACATTCACACACACATTCACACACCGATGGCGGGAGCTGCCATGCAAGGCGCTAACCAGCAGCCATCAGGAGCAAGGGGTGAAGTGTCTTGCCCAAGGACACAACGGACGTGACTAGGATGGTAGAAGGTGGGGATTGAACCCCAGTAACCAGCAACCCTCCGATTGCTAGCACGGCCACTCTACCAACTTCGCCACGCCGTCCCCCAAAAGGTGGACCAACATCATATTGAACCCTATGGATTAGGAATGGACAAGCAGTAGAACATGGATGGATGGATGGATGGGTTATGAATGGGATGGCACTTCAAGTTCATATGTGAGTCAAGGCAGGTGGCCAAATACTTTTGGCAATATAGTGTATGTGACATTTATTAGAGCTGTTTATCTATTTCATGGAGTAATGTAGTTAATCATAGAACTGGCACCCATTGTTATTAAAAATGTATCATACACGATGATTGTAAGAGTCTCATAAGTGATGAATATTATTTACATGCGTGTTTAATATCTGTTCAAATTTTGTCCACTAAAGGCTGAACATTAAAAAAGTTAATTTAAATCAGTTAGATGAAGAAAATGTTATTTACTACATACAACTCTTTTAATGTACTGGTATTATGAATATTATTCTATAATATTTTATTATAATTATTATATATTACCATTCATTTTCAGGGTAATAATTACTTAACACATTTCTTATGTTTTATAATTAAGGAACATCTAAAATTTTCAAAAAATAATTAATTACTGATTATCCAAATATTACTTAAATAATATATTGACAAATGTAGTTTTCAGTGATTTGTTTTTTACATTTTGTTTTTGTTTTAGGTAGTGAGTGAAATATAAAAGTAGAAAATTGGATTTCTACAGCTAGAATTTTAATAATGAACGCAGGTTTTTGTCGGTTATTATGTCATAACGCTGAGTCAGCTTTTTAAAAATAGAGTACAGTTCAGTTTGAACGTGCTTGGTTAAGCTGGAAAAACTAGCTGGGAAACAAAACAAATCATGTGAATTTTCCATGTGTGAGGACACAGCTGCAGGTCAAAAGTGGATTCAGGAACAGGATACAGGAACAAGAACACCTCGTCAGGTCAGGGATGTGTGGTGGGGAAAAAGTTCAAAAAGCACTTTTAAGAACAAGTTTCATCTTTAAGATCAATGAAGCTAAAAAAAAGTATAAAAAATAAAACACTGAGATCTGTGAGTTTCACACATTCTTCCGCCGCACGCACTGTAACTCATTCTCCAGCAAATCACATATGTACTCTTTATTGGTTTGTAATACTATATATATATATATATATATATATATATATATATATATATATATATATATATATATATATATATATATGTATATATATATATATATGTATATATACATACATATATATATATATATATATATATGTATATATATATATATATATATATACATACATACATACATACATATATATATATATATATATATATATATATATATGTATATATATATATATACATACATATATATATATATATATATATATATATATATATATATATATATATATATATATATATATATATATATATATATATATCATGCGTCTTTACTTACAAGTGCAATTAAAGTTTAAATGCTGCAGTGCTGATGTAACTACAAACATAATATTTAGCAACTAAAAAAAGCATAGCTGGCTAAGCATTTATTTGTATTTTTATTTTTGTTCATCATCTAAAACCTTCATCAAAATGAATATGGAATTTAATTGTTGGTTATCATAATTGTGTAACAAATATTATATAAATAATACCAGTTGATAACCATTAACTACGAGAATGATTACAATTGTTGGTATTCATTTTCCATCCATCCATTTTCTACCGCTTGTCCTTTTCGGGGTCGCGGGGAGTGGTATTAATTTTGATATTTACATTAAAAAAAAGAAAGAAAATCAGATGATATTGAGATGCATATAAAATTGTCCGATACAAGCAGACCTGCAACATGTTTACTTGTGAAAAACTGGACAGCCAGTTAACATTTAAATGTCTTCCAATAAACACACAAAGTTGGTCTTTTCTTCTATTTAAGTCAAGTCATTTACAAAACGCTAAAAATGGTAGACTGTAGGCTAGTAGGAGCTCGCAGCTACACAACAGCTAAGCACACAAACTAGACATACGTCATAAGTTTCCCGAATTGAACAATATTGCAGTCAAAACAGCAAGTTTGTCAATATAAACAAGTTTCAAATAATTATAGTTGCATATTACAAAGTCTGCAAAGCATAAACACATTAGACAGTATCTAGTAACAAACGTGTCCGCATCATTTGATTTACTGTGACATGACCTTAACATTTAGAAGTATTGTAGCCAGAAAGTGTTTCCAAAAAAACAAACAATTACCACTCCAATTCAACTGAAAGACAGCTGTGGAGGGGGGCGTGGCCTGCGGGCCTGCCGCGGAACGGGGTGTGCAAGGACCGGCCTTGAAGACAGCGACAGGTGAGTGGATGGCCCAGGTGGGCCTTGTTATCTAATCACCTGTCGCCTTTATTATCAGCAGCCGTAACGAGACACAGGGTGGGAGTTGGAGTGGGAGCCAGAGAGAGACAGAGACACGGACTTGGAAAAAGAAAGACATTTTGCTGGAAAGCAAAAGCGGAGCAATCTGTATGCAAATAAAGCAGTGTTGTATCCAGAAATCCGGGCTCTTGTGGCAGTGTGTGGTGGTCCGAGGAACCCACGAGAGGGCAACCTCTACAACAGCATACTTCCGTTCAAGACGGTTAACAATACACAGGTCTGTGTTTTTCGTACATACCGTAGTTTTCTGTTTAACTCATTTCACTTGATCAAACCTTTCACGTTCTACACTACAAAATAAAAGTATATACTAAGATTACTCCGTATATGTGTTTATGTATGTATGTATACAGAGGTGGGTAGTAACGCACTACATTTACTCCGTTACATCTACTTGAGTAACTTTTGGGATAAATTGTACTTCTAAGAGTAGTTTTAATGCAACATACTTTTACTTTTACTTGAGTATATTTATAGAGAAGAAACGCTACTTTTACTCCGCTACTTTTATCTACATACAGCTCGCTACTTGCTACTATTTTTTATCGATCTGTTAATGCACGCTTTGTTTGTTTTGGTCTGTCAGACAGACCTTCATAGTGCCTGCGTTTCAACAAATACAGTCACTGGTGACGTTCACTCCGTTCCACCAATCAGATGCAGTCACTGGTGACGTTGGACCAATCAAACAGAGCCAGGCGGTCACATGACCTGACTTAAACAAGTTGAAAAAATTATTGGGGTGTTACCATTTAGTGGTCAATTGTACGGAATATATACTGTACTGTGCAATCTACTAATAAAAGTTTCAATCAATCAATCAAAAGTGTGAAGGAAAAAAGACCCTTTTATTTCAACCGTACATCCCGTCAAAAGCCTAAAGACTGACTGCACAGTTCCTGTCTTCACAATAAAAGTGCCGCTCCATCGCGCCTGCGCTTTCAAAACAAGAGTCTCCGAAAGCCAGCGCAAACAAGCTAGCAAGCTACGGAGTTTGCCGCCAATGTATTTCTTGTAAAGTGTATAAAAACGAATATGGAAGCTGGACAAATAAGATGCCAAAAATCAACCACTTTCATGTGGTATTAGACAGAAAGGAGGAACTTTTTTCTCCTCCATTTGAAAACATGGACGCTATCAGCACTACTGTCTGATTCCAATCAATGCAAGTCATCAGAATCAGGTAATACACCAACTTATATTCTTGTCTTCATGAAAGAAAGGAATCTATATGCGTTAAACATGCATGTATATTCATTAAAACACCTTTAACATGTAAACAAAAACGGCAAAATAAATAAATATAAATTATATACTGTATATATATATATATATATATATATATATATATATATATATATATATGATATGTGTGTGTATGTTACTCATCAGTTACTCAGTACTTGAGTAGTTTTTTCACAACATACTTTTTACTTTTACTCAAGTAAATATTTGGGTGACTACTCCTTACTTTTACTTGAGTAATAAATCTCTAAAGTAACAGTACTCTTACTTGAGTACAATTTCTGGCTACTCTACCCACCTCTGTATGTATATATATGTATATTTATATATGTGTATGTATATATAAATATATATATATGTGTATATATATATATATATATATATATATGTATCTGTTTATATTTTATTTTATTTCTAATTATTTTATTTTATTTCTGATTATTATTATTATTAATGTATTATTATTATTTATTTATTTTTTTCTGTTTATTGAATCGATGTTTTTGTTTTTTTCGGGGGGAGGTGGGTGGTATGGTCGGGATATAAAAACAATATTTTGACATTTAGGGCAGACAATAGATATATGATTTATGCGAATATGATGTAATTGATAGGAATGTCTGATGGATGTCAATAAAAAAATAAAAAATAAAAATAAAATAAAAAGATTCGGGCTGATACTGTATCGGGTGGTATCCGATTGAAGACTGAAATATTGTTAGCGAATGGGAAGTGAAGAAGTTCTATTGGAACACCTTCAGTTTTAAGATTTAAATACATTTTCAAGGAAACCATTTGACATATGATGTACGTTATATATGCGACACTTGTGTACAACTTTTTCACTCCCCATACAACATCGATATTGGAGCCTTGAGTATTTGCTGATATTGATATCGATCTAATAAGTTATTAACTGGACTCAAACATTTATTTTTATTTTTATTTTTTATTTTTTATTTTTTTTGACATCCAGCATCAGACATTCCTCAAACAAACTTTTTTTTTATTATTATTTGTAGTGTGGGATGTTAGAAAAGGTTTGATCAAGGGAAATTAGTCAAACAGAATTGAGATATTAACTGATTTTAGCAGCGGTTTTAGATGCAAGCGGATATCATCCAATATGTTTCTTTTTGCTGGTATCGGACCGATATCCAATATCATTATCACATCCCTAACTAATACTAATCTAATTTTGGTCAATATTTGCCAGCTATGTATTTGAGCAACAAAACGAGCTTAATCGTAAGCTTTGTGTTTTAGCTGACAAGGCAATTAGTGTAACATCTAACACAATTAATTCATATGACTACATTTTATTTTTGCAACGTACAATGCAGAAATTGGCCGCACTTTGGACTCTCTTGACTCGTGGACCATTTACCCTGAACTTGACCTTCCAAAACTTGGGACAAAAAGGCTGTTGTGTCTGCCAGGAGATGAAGACGGCGTCTTGTTGATGTTCTGTCGGCTTCTCATCCTTCAGGCTTCCACTGAGGTCAGGATGCTGAAAGTTCCTCACAGACGCACGATTGTGGAGATTTTCCACGCTGACCCCGGCTTGAACTTGTGACTCCTGCCTCTGTCGGAAGAACGTCAGCAATTAAAAGGAACGGCAAAGGTTAGCGGCGGTTCAGACTTGATAAGCATCTTGAAATGGAGAAGTTGAGAGGAGAAAGGTCAGTGGAAGTTTAAAGAGAGCGCACTCAGTCATGGCCAGGATTAAACAAGCAAAACAAAGGAAGTTGCTGCTGTTTGCACACAAAACGGGTGGATTTCCTTTTCTTTTACTTGTAAAGCTCTCCTGTGGGAAAAAAAAATAGTCAAGTGCAGCTGATTGGCAACCAACACACTTTTTTATTATTATTTTTTTTAACCACTATGTGTCTGTGTCATGCTTTAAATTCAAGTTCTGTGAGGCACATCCTTTCTTCCCTGTCCTGTTCACATCATTGTTACCATAGTTTGCAATAGTAATCATCTTGAGCGTGACTTAAGTTTCACTACCCCTCGTGGTTCTTAAGGATGCAACAATTATCCGGTTTTACAAAACCCAAAACCAGTGAAGTTGGCACATTGTGTAATTCGTAAATAAAAACAGAATACAAGGACTAGCAAATCCTTTCCAAATAATAATCAATTAAATAGACTGCAAAGACAAGATATTTAATGTTCGAACTGAAATACTTAAACATTTTTTTTGCAAATAATAATAATGCGATGAGGTGGCGACTTGTCCAGGGTGTACCCCGCCTTCCGCCCGATTGTAGCTGAGATAGGCTCCAGCGCCCCCCGCGACCCCAAAGGGAATAAGCGGTAGAAAATGGATGGATGGATAATTAAAATAGAATTTAATGGCAGCAACACATTGCAAAAAAGTTGGCACAGGGGCATTTTTACCACTGTGTTACATGGCCTTTCCTTTTAACAACACTCAGTAAACATTTAGGAACTGAGTAGACCAATATTTGAAGTTTTTCAGGTGGAATTCTTTCCCATTCTTGCTTGATGTACAGCTTAAGTTGTTCAACAGTCCGGGGTCTCCGTTGTGGTATTTTAGGCTTCATATTGCGCCACACATTTTCTATGGGAGACAGGTCTGGACTACAGGCAGGCACTATTTTACTATGAAGCCACGCTGTTGTAACACGTGGCTTGGCATTGTCTTGCTGAAATAAGCAGGGGCGTCCATGATAAAAATGAATGGCGGGGGCGGGTCATGGCAGAAGTGCATTGTGAAAAAAAAAATGTTCCTATGAAAATTGGCGGTAACTTATAAAAACTGAGAAGGGCTGAACAAAAATGGCACCGAAAAAGAAAATCATATACTGCAGGTTACAAGCTGGAAGTAGTGAAATATGCAGCAGAAAATGGCAATCGAGTAGCAGAAAGAAAGTTTGGAGTAAGCAAGAAACTTGTAAGGGACTGGCGAAAAATTTCCCCCAAAAATGCGACTTATACTCTAGTGCGACTTTTATATGGTTTTTTTCCTTCTTTATTATGCATTTTCGGCCGGTGCGCCTTATACTCCGGAGGGACTTATAATCCGAAAAATACGGTATACTGCTTCTGACAAATACCGGTACTGTCACGTCGTGACATGGCTGGTAAAACAATATATATATACTTATATATAAAATATGGCTCTCAAGAATCCGGAACCCAATGTAACATTTCTTCTGCCAAGATAGTATATTGTGTGTCAATTTGTTAGTTTGAAAAAAAAAAAAAAAAAAAAACTTGGCAAAAAGATTACAGTGTGTGTGTAAATACGTTATGAACACCTTACAACAATACTGCAATAATAATGATAACCGTGATACTTTTGGTCTCAATAACCGTGATATGAAATTTATGTATCACTCAAAGTTACACCAGCATATACCGAGGGACATGCTAGTATGCTACATTAGCCGGACAATCTAACTTCTCCTTGTGTGGGAACATTTTGGGTACTTAAAAATGACCAGGGAGTCATTGAAGACAATGACGTCTTAGAAACAACCTGCCAATACAAAGTTGCGACTAAAGGGTCTAATACGTTTAATAGGGGGCAGCTTTTTACGCGCCAATGTAAAGATAAGACTTAATAACCAAGTTTTTTTTTCAAACTAACAAATTGACACACAATATACTTTCTTGGCAAAAAGATAAAAAGACATACTGTCTGTGACACATATTGCTTGTATTCCGTCACGTGACTTCTTCCGGAAGTGGTGGTCGACCAAGCTAAAATTAAGTTAAAGTTAAAGTACCAATGATAGTCACACACACACTAGGGTGTGATGAAATCTGTCATCTGCATTTGACCCATCCCCATGTTCACCCCCTTGGAGGTGAGGGGAGCAGTGAGCAGCAGCGGTGGCCGCGCTCGGGAATAATTTTTGGTGATTTAACCCCCAATTCCAAGCCTTGATGCTGAGTGCCGAGCAGGGAGGTAAAGTGTCCCATTTTTATAGTCTTAGGTATGACTCGGCCGGGGTTTGAACTCACGACCTACCGATCTCAGGGCGGACACTCTAACCACTAGGCCACTGAGTAGGTCATGCTGCCATGTTTGTTGCTGTTGCACGTGCTGTTTACAAGTAGCGTGTTTTCCCCGTTGTGGAGGTCTTGCGCCTCTGGGTTCTTCGGACCACCAATTACCGACAGGACAGCTTCGTTCATGGTTCTGAATAGCGATGGGTCCGGCAACACCGATGCATCGGCGCATGCGTCGAGCTCATGGAGCAAAACCCTGTGTCGGTGCGCGTACCGCTTTTAGAAAGTCACGTGACCGATACGCGAACTGTGTCGCACTCCCGCCTCCTCTGTGCCCTGTGAGCGGGTCTTTTCTACAGCCAGAGAAATAATAACTAAGAAGGGAAATCGTCTAAAATTTAATACGCTTGGAAAAATTGTTTTTTTTTAAATAAAAATGTGTAAAAAAAAAAAAGTCCACAAGCATCCTCATTCACAACACGTTCTCTTAGATTTCCATGTTATGGTACATGTTCACATTATTTATTGACTGTATCTAAAAAAGATACTAGTATATTTTTATTTAAATGAAGATATGAAATAATCCTAAATGAAATACAATGACTTGGTTTATATCATTGTATATACTAGGTCATAAAATCAGTGTCAGTTGAGTCGGTCCATAGGTTGCCTGTAGGGATTTTTAATGTCCAGCAGATGTCAGTATTTAGTGACACAGTATCGACACAGTATCAATACAGCATACTTGCCAACCCTCCCGGATTTTCTGGGAGACTCCCGAAATTCAGCGCCTCTCCCGAAAACCTCCCGGGACAAATTATCTCCCGAAATTCAGGCGGACTCAGGTCCGCTTTCCCACAATATAAACGGTGTGCCTGCCCAATCACGTTATAACTGTAGAATGATGGAGGGCGAGTTCTTGGTTCCTTATGTGGGTTTATTGTTAGGCAGTTTCATTAACGTCCTCCCAGCGCGGTAACAACACACAACAACAGCAGTCACGTTTTGGTCTACCGTAAAGCAGTTCGTCTGCCGTAAACAGCAATGTTGTGACACTCTTAAACAGGACAATACTGCCATCTAGTGCATTTGATGAAAGCACTTTTGTGCGTGCCACACAGCAATGCATCATCAGAGAGGGTGTTCAGCATGGTTCGAAAAATAGTGACAGAGAATAGAACAAGGATGGACAATTCAACCCTTAACTCAAGTATATGTGTAAATAAATGAACACTGAAATTCAAGTATTTATTTTATATATATATATATATATATATATATATATATATATATATATATATATATATATACATACAATAAAATAAATATATATTTATAGCTAGAATTCACTTCAAGTCAAGTATTTCTTTTATATATATATATATATATATATATATATATATATATATATATATATGAAATACTTGACTTGGTGAATTCTAGCTGTAAATATACTCCTCCCCTCTTAGCCACGCCCCCAACCACGCCCCCCCCCACCTCCCGAAATCGTAGGTCTCAAGGTTGGCAAGTTTGCAATACAGTTTTGCAATGTGTCGAAACGCTTCATGACGCCTCATCAACCCATCACTAGTTCTGAACAATGTTTTATTTTTCAATAAACGTCCCTTTGTGTGCTTTTCAGCCATAGGTTCGTGTCGTCTCTGTCTCTCGCTCCACTCCAACCATGCACCACTTCTCCTTCTCGGCAGCTGCCTTTAACAGAGCGACACGTGATTAGATAAACGCGCCCAGGTGGGCCATCTACGCACCTGTCGCTGATCTCGAAGCCGGTCCTGGCACACCCCGCTTTGCTGTTTGCAGGCCACGCCCGTCTTTACCAAAATACAACTAGAGATGTCAACATTATGTATGTGCTGAAAGACTCATTGATGATTGTTGCCTTTGGTAAGAACTTAACTCTTTCAGGTTTTGCTCACATTTGCTTTTATCTATTTAGATTTGCAGAGTTGGTGGTTTTCAAAAACACTCGTAGCAAACATATGTTTAAGAAATGCAAACAATATCAAGGTAATACTTAAATGGGAACATTATCAAACAAGCTTTTAACAAAGTGATCAATGCAAACTCAAGCATTCTTCGACTCTGCTCCCTTGGATCGGAGTGTGAGTTGCACTCTTTTGCCCCTTACCTCTTGAGCAGGGGTCTCAGACACGCGGCCCCTGGGCCAATTGCGACCCGTGAGACGTTATTTTGCGGCCCCCACCTTAATATGAAAGTATAATGTTAGTGCGGCCCGCAAGTTTTATATGAATGGCGCTTGACAGCGTTGTGTGCGGAGCTGAAGGAATCTACCAATCACGGTGTGGTATATGGCTCTCGAGGGTCGAACAATGACATTATTTGCGTGATGCAAGCAGAGAAACATTTTGCCGCTTTTCCCTCCCTCGCTCTCTCTCTCTCTCTCGCTCTCTCTGTCACTGTGTGTGTGTGTCTCTCTCTCACTCCCGCCCCCGGCGCCGCTGTAAACAGTCCGGGCCAGGGAGACGAGCGGTCCGGTAGCTTCCGAAGCACTCCGCCGAAGGACCGAGCGACAATACAAAAGTGTGGTGCGCTGGACCCCAGTGCTGATACTCCGGCAGAGATTCACTGGGCGAATCGGACGTGTAACACGTTAGTCGTGATGTTAGCCCGTTCGAGGCTAATTGTGCTACCGTTACTGTAAACTCCACGGCGAGCCCCCCACCCTCCTCCCGTTGGCTCCAGACAGACGATTTTTGTTATTTGGCTCCAAAATACCCCTGCGTTAGTGGAAAAGCGGCAAATGAGTGAAAGCGACAAAAACGTTGCCATGGAGACGAGGGTTTTTCTTACGTGCCTGGCTGCAGTCACACCACGACACCTGTCCGTCAGTAATAAAGTCCCTGATAACCTGGACCAATTCTGCGTGCGTCGGCTAAATACAAATATATTCCACAACTAGTGATGGGATCGGCAGTTCTTTTGACTGTACTGAATCACTAGAATCAGTTCCTTAAATTGAGTCGTTCAAAACATTTGTTCACCGAATCACCCCCCCCAAAAAAAAAAAATAGGAGGGGGCGGGGGGCGTGCGTAGTACAGTACAGTGCAGACATTCGCGGGAGAAGCAGCAAATAGGGTGAACGGGAGTCCCTACACAGCTCTGTGCATGCAGTACACCAGGCAGTGAGTGACACAGTCAGCACACTTCAGTACGTGAACCTGAATCACTTCTGCAGCAGCAGTTCTATGTGCAGGTCGGCGAATCATGAGTCAGTCAGTAATAGCTTCCCCAGCGGCAGATCTCGGTGTGTGTCAGTTCGCGAACGACACAAGCCCTCAGCACCCAATGAACGACGCGCACAGTGACTGAACGAGAGCCTCAATGTGACGTGAGCCTCAATGTGACGTCCTCCTCCGCGACACAGTCAGTTCTCTGTGTCAGTAGGTTCGCGAGTCCTGATTCTGTCGTTCAGTGAGTGATTCATGTCGTTAATCCGCGGTGAACGAATCGTTCGCTCAGTCCCACCCCCCGCCCCCATGATGAGTCGACCATGGCTGCGTCGTTCGCCGACGTCGAGGGTTCAGTGAGTCACAGAATGCGCCAGTTCCACTCATACCGGCATGGTCGCGGCGAAGCTCAACTGAACTGAGAAAGGAACGAATCAGTTCATGAAGTGATTCGGTTCAGTACGTTCACTCAAAAGATTCGTTCGTTTGAACGAATCGTTTTCGAACGACACAACATTATCCACAACCCCAAACATGTCTTTTTGAGGCAACAAGATTTCTTCAAGAAAGCAAGCGAAAGGAGCGATGCAGCAGTCAAAGCTAGGGACATGGTGAGTGAGATGGTTGCTCGGGCGGGAAAGCCATTCAAAGAAGGTGAATTCATTAAAAAGTGCATGTTAGATATTTTTTAAGAAATATTTTCTTTCGGCCCAGCCTCACCCAGTTTCTGCATCCAGTGGCCCCCAGGTAAATTGAGTTTGAGACCCCTGCTCTTGAGAAACTGTGAAGAAACGTTTATCCTTTCCGCGATTGTACAGCCGGAAACAACACAAGCGTAGGGCATTTTGTCTTTGAGAAAGGCTGAATGGTGTCTCGTACCCATTGAGAACAGAGCTAGCTTGACGTGAGTAACATCCCAGCTAGGCCTGGGAAATATACAGAGTTTGTAAGATATATCTATATATTTTTAAACAAGTTATGAATTAAGAAAATATTGTAATATTGATATAATTTATTTCACGTTAAAATTACCAAACGCCGCTTATTTGCCTTGTTGTCCTCCGCTCCCCTTTACATGATTGGTTGGTTGTTACCTATGACGAGTCGCGATTGGTTAAGATTAGGGCAAAACAACAGATTACGAATGTATTGAAACGGATGGTTGTAGTGTGGAGGCAGGTAGCGAAAACGAAATTGAAGAAGAAACTGAAGCTATTGAGCCATATCGGTTTGAACCGTATGCAAGCGAAACCGACAAAAACGACACGAGAGCCAGCGACACGGGAGAAAGCGAGGACGAATTCAACGATCGCCTTCTAACCAACGATTGGTATGTGTTTGTTTGGCATTAAAGGAAACTAAGAACTATGAACTAGGTTGTTTTTTTTTCATAGCAGTCTGTCGGGCGCGACAATGACGTTTCATTTCGGTCGGATCATAGTCCTCCACTCAGCCCGGTCTTTTGCCTTCAGCTGCCAGGTTGCAGTGTCGATCTTCAGTTCCCTCAAATTCCGTTTAACGGTGTCCTTGTACCGTAGCCTTGGCCTCCCTCTGTTTCGTTTCCCTTCCTCCAGCTGTGAGTAGAGCAGATGCCGAGGGAGCCGCTCGTGACTCATTCTCTCTACATGCCCGACCCATCTCAGGTTTGTTTGGGTTAAGATGTCATCCATCGATGGCAGTCCAGCACGACTTAGGACCTCTGTGTTCGGGATTTTGTTTCTCCAGGAGATGTCCATGATGGTCCGAAGGTGGCGCATCATGTAGGCGTGAAGTTTTCTGACTTGCAACCTGTAGAGGGTCCAGGTTTCAGCACCGTACAAAAGTGTAGCTAGCACAGTTGCTCTGTACACCTTGCACTTGACGCAAATAGAGACATGCCTGTTGTTCCAGAGTCTTTCCCTTAATTTCCCAAACACAGCACTCGCTCTCCCCATCCTCAGTTTGATCTCATCATCAAGCTTGGCATTTTCTGTCACTGTGCTTCCGAGGTACTTGAATGTCCGGCATTGCAAAAGTGGGTCTCCCATGACACAGACCTCCCCTGGTAGGGAGGATGTGGGCTCATACTTGGGTGGCTGGTACAAGCATTTCGTCTTCTTGATGTTTATTTTGAGACTGAACTGACTAGCTGTTGCTGCAAACTTGTTCACAAGATCTTGTATGTCTTCTACATTGTGCGCAACTATAGCACTGTCGTCCGCAAACAGCAATTCTCTCACAACCTTTACTGTTGTCTTGCTCTTTGCTCGAAGGTGAGCAACCTTGAACAGATCTGCATCTGTTCTTGTCCGGATGTAGACCCCCTTTGATGTGTCCTTGAAAGCAACCTCGAGCATGGCTGATAGGTAGAGTGAGAACAGGGTTGGTGCTAGAACACAGCCCTGCTTCACTCCATTGCTGACTGGGAAGTCCTTCGAGACAGATCCACCCAGTGCCACATTTGCCTGCATGTCCGTATGAAGCGCCTCAATAAGCTCAACAAACTTGTCTGTACATCCATACTTCTTGAGAACTTTCCACAATCCTTGCCTTGAAACCGTGTCGAAAGCTTTACTGAAGTCAATGAAGACCACATAGAGCGGCATGTTCTGCTCAATACACTTTTCCTGCACTTGTTTCAGACAAAAGATCATGTCCATTGTGCTCCTTCCTTGTCTGAAGCCACATTGAGTTTCTGGAAGTACCTCTGGCGAGATCTGTTCATTCAACCTATTCAGAAGCATTCTTGAGAATATTTTACTGACAATGGCTAAAAGTGAGATGCCTCGATAATTCCCACACTCTCTTCTGTCTCCTTTCTTGAACAGTGGTACAATGCTGGAATCCTTCCACTCCTGGGGTATCTGATGAGTTGCCCAAATATCTTTGATCATCTTATGCAGACAGGTCAACAACTGGGCACCCCCAGACTTCCACACCTCAGTTGGAATGCCGTCACGACCTGGGGCTTTGTCTTCCTGCATTGTGTTGATTGCTCTGGTTAATTCGGAGATATCAGGTGGCTCATCCAGGCTCTCTACTACCGGGCGCTGTGCTATAGCATACGTAGCTTCCTCTGCTAAATATCCAGGGTGGTTCAGCAGTTCCTCAAAATGATATGCAAATCTGTCCAAGATCTTGTCCTTTTCCTGCAGGACTGTCTCGCTGTCTTGTGCTTTCAGCTGGATCAACCTTCTGGATGTTGGGCCATAGACTTCTCTCATGCCTGTGAAGAAGGTTTTCATATCATTCCTGTCGGCGGAAAAATGCAGCTCTTCTGCCTGTCTTTCCCACCAGTCAGATTTCATTTCTCTGGTGTATCTCTGTAGTTCACTTTGGGCTCTGCTGTAAGCATGCTTTTTGGATCTTGTGTTGCACTGCAGCCTCTCCTGCCTAGCTTTGTTCCGGGTTACCAGCAACTCCTGCAGATGTTCATCCCGAACATCGAACCAATCCTGATGTTTCCTCTTCGGGTGGCCCAATATATTGCAGGCTGTGTTGTACACAGTTTCCCTCATTGCAACCCATTTCTCATTAAAGTCTAACCCTGCTGTCGTCCTGTCCCATTCTCGCAAACTACAATTCATTTCCTCAGCCAGCTCTACTCTCTTCTCATGAACTCTCAGTGCACCAGTATCCAGCTTGCGTGGGGGTTTTGTCCCTGTCTTGTGACAATACTCCCGCCTGTAAAGCTTCAGTTTCGTTCTCAACATTACATGATCCGTGCCACAGTCAGCGACTCTCATCGCTCTGGTGTCCAGCACTTCTCTCAGGTCCCGTTGTCTCACTATGGTGTAGTCCAGCAGATGCCAGTGTTTGGATCTTGGATGCATCCAGGTCTTCTTGTGTGATTCTTTGTGCTTGAATACGGTGTTAGTTATAACAAGGCTATGTTCTGAACATAGTGCGAGCAAGAATTCTCCATTTGTGTTGCACCTGCCGACCCCATGGCTACCGAGGACGCCTTTCCATTTCTTGTTGTCCGAGCCGACTCTGGCGTTGAAATCACCCACTAAGATCAGTCTGTCATCTGTTGGGACAGATTTTATAGTCTCACGGAGATCACTGTAGAACCGCTCTTTTGCCTCTACTGGATTTGTCATAGTAGGGGCATACACACTGATGAAAGTGGCATACAGCTTCTTCTGTAGTGGGAGCCTCATTGTCATAATCCTGTCGCTAATCGGTATGGGATCTTGGTCCAGCATGGTGGCTATTTCCTTCCGGACTGCGAGTCCAACTCCTGCCTCTCGCCTGTCGTCAGCAGCCTTCCCACTCCAGAAGAATACATATCCCTGATCTTCCAGAGAGTTGTAACCAGGTAATCTAGTCTCACTGAGTGCGGCAATGTCTATATTATACTTAGCCAGCTCTAGAGCTACAAGTGCGGTCTGACGTTCTGGGCGCTCAGCTGATATTCTGTCCATCAGAGTGCGTACATTCCACTCTGCTAAGCACAATGTTGTCGATATACTCTTACTGGTTTCTCTTCCTTTTGTTCTTCGTCTTTGTCTTTGTCTTTCTCCTGACTCACTTTCCACTGTCTGCCGGAGTGTGAACAGATCAGCGCGGACTTTGGTAACCCGGGCGACGTCCGAGCCGGTATGGAATCTATTTCTCCTGACCATTTTCATGAAACTGCTTGCAAGAGGTTTCAAGTACTGCTAGCTTTTGCGGGACTAACAGCACATACTTGGCGAATCGAGGTTTCTCAGGGGCAAGGCCAGGCCGAGACAGACTGATTCCACGACTCGTTGCAGCGACTGACCAGATGATAGGTTTGTCTATCTCTGCTCTTGTGTAGAGTATGTCGCTATGCTCTGACTGGCATGGTCCACCACAGACCTTGTGACAGTAGCATGATTGAAAACTGCCAGGATGTCCAGCCTCACCCAGAAGCCGTGATTTGTCTTCGGGGTTTACTCCCTTAGCCTTTGGTCAACCAAGACCTTAACCACAAGGCAGTGGTAAACACGTCGTAACCCTGAGGAGGGAGGCTACCAGGTGCTACACCTTGCCCAAGGGTGACCTGGGGTTTTCTGTCGGGGTTGTCCATCCCCTAGCCTTTGGTCAACCAAGACCTTAACCACAAGGCAGCGGTAAACACGTCGTAACCCTAAGGAGGGAGGCTACCAGGTGCTACACCTTGCCCAAGGGTGACCTGGGGTTTTCTGTCGGGGTTGTCCATCCCCTAGCCTTTGGTCAACCAAGACCTGCCCGCAAGGCAGCGGTGACTCATGGAGGGCGGGGTCGTCAGAGCCCGTGCAGTAACCAAACTGCCCAGGTTTACAGCATATGAAATACATTTGGCAACAACATGCACTTTGAGAGTGCAGACAGCCCAATTTTCATCAATTAATATATTCTGTAGACATACCCTCATCCGCGCTCTTTTCCTGAAAGCTGATCTGTCCAGTTTTGGAGTTGATGTGAGCCAAGACATCCAGGGGGTTTAGCTCGCTCGTCTGCGGGAACACACTGCCGCCATTTCTTGCCGTGCTAGCGAGGGCCTTTGTCCCTGAATTGCTCACACACTCCGGCAGATTCAATGGGGGTCTGGCGGCAGATTTTTTTCACTTTATCGTTGGAAATGCATCTGCTTTGAGTGTCGCAGGATATCCACACATTCTTGCCATCTCTGTCGTAGCATAGCTTTCGTCGGTAAAGTGTGCGGAACAAACGTCCAATTTCTTGCCACTTTCGCATCATTGGGCCACTGGTGCAACTTGAATCCGTCCCTGTTTGTGTTGTTACACCCTCCGACAACACACCGACGAGGCATGATGTCTCCAAGGTACGGAAAACAGTCGAAAAAACGGAAAATAACAGAGCTGATTTGACTCGGTGTTTGAGAAAATGGCGGATTGCTTCCCGATGTGACGTCACAACGCTCCGAGAGCGAATATTAGAAAGGCGTTTAATTCGCCAAAATTCAACCATTTAGAGTTCGGAAATCGGTTAAAAAAATATATGGTCTTTTTTCTGCAACATCAAGATATATATTGACGCTTACATAGGTCTGGTGATAATGTTCCCCTTTAAAAAAAACTATTGGAAGATGGCAGAGGGATTCTCTTCTTTAAATGTTTCTTTTAGTGATGTAGACGACGCCCAGGAAACCTACAATGTGTCTACTTGGCCACATTTGGACAAATGTATGCGTCTGAATAAAACATTCATTTGAGTTGTTCATCATGTAAGCCCAAATTATAACTGGACGAGGTGGAATACACATTTAAGAACACACATGATTGTGGCAGACATTTTGCTACAGTATAGCCTGTCTAAATAATACATTTCATTTTCATTGGTGTTTTCCAACAAGACAGTAGCTGCCATTTTGTCCATTATTTCCACTCTTTATATTTCAACATTGAATAGTTGAATCATTTTGAAACAAACAACAAGATCATAGTCGCACAATTAAGTCGAGTCACTTACTTGGCGCTGACCACAGACTGTGGTCTAGTAGGACCACAGAACCGTACATGTGTGTGACAATGACATCATCGACTGGGAATTAAAAAGTGCCTGCCTGCAAATGTATTTTTTATCTGAGTTTAATACAATTTGTATTATTTGCACAGCTATGTTATTTATTTTACGTACAAATAATATTTTTTCTATTTTATTCATGTTATGTAATTCTGTGCTACTTAAACAGTTTATTTGCTGTGCTGTTAATACCCATCTTGACTAACTGGGTTAATAAAAGTGTTTACAGCACAGTTGTCATTCATACTTGATCATTTCGCGATATTGCCATATTTTTGCTGAAAGGATTTAGTAGAGAACATCGACGATAAAGTTCGCAACTTTTGGTCTCTGATAAAAAAGCCTTGCCTGTACCGGAAGTAGCAGACGAGTAGCGTGACGTCACAGGTTGTGGAGCTCCTCACATCTGCACATTGTTTACAATCATGGCCACCAGCAGCGAGAGCGATTTGGACCGAGAAAGCGACGATTTCCCCATTAATTTGAGCCAGGATGAAAGATTAGTGGATGAGGAAAGTGAGAGTGAAGGACTAGAGGGCAGTGGGAGTGATTCAGATAGGGAAGATGCTGTGAGAGGCGGGTGGGACCTGATTTTCAGCTGGGAATGACTAAAACAGTAAATAAACACAAGACATATATATATATACTCTATTAGCCACAACACAACCACGCTTATATTTAATATGCCACAAATGAATCCCGCATAACAAACACCTCCCCCCTCCCGTCCATATAACCCGCCAATACAACTCAAACACCTGCACAACACACTCAATCCCACAGCCCAAAGTACCGTTGACCTCCCCAAAGTTCATACAGCACATATATTTCCCCAAAGTCCCCAAAGTTACGTAGGTGACATGCACATAGCGGCACGCACGTACGGGCAAGCGATCAAATGTTTGGAAGCCGCAGCTGCATGCGTACTCACGGTACCGTGTCTGCGTATCCAACTCAAAGTCCTCCTGATAAGAGTCTCTGTTGTCCCAGTTCTCCACAGGCCAATGGTAAAGCTTGACTGTCATCTTTCGGGAATGTAAACAATGAAGTGTTGCTGAAGTCGGCCGCAATACACCGCTTCCCACCTACAGCTTTCTTCTTTGCTCTCTCCATTGTTCATTGAACAAATTGCAAAAGATTCACCAACACAGATGTCCAGAATACTGTGGAATTTTGCGATGAAAACAGACGACTTAATAGCTGGCCACCATGCTGTCTCAAAATGTCCTCTACAATCCGTGACGTCACGCGCAGGCGTCATCATACCGAGACGTTTTCAGCAGGATATTTCGCGCAAAATTTAAAATTGCACTTTAGTAAGCTAACCCGGCCGTATTGGCATGTGTTGCAATGTTAAGATTTCGTCATTGATATATAAACTATCAGACTGCGTGGTTGGTAGTAGTGGGTTTCAGTAGGCCTTTAATGTGGTCCGACACGGTCACCTCATTAATGTGGCCGCTACATAAATTAGTGTGGCCCTCTTAAGGCAGCCATAATTGCAATGGTGGCCCTCAATAAAAGCGAGTTTGACACCTCTGCTGTACATTAATAGACTTACTCACGGACCTCAAACACAACCACGTGCCTGTAAAAATTCTGCAAGGATCTTCCGTGCAATAAAAGTACCGTAGATTTGTAATTTTAAGTCCATTTAGACATGTTTATGCTTGAAAACCCTTTAGGTAAAAAAAATACATGCTATTTGATTAAATGTGAATGTTTTTGACTAATAAAAGGCCGTAGTTAAACACAAAAAGGGAGAAACCATGGTGATTTATGAATAAATATATTTTGAAAGTGTGAAGCCGCACAATTTGAAGTGCAAAGTGTCAATGGACGACTGTATTATTAGTGTGATGCAATTGTCTTTTACACAATGATTAAAAGAGAATAAGTCATGGCAAGGGGAAAAATATTTTATTTTGACTTGCAAATAAAATGAATAGTGAGCAAATATTATTTTATCTTGTGAAGAAAGGACTATGAAAGGCACAACTGTGGCAGTGTCTGAGAAAGTTACATTGGTTGACGAAAAGCACCAATAAAACAAAAAGACATAAACATATATAAAACAAATATTTCTGGTGTTTTCCACTCACTGATGTCTCCTATTATGTGTACATGTGTCATGGCCAAATATGCGACTCAGACAATTACGTAATTACATTGTCCCTCCTCCCCAAACTCGCCACTGCCACAAATAGATCACAGTCCTGTGGGAAACAACCTGTTAAACATAGCTTTTCATACACCATACTTTTTGTATAACTCAGTTTTGCCAAAACTCACTTGGTGGGTTTATAAGCCACCGCTTGGCCGAAGAAGTTGTGAATGAAACTTAGAACAAATTATTTTGGGTCGTCGTGATATAACTTTTTATACTTCCGTTATTGATCCGATATCAGCAAAAAAATCATACAACCTTTTATTTTGTATGTCAGAAAAGGTTTGATCTAGTGAAATTAGTCAAGAGAACAAAAACAAAACACTAACCTATTTACAAAACCCAAAAGCAGTGAAGTTGGCACGTTGTGTAATTTGTAAATAAAAACAGAATACAATGATTTGCAAATCCTTTTCAACTTATTTTCAATTGAATACACTGAAAAGACAAGATATTTAATGTTCAAACTGAGAAACTTATTTTTTTTTTGCAAATAATCATTCACTTAGAATTTAATGGCAGCAACACATTGCAAACAAGTTGACACAGGGGCATTTTTACCACTGTGTTACATGGCCTTTCCTTTTAACAACACTCAGTAAATATTTGGGAACTGAGGAGACACATTTTTGAAGCTTTTCAGGTGGAATTCTTTCCCATTCTTGCTTGATGTACAGCTTAAGTTGTTCAACAGTCCAGGGTCTCCGTATTTTAGGCTTCGTAATGCGCCACACATTTTCAATGGGAGACAAGTCTGGACTACAGGCAGGCCAGTCTAGTACCCGCACTCTTTTACTATGAAGCCACGTTGATGTAACACGTGGCTTGGCATTGTCTTGCTGAAATAAGCAGGGGCGTCCATGAAAAAGACATTACTTGGATGGCAACATAGGTTGCTACAAAACCTGTATGTACCTTTCAGCATTAATGGTGCCTTCACAGATGTGTAAGTTACCCATGCCTTGAGAACTAATACACCCCCATACCATCACAGATGCTGGCTTTTGAACTTTGCGCCTATAACAATCCGGATTGTTCTTTTCCTCTTTGTTCCAGAGGACAAGACGTCCACAGTTTCCAAAAACAATTTGAAATGTGGACTCGTCAGACCACAGAACACTTTTCCACTTTGCATCAGTCCTTTTTTAGATGAGCTCGGTCCCAGCAAAGCCGGCAGTGTTTCTGGGTGTTGTTGATAAATGGCTTTCGCTTTGCATAATAGAGTTTTAACTTGCACTTAGAGATGTAGCGACCAACTGGTTTTCTGAAGTGTTCTTGAGCCCATGTGGTAATATCCTTTATACACGGATGCTGGTTTTTGATGCAGTACCGCCTGAGGGATTGAAGTTCACAGGCATTCAATGTTTATTACGCTTACGTACAGTGATTTCTCCAGATTCTCTGAACCCTTTGCTGATATTACGGACCGTAGATGGTGAAATCCCTAAATTCCTTGCAATAGCTGGTTGAGAAATGTTGTTCTTAAACTGTTGGACAATTTGCTCACGCATTTGTTGACAAAAGTGGTGACCCTCGCCCCATCCTTGTTTGTGAATGACTGAGCATTTCATGGAATCTACTTTTATACCCAATCATGGCACCCACCTGTTCCCCATGAGCCTGTTCACCTGTGGGATGTTCCAAATAAGTGTTTGATGAGCATTCCTCAACTTTCTCAGTCTTTTTGCCACTTGTGCCAGCTTTTTTGAAACATGTTGCAGGCATCAAATTCCAAATGAGCTAATATTTGCAAAAAATAAGTATCTTGTCTTTGCAGTCTATTCAATTGAATATAGGTTGAAAATGATTTTCCAATCATTGTATTCTGTTTTTATTTACGATTTACACAACGTGCCAACTTCACTGGTTTTGGGTTTTGTTTTATTAACTGTCTTGAATGGACTAATGCTGTCATTTAGTTGAAGTGGAGTGGTAAATCCCTTTTTTGGTGACACCAAGTGGTCACAATAATTAATTAAGTTAAGATCATGACAACGCAGCAAGTTGGATGATGTGGACACGTTCGTTACTGGATACTTTCTAATCTGCTTCCGCCTTGGACTTTGTATGTGTAAATAATATGCAACTATCATTATTTGATACTTGTCAATATTGACAAATGAGCTGTTTTAGACTGCAAGTGTTTGAGGGACTTTTTACTCATGTCTTACCTTGTTGTGTAGCTGCTAGCTCCTAGACGAACCTTGTGTGCTTATCGGAGGACATTTATATTCAAGGATTCAAGACACTGTGGTAGCAGCACACATGACTTATGTACAAACTTAAAAACAATAGGATATACAGGTTGTGTGCTTATCGGAGGACATTTATATTCAAGGATTCAAGACACTTTGTGGTAGCAGCACACATGACTTATGTACAAACTTAAAAACAATAGGATATACAGGTTGTGTGCTTATCGGAGGACATTTATATTCAAGGATTCAAGACACTGTGGTAGCAGCACACATGACTTATGTACAAACTTAAAAACAATAGGATATACAGGCATAAGTTTATAAGAATATTGTCATTGCCCAGACGCACCCCAGTGCGCATTAATCTGTGCGCTGCTACCTCCAAGTGCGTTCCTGCGCGCAGCCACTGCGGCTGCAGACTTTCCATCAGCAATCTACACACCTGTTGCTGATGAGCTTTCGGGGCTTCTTAAGCCAGTGAAAACCTGCGTTCCGGGCCAGAACGTAACGACCTGTTCCTGTACATTAAGACGAAAATCTCTATGCTATATGCTCTCTCTCTCTCTCTCTGTTTCTCCCCGTCCGTGTTCATTGGTCTCGTGTCTCCTTGTCGTCTTCAAGAAGCATTCCCCCGTTCCCGCGTTACGAGCTGTGTCTCGTCTCCCCGCGTTCCCCTCTGGTTCCCTGGCTGCCCCTCTTGGATCTTGACCTCCCGCCTGGACACGGACTTCAACGCCTAGCTCCTGCACTTGACCTCACGCCTGCCCACAGACCTCCGAGCCTGCCTTGCCCCCTCTTGGACTTCCGCACCTCGCTCAACACTTCCGGTAACACACTACAGATACTCGCTACACATAGTCACACCCATACACCTTTGGGATTAGTCACACTATTGTTAAATAATACAAACCCCGTGTCCATATGAGTTGGGAAATTGTGTTAGATGTAAATATAAACGGAATACAATGATTTGCAAATCCTTTTCAACCCATATTCAGTTGAATGCACTACAAAGACAAGATATTTGATGTTCAAACTCATAAACTTTATTTTTTGTTTGCAAATAATTAACTTAGAAGTTCATGGCTGCAACACGTGCCAAAGTAGTTGGGAAAGGGCATGTTCACCACTGTGTTACATGGCCTTTCCTTTTAACAACACTCAGTAAACGTTTGGGAACTGAGGAGACACATTTTTTAAGCTTCTCAGGTGGAATTCTTTCCCATTCTTGCTTGATGTACAGCTTAAGTTGTTCAACAGTCCGGGGGTCTCCGTTGTGGTATTTTAGGCTTCATAATGCGCCACACATTTTCAATGGGAGACAGGCCTGGACTACAGGCAGGCCAGTCTAGTACTCGCACTTTTTTACTATGAAGCCACGTTGATGTAACACGTGGCTTGGCATTGTCTTAATGAAATAAGCAGGGGCGTCCATGGTTACGTTGCTTGGATGGCAACATATGTTGCTCCAAAACCTGTATGTACCTTTCAGCATTAATGGTGCCTTCACAGATGTGTAAGTTACGAAAGGCTTGGGCACTAATACACCCCCATACCATCACAGATGCTGGCTTTTCAACTTTGCGCCTATAACAATCCGGATGGTTCTTTTCCTCTTTGGTCCTGAGGACACGACGTCCACAGTTTCCAAAAACAATTTGAAATGTGGACTCGTCAGACCACAGAACACTTTTCCACTTTGTATCAGTCCATCTTAGATGAGCTCAGGCCCAGCGAAGCCGACGGCATTTCTGGGTGTTGCTGATAAACGGTTTTCGCCTTGCATAGGAGAGTTTTAACTTGCACTTACAGATGTAGCAACCAACTGTAGTTACTGACAGTGGGTTTCTGAAGTGTTCCTGAGCCCATGTGGTGATATCCTTTACACACTGATGTCGCTTGTTGATGCAGTACAGCCTGAGGGATCGAAGGTGACGGGCTTAGCTGCTTACGTGCAGTGATTTCTCCAGATTCTCTGAACCCTTTGATGATATTACAGACTGTAGATGGTGAAATCCCTAAATTCTTTGCAATAGCTGGTTGAGAAAAGTTTTTCTTAAACTGTTCAACAATTTGCTCACGCATTTGTTGACAAAGTGGTGACCCTCGCCCCATCCTTGTTTGTGAATGCATTTCATGGAATCTACTTTTATACCCAATCATGGCACCCACCTGTTCCCAATTTGCCTGTTCACCTGTGGGATGTTCCAAATAAGTGTTTGATGAGCATTCCTCAACTTTATTAGTATTTATTGCCACTTTCCCAACTTCTTTGTCACGTGTTGCTGGCATCAAATTCTAAAGTTAATGATTATTTGCAAAAAAAAAAAATGTTTGAGTTTGAACATCAAATATGTTGTCTTTGTAGTGCATTCAATTGAATATGGGTCAAAAAGGATTTGCAAATCATTGTATTCCGTTTATATTTACATCTAACACAATTTCCCAACTCATATGGAAACGGGGTTTGTAAATATAGAGCTAAACGACGTGCCTGCTGTCTGTGCCGTCTTTCCCCTCTGTACACGTAACAAATATATTATAAAGAGAACAGACTGTGACCCTGTATTGCAAATAAAATGTAAAAACAATGACAGCAAACCAAATAAAAAAATCTTATACTCTATATCGGATCGATACCTTCTATATTTTTTGGCTGATGCCAATTTCAGCAGACCTTTCGGAACGGGTTATAACAGCAGACATCAATACTAAAAAAAAACATGTGATGGTAGAATTTGAATGTACTTGTTTTGATTAGAATAATACTGTTCTCATTTTGAACACACAACACATTATTTGGAATAAATAGTACTTTATCGTAGAAAGAGAAGAAGACATTCTACTAGGTCATGCATTTTACAACTTTATTTCAGATATCAGTGCAAATGAACACCAAAAAATGAAAACATATAAAATGAAATTATGCTTCAGGTTTTCTTCACATGAAAAACAACCCTCCCCCCCAAAAAAACAAAACAAAAAACACAAAAACAAACAAAAACAAAACAAAACAACCAAACATATTTTTTAAATATTTGCCGCTACAAATTCTTGGATGCACAATGCAGATCTATGATTGTACGTCAATTTCCCCACTCGAGCCCTTTCACAGAGCTTTGTTAACCAGTAACAAAACAAATATTCAACGCACGTTTATATTCTTCACACATTTTCATCAACTGCTTCAACAGTCTTTATTTTAGTCTTACTTCAGGACCATTCAGATTCTCAACGAACCCATCGGTGCGGTCAAAAAGAAAGACGCTATTTTTTTTTTTAAGACTTAACAACCCCCCACCCGCCATCACCACCAGTAGGGATACAAAGGTAGTTCCCATGCGTCTGCATGCAACAGGCAGAAGTGAGGAGTCAGACATTAGTACACAACACAGTGCAGGATAGATTATCGTTTTACCACAGAGACACATGCAAACAACAAACCATCCAAACAAAACAAAAGAAATATCATACTCTGCTTTTTATGTACAAGAGTACACATAGAATTCCTATTTACATATCGGGGCATTAAAAACTAGGGTCATATCTTTGCTTAAACATTACAAAATAGTCATCTTTCATACTGAAAGTACTATTTACACATTTAACCATTGTGAAAATGTATTCATCATACGCGGATGTAGTAAAAGATCACAATACTCGTTGGATAAAAGCAGCAAGTGAAAGTTTTGAGATGGAAAAAAAAACACAAAAAAAAAGTACAATCCATGTTTTTCAGAACAAAGATGTACCCGTAGTCTTTTCTTCATTACCATGCACTTCCATTTTTTTTTTCTACCAATAAAGAGACAAAACGTTTCCAGGAACGACAACAGTTAAGAAATAGTGGGCAAATAAAAATAAAATCACTCAATACTGACATTTTTACCACATGCCATAGAATTATTGTGTTAAGGACAAAGTGGGCAAATGTGCTTGATATTCAGTTCTCCAATAGACTTTTGTTGTTTAACAAGTTTCTAAGCCCCACCAGCAAATGTGTACCTTAATTTTACACCTTGAAGCTTCAACCAGGTAGGGTGTTTCCGAAGCTGTAGATCCTGCTGACTAGGACTTGACTCAAAACTGTTGGCGAACGTGTCCTGATGGTGAAAATAAATACTATAAACCGAATGCTAGCATTTCTGCAGCCGTCTTTTGAAATGTTCTAGTTGAATGTTGCTATGGTTGGAGTTTTATATATTTAATCATGAAATCAGAAGTTGCAGTTGAAGACTTAGTTAAAAAAAAAAAAATGAAGTTATACAGGACATGCTTTTCAATCTGAAGCCTTGTCTGATTCTGATGTGTCAGTTTTTTGTGCATTTTAGTGACTTCAATTGGACGTAGAGCAAAGACACACCTGCTCAAGTCAAAAGTGTGCGTTCTAACGACGTTTGTCTGCGACTACTCGTGACTCAATCTCTGGTTCTCCTGACTGTGCTTGTCACGGCTGTCCGTTGGTGACTGCGGTGTGGAGCTCAAACTTTGTTCATAGGCATGCATGTCACCGAGCGGCTCGTCTTTAACCTTGACCGCAGCCTGAGTTCCTTCCACCTGGTCCTTTGCCTCCTTCCTTAGCTGCAAGCTGCCTTTCTGCAGCATGTAATAAAGGATGGGGTTGGAACGTGACAGCCGAGGAGAGTCCGGGTTTGAGTCGCAGCCCTCCTCGTTGTCTTGACTACTCCAGCGGACAGGACTCTCTGGCTCCTGTTTGATGAGAAGAGGCGGGTCCCTTTTGTGTGTCACCTGCCAAGGTGCTCGGTGATGACCCCGGGGGCTGTCACCGGCAGGAGGGGCAGACAGTGTTCTGACATTACTTGGAAGCCCTGAGTTGAGCGAACCGTGGGGGTGCCAGCTAGGCAGGTGAAGGAAGTTGTGGTCCGGTGCAGGTTGACTAAGGAAGCTGCCGTTACCTCGACCATTGGCATGCAGGATGGAAGGTCCCCCACGGTGCTCCTGGGACAACTCCTTCAGGCAGTTGTCAGAGAGCAGCAGCTGTTTGAGCACATTGAATCCCCGACTCTCTCGGGGAGAGGTGTCTTTTGGTGGACTCCTGGTAGGAAGCTCCTCTTCTTTTAGAAACTTCTGCTTGTCAGGGTCTTCCTGTGCACCAGAAGAGGCAAACGTGTTTGTGTTTCCCCTTTCAAGGGCTCTTGGAGGGCTGGTATTGTTCAAACTGTCAGTCTGATTAGAGCATAGGCGTCTCTTTTTAGGGCTGGGGCTTGGATACTCTCTCTTTTCCTCTCTCACCTGTCTGGGTTGCGACTCTGTCTGCATAACAGCACTGCTGTAGTACGTAGCAGTCTGTTGTTTAAGCAACTGGCTAAGTAGACCGTATTTTTCGATAACTTCCGCCGGTCGATGTTTTGCTTTAAAGTCTGACTGATCATCAGACGGGGGAGTTTGTTTCTGTCTCTTTCTGTTAATTAATAGCTCCGACACAGCCGAGGACGGACCCACTTCCTCCATGGGCTCTGTTTTCACCCTTACGTTAACACCAGGCAAGTCAGAGCTGTCATATATGTTTGAGACGCTAGGGCTGCTGCCATTTCTTCTCCCTTCTAATGCCGCACTACTGCCAATCTTGACCGGCCTGTCCTTGCGGCGAGCTGAAGCAGTATTTGTGCCAGCCCCTAAAAGGAGCTGCAGCACAGTGCGCCTCTCCAAAAGGTTCTCTATTTGTGAGGAAGGAGGAAACGTCTCGTTCCGGTTCAAAGGCGTGCCGCTTCCTGCGGGTCTATCAGAAAGTGGCACAGAAGTGGGTCTGTTGACTGAAGCATTGGGTCTTTCTAGCGAGGCCAAAGGCCTGCTGCTATCAAGCTCCTGGCCCAACCCTTGGCTAGATGGGATTGGTGGGGAGGATGAAGCGATCCCAGACTGAGCCAGATTTTGTAACAGTTTACTGGCACTGAAGGCTGGCTCTTTACCCTTCTCAGCAGGGAAGGCTTTAGACTTGCACAAATCCAAAGGGCTTGACTGTACCTGAGGAGGAGGGTACAGAGATAACGTACCACTTGGAATATGACTGAGAGAGTACGGTGCCTGGGCCGGGCCTACAGGCTTATTTACTGGGCTTTTTGTCCTGGACTCCTCCGAGGGCACAATTCCTTTAGGTTGACTTTGAGACATGGTGGCCATACTTATATTGAGCGGAAATTCCTTATCTATGGTCTTATCACCGAGATCGTTATTCCTGCGCTCAAGAAGAAGCTGCATTAATGTGACCTTGGACTTGGATTTCAGGTCTGCGTCAATTTCATGTTCTTTGTTTGTTTCTGATGGGTTGGGCTGCCACTTTTTTATCAAAGATTCTGTTAGTTTTTCCAAGGAGGAAGTAGAGACAGATGAGGAGGAAGAAAATGGATTGGAGGCAGACGAGACAACAGTGGGCAGTGGTGAAAAGACCATGTTGGTTGGTGGAGCATGAGAAGAATGACAAGAGGAAATGTTTGTGGTAAAGGAAGAAAAGGAGGAACAAGAGGTGGAAGGATTTTGCCCTGCGTCTTGTTTTTTGGGCCGGCTTCTCATGGAGAGGTCAATGGGAGAGCAGCTGGAGTAAGAACTCTCTGCGTCGCTGCTGTCCTTGGTCAGAGTCTTCTCGTGAGTGGAACATTCACTATCTGATGTAACGGAGGAGGAACCGCTTGCCGGCAGAACACCGTAGCTGTCCTCCAGGTGTCCATTTTTTGTAAGCTGTTTCTGGTTGTTGTGATTGTTGAGGAGCAGCAACAGCAAACTGCTGCATGTTTGGGGAGGGCGAGTTGGTCTTGAGTCAAAGCCTCGCTTTTCCCTGGGGGGTTGGTTGTGGACTTGGCTCATAGCTCGTAGGGCAGTGGGCGGCGAGCTTTGAGTGCGCTCACAGAGCAAAGGGGGGCTCTGGGGACTGGACATGACTGTCCGAGGGAGTGTTGTTGTTAGCGTGTTTGTGGTTGTCAATACATTTTGGGTTGTTGAAGAGCTTAGTGTCTCGGAGGTTCCTGACAGAGTCCCCCCAGACATTTTCTCGACGCCGTGTTGCTGGTTTGCCATTGCTGCCAGTCTCTCGCTGGCAGATCTTCCTGAAAGCTGAGCTTTGAGCGCATGCTCTCGTGAGTACTGCTGGAGATGAGCTTCACTGGACAACAGGAGGGCAAGCTGACTGCAGGCAACACTGGGCTTGGGCGAAGGGGCGGGGCTGGAACGTATTTTCACCATGTTGGCGACAGCCTTCAAGCGCTCTGCACAGGACACCGACTCAGAAGCTGTAGTTGCAGAGGGGGGTGTGGCGCTGTGTGCTGCCCGGGGTGATTCTGGTGGCCTGTCATGACTGTTTCCACGACGACTGTAAGGGGTTTTGCTGTGATTTTGAAGTTTGTTCGTTCTTATTAAGCCCTTCAAGCGGCTTGAAGCTGTTCCATACACAGGGAGCGGCTCTTTGTCTGCGGGGGGTGCACTGGATGGAGAAGAGCACTCGCTCGGTGGCTTGTTAGCGTGCTGAGACATTGCCACGTTCTGAAGCCGTGAGCTGAACGACTGAAGCAGGGAAGCCAAAAGAGTACTCTCCCCGCCATGAGGAGAACCCTCTCGTGAACCATTTTGCAGGCCTCCCACTTGGCCATTGAGCTCCACTGGAGGTGAACTCAAACGCTGGTTCCCTGGATCATTCCAGGCCCCTGAGCGCAGGAGGCGGGCTTTCTTCAAGTGCTGTGAAGCACCTATGGCTGGTCCATTGGTTCCAGCCCTGGGAGCTGTTGGGTTATATGTAGGTAGTTGAAAGTGTGCCCCCGCCTTGTCACCCTGATCTTGATTGCTATGAGCAGCCTCAGACCTCCTGCTCGCTGTGGCCCCAGGCCCGGCCACCACTGGATGCATCAGTAAACCTTCCAGGTAAGTTAAAACAGCTGAATCCTTGTGTGTTTCAGGGCCAGGCTCCTCCCCATGAGTCATGTTCAATACTAGGATCGCCTCGTATGGTTCAGTAGTGCTACACAGAAACAAATATCCACTAGGTCATCTGGTTGACAGCGGCGTACACTTCCTCAATACCAAAAAGTGTGGTGGACACAGTCAAGGCCAAGGTGAAAACCCAACCATGGTTGGAGGAAATCCAGGTAACGTAATCCTTTAAACATTGTGAATGTGTCAGTCAGAGGGTTATCCTTTTAAAGATGTGAACAAATTCCATCACTGTGGATATGCTTCGTCGGTGGCCAATCACAGCTTTGCACTTCTTCCATGGGGGACCTATAGGAAGGGGAGAGGGGATTGGGGGGAGAAAGAGAAACGAGCATACTGTGTTAGGAGCAGGGATTTACATCACATTCATTTCATCACCTTGTCTGCCATTGCTGTTACTTAGCAACATTTCACATTGACTGCACACTTGTCTCTCTTTTTGCAGTCGCCGAACACACGACACATGGACACGAAGCCTGATTGGATCCAAATTGAAAATTCAAGCCCACTCCCCTAAAACATTCAGGTCTTTAGACTGAGCAATTTATTTCATGAAAGAAGGGCCTTGTGAGAGCTGTGAATATTTTTTTATGCAGCTTGTCATTCCAATGGATTATCCCTCTCAGCACCCGCTGCTCCCCATGCACTTGAGTATCATCTCACACGATGCAATCCTCGTACTGCACAATGCAGGAAGCATCCACCTGCCTAATGTCGAAGACACACACGAAAGTAGTATGAAAATATATACTATATGTACTAGGGTTGCACGGTATACTGTTACTAGTAAAGTAGAGTTTCCCTTTTTTTAAATTGTTTTAAAGGGCATGACAGCGTGCCGTCGTCACGTCGTGACATTGCTGGTTTTACGAGGAGAGGAGCATGTTCGGCAGCGCACAATTACGGGGTACTTACAAGCAGACACAGTGCGTCGACAGAAAGGGGAGAATGGACGCATTTTGTCTTAAAAACAAACGATAAAGGTGACGCTATAACACTGAAACGCCGCTCTACAAGAAGTGCTTTAAAACATGGCTAACTAGCTAACGTCCATCCGCAGTCGGCAGTATTTCAGCTACTTCTAAATCACTAATCCTTGCCTCCATGGCGACAAATAAAGTAAGTCTTTTACAAGTATCATCCCTGCAGGATGAGGAATAGCTAAACATGTTTCACGACCAGTGTTGGGTTAGTTACTGAAAACCAGTAACTAGTTAGTTACTAGTTACTTTATTTCAAAAGTAACTCAGTTACTAACTCAGTTACTTACACCAAAAAGTAATGAGTTACTTTGAAAAGTAACTATTTAGTTACTTCTTCTACTTTTTGTTTTTAAAGCTCCCATTAATGCCCTTTTAGCCTTCATTTCAGTACTGTTATTGCACAGGAGAATAATACAATCTGTTGATCAACTTGACATGCATTTGCATCACTGAACTCTGCTAAGCAATGTGGTCTACATACAACACATAAAGACAAAGATATGTTTCAAAGGGCCAATTTATTTCAGGCCAGAACAAATTGACAAAACTATTTTAAATAGCTGCAACATAACATACATAAGTAACAAACAGCATAATAACACTAACACTAACACTAACCACGTTAAACCCAGATTCCAAACTAATAAAGGTCTTAACTCATTCTCTTTCTATGCCACTTCAATATGGAATCCACTCCCAACAGGTGTAAAATAAAGGGCATCTCTATCCTCCTTCAAAACCGCACTAAAAGAACATCTCCAGGCAACTACAACCCTAAACTAACACCCTCCCTTCCACATAATACCTCTTCAGATTGTAAATAATCAAATGTAGACATTTTTTCTTATACTTTCTGATCTCTCTCTCTGTGTCCACTACTTGCTATACATATCCTACCAAGTCAGTCCTACACTGTTTCAATGTCCATTTCTCTGATGATGCAATTGTTGATGCTGATTGTTGATGACAGAAGTGTTGATACCAACCAAACCCCGTCCTCCATATCCCACACCCCGGATTGTAAATAATTCAATGTATATACCCTGATGATTATCTTGTGTGATGACTGTATTATGATGTTAGTATATATCTGATAGTATATATCTGTATCATGAATCAGTGGACCCCGACTTAAGCAAGTTGAAAAACTTATTGGGGTGTTACCATTTAGTGGTCAATTGTACGGAATATGTACTGTACTGTGCAACCTACTAATAAAAGTTTCAATCAATCAATCAATCAACAACATAGCTGTAAAGCTGGCTTCACCTAAGGAAGGCACACGTGACATACACAGAGCCTAACCAGGCAGATTTGAATTGTTGTTTTGGGCAGTAGACGGGATCTTTGATCCAAGACACAACTTACATTTAACTAAAATGTTATTTTCTTTGTGCTCGACAAAAGAAAAGAAGTGAGAATATCTCATACTTGCCAACCCTCCCGAATTTCAGTGCCTCTCCCCGGGACAACCATTCTCCCAAATTTCTCCCGAATTCCAGCCGGACTTAAGGCACGCCCCCTCCCGGTCCGTGCGGATCTGAGTGAGGACAGCCTGTCGTCACGTCCGCTTGGCCAACCAAAAAGTAACCACAGAACACTATACCGTATAGTCGTATAGTGTTCTGTGGTTACTTTTTTGTTGGCCAACGGTTTACGTTGTATTGCGCACCCCCCTCCCCTCCCCTCCCCTCCCCTCCCCACAGCCAGACACACACACACAGAGGAAGAATCAGAAGCATGTCATTGCTTCGCTGCCATAAAACACGATCAGATCCTCAGTTTCTAGCCGATACTACATAAAAAATAACGTAAAATAACGCAGTAACACATAATGTAGTAACGGTAACTGAGTTACTGAATATAAAAAATAACGCGTTAGATTACTAGTTACCGCCGAAACTAACGGCGTGTTGGGACTAATGCGTTACTTTGTAACGCGTTAGTCCCAACACTGTTCACGACACACCGTAGGGAGCACACAATAGCTCACCGCTAACGCTTCTCAATGTAAACAAATGGCTGGATCTACACCTGACATCCACTGTAATGATACCAAGTACAAGAGCGTATCTAGTCAATACTACAATGATTACATCTATATTTTTTTAATGTTTGAAAATTATATTTTCCTTTAAAAAAAAAATATATATATATATATTATGTTTAGAAACACAGGAAATACGTCCCTTGACATATGAGGACTTTGCATATGACCAATGTATGATCCTGCAACTACTTGGTAACAGATTGATACCTACATTTGTGGTATCATCCAAAACTAATGTAAAGTACCAACAAACAGAATAATAAGTGATTATTACATTTAAACAGAAGTGTAGATAGAACATGTTAAATGTTCTAACAGTAAATGAACAAGTAGATTAATAATACATTTTTACAGCTTGTCCTCATAATTTTGGCCAACTATTTGAATGGAAAATGACACAATATATTACTGCATACGTCAGCAGGCAAATTAGGCGCCTTTGTTTGCTTACTTACTACTAAAAGAGAAGTTGTCTAACATGTTCACTATTTTATTTAAGGCCAACATTGTTCTTCGATTGCAATAAGAAACATATAAGACTTTTTGTAAGAATAAAGGCAATAATGCCATTTTGTGTGGTCTCATTTCCTTAGAAAAGTATCGAAATAAATTTTTGGTACCGGTACCAAAATATTGGTATTGGGACAACCCTAGTATGTACCGTATTTTTCGGAGTATAAGTCACTCCGGAGTATAAGTCGCACCGGCCGAAAATGCATAATAAAGAAGGAAAAACACATATATATGTCGCACTGGAGTATAAGTCGCATTTTTGGGGGAAATTTATTTGATAAAACCCAACACCAAGAATAGACATTTGAAAGGCAATTTAAAATAAATAAAGAATAGTGAACAACAGGCTGAATAAGTGTACGTTATATGAGGCATAAATAACCAACTGAGAACGTGCCTGGTATGTTAACGTAACATATTATGGTAAGAGTCATTCAAATAACTATAACATATAGAACATGCTATACGTTTACCAAACAATCTGTCACTCCTAATCGCTAAATCCCATGAAATCTTATACGTCTAGTCTCTTACGTGAATGGCTAAATAATATTATTTGATATTTTACGGTAATGTGTTAATAACTTCACACATAAGTCGCTCCTGAGTATAAGTCACACCCCCGGGCAAACTATGAAAAAAACTGCGACATATAGTCCGAAAAATACGGTACATATGTAGTATGTATATGCAAATAAATGTTTAAAGTAGACGGTATGATCTGGACAACTGCATGGTTCACACTAGGAATGGGAATCTTTGGGCACCTCACGATTAGATTACAATTCAGGCGTTACTAATTCATTATAAACTGGATTATAGATGCAGTTTTAAATTTATTGTGTATTAGGACCCTCATCCATCCATTTTCTACCGCTTGTCCCTCTCAAAGTCATGGAGGTGCTGGAGCCTATCCCAGCTGGACTAGTCGCCAATTCATCACAGGGCCAACACAGATAGATTGACAAAATTCACACTCACATTCACACATTCGGGCCAATTTAGTGTTGCCAATCAACCTATCCACATTGGTGCTAAATATTATTAACTTATCACTCCACCGGTACTGTTCCCTTAGCATTCAAAACAGCATTTAATTATCCACTGCTTAAAATACCTAACCTCAATTCTGACTCCGGCTGTAAACTACTGGCTGGTGTTGCACCTCCTGTTTATTTCTAAAATCCTCAAAAAAAACCTTTTGCACAGCGGCTAAATGAAAACTTAAGTGTTTAACAATCTCTGTGAACCCTTTCATTCAGGTTTCAGGGAAAATTCCTCAACTGAGACAGCCCTCAAAAGTAACTAATGACTTGTGAACTATGGAAGCTGATGTGTCATCCGTGTTGCTGCTACTTGATCTCAGCGCTGCTTTCGGTACCATTGATCATAACATTCTATTAGAAAGCATCAAATCACGTTTAACTCCTATGTCAGACATAGGAGTTAAACCAAGAAAAAGCTATCTCACTGAAAGGATGCACTGTGTATCCCATAACTATGTGACCTCGGTGTATGATAAGGTGACATGCGGAAATCCACAGGGTACGGTTCTTGGCCCTGCAGTTTTTAGCATTTATATTATAATTATATAATTATAGAGTCGTGGTGGGCCGGAAGTACACCCTGGACAAGTCGCCAACTCATCGCAGGGCCAACACCGATGGACAGACAATTATGAGTTTACAATGGACAAAAAGCGATACATTTTGAAATATTTGAATCGTTTAAGAGTCCTAATAATGTGTATTGACAAATGTGCTGTTTTAGACTGCAGTATTGTCTAGGACAGTGGTTCTCAAATGGGGGTACGCGTACCCCTGGGGGTACTTGAAGGTATGCCAAGGGGTACGTGAGATTTTTTTTTTAAATGGCTGTCAAAAAGAACTGTGAAAAGAAATGCAACAATGCAATATCCAGTGTTGACAGCTAGATTTTTTGTGGACATGTTCCATAAATATTGATGTTAAAGATTTATTTTTTTGTGAAGAAATGTTTAGAATGAAGTTCATGAATCCAGATGGATCTCTATTACAATCCCCAAAGAGGGCACTTTAAGTTGATGATTACTTCTATGTGTAGAAATCTTTATTTATAATTGAATCACTTGTTTATTTTTCAACAAGTTTTTAGTTATTTTTAATCTTTTTTTCCAAATAGTTCAAGAAAGACCACAACAAATGAGCAATATTTTCTTATACAATTTAATAAATCAGAAACTGATGACATAGTGCTGTATTTTACTTCTTTATCTCTTTTTTTCAACCCAAAATGCTTTGCTCTGATTAGGGGGTACTTGAATTAAAAAAATGATCACAGGGGTTACATCACTGAAAAAAGGTTGAGAACCACTGGTCTAGGATATTTATTATGTATGTCTAGCTTGTGCGCTATCATGTGCTCAGCTGTTGTGTAGCTGCTAGCTCCTAGTAGCTTTTGTAAATGCTTTAACTAAAATAGATGACAAGACCAACCATGTGTCCTTATTGGAGGACATTTAGATGACAACATGCTGCAGGATTGCTTGTATTTGGGATTTTTTCTACATCACACTAACTCGCTCTCCACTCAATGTTACACAATTATATAGCGGGGGCATGGGGGGGGATCTGTAGGCTTAACATGTTGGGTACCACTACAGTAAGTAACGTTTAAATGTTCCATCCATCCATCCATTTTCTACCGCTTATTCCCTTCGGGGTCGCGGGGGGCGCTGGAGCCCATCTCAGCTACAATCGGGCGGAAGGCGGGGTACACCCTGGACAAGTCGCCACCTCATCGCAGGGCCAACACAGATAGACAGACAACATTCACACTCACATTCACACACTAGGGCCAATTTAGTGTTGCCAATCAACCTATCCCCAGGTGCATGTCTTTGGAGGTGGGAGGAAGCCGGAGTACCCGGAGGGAACCCACGCAGTCACGGGGAGAACATGCAAACTCCACACAGAAAGATCCAGAGGCCGGGATTGAACTCACGACTACTCAGGATCTTCGTATTGTGAGCCAGACGCACTAACCCCTGTTTCCACCGTGCTGCCCCGTTTAAATGTTGTTTAGTGATAATTAGAGGTAAATATTGATATTATTCATTATCAATAGTGCTATTGCTACTGGTATTGGTATTGCTCCTTTTGTAGTATAATATTATTCATTGTCATTTCTGTGTTATTAATATTTATTTCACTAACTGCATCTCTGCTTTCGGGCAGCACGGCGGAAGAGAGGGGTTAGTGCGTCTGCCTCACAATACGAAGGTCCTGGGTTCGATCCTGCGCTCGGGATCTTTCTGTGTGGAGTTTACTCCGGCTTCCTCCCACCTCCAAAGACATGCACCTGGGGATAGGTTGATTGGCAACACTAAATTGGCCCTAGTGTGTGAATGTGGGTGTGAATGCTGTCTGTCTATCTGTGTTGGCCCTGTGATGAGGTGGCGACTTGTCCAGGGTGTTTGTACATATCCTATTTGCTGATGTTGCTCTGTTGTTATTGTCTCTGTCTTATCACCCTCTTGTACCTGCAATTTCCCCTTCTGTCTTCCTTTTTTTCCTCTTTCTACCCCCTCCTGCGCCAAAAATGTATATACATCCATTTAATAAAGTCAAATGCAAGTAAGTCAACAAGAGAAGTATCCCACACTTCTCTTTTGTGAAGTAAATCTGTACAGCAAATATGGGCTTCTACATCAACAATATGATTTGCCTGACTCGCTGGACAGGACAAAAAAATTAACAAAAATAAATAAATGTTTAGTGGATAATTTTGGGCGAGTTTGAAGGTTGGTGGCATTTTAAGGATTAGGTGTGCTGTCAGTAAACCAGTGGCACTGGAGATGAGCACTTTGCCAGTTACCATGGCGGTGTCCGCGGCGCTGCCCTGGGAGACCTTCAGCCCTGTCAGCATGGTTCCCATGGATACGCCTCTGACAGACATGGCCGCCTCCCATAAAGGTTAATTAATACAGAGTTTCCGCCTCGGCTCAGCAGCGGTGTGTGTCCTTCCCCCATGCAGTCGTCACCTTTAGCAGACTAACATAGTGGGTCACACAACGGGACTAAGTGCAGTCACCAGTCGAAATAGCTAACGGAGAACCAGTAAGGGCCAAAGACAACAAGACGTGAACTTTTAATCAGGTTCAAATCCTCCCCTGTAGCTAAAGGTCGTCATGACCGTAAAGGTCAAGAAGGTTGTCCTTTTAATCCCACGTTGAAAATGAGCTGGGATTACAACCTGGATTTAAATTGATCAGTACTTAATTCAATCTGAGTAGCACAGAAGAAACAATCTTCTTAGTTATTTTTACAACTCTTAAAAAAGGTAACATTTGATTAAAGAACAATGTATCAATTAGGGCGGCACGATTATGGTCAAAAGAATAATAATCAAGATTATTGTTTGTCAATACTGATATCACGATTATACGTTGTTAGGTAAAAGAGAGATGGGGGGAGGGTTAATTTTTAATGTTTAATAATTTGTAATTAAACAGTCTAATAAAAAGGTTAAATACACATACACTATATTTGTGTTTTTGTTTATTATTAGTATCAACATGCCAGCTTTTTCTCATTACATGACACCTTCAACTCTATTTTTCCATTTGTTATGCTTTTTTTCCGTGCCATGAAAGAGACAGCCATGTTTAAATGATAATATAATATATCAGTATATATTATATAGTGTATATGCAATATGTAAATATTACATATATGTTATAGTTTATATTGCTACTATGGTACATTTTTTGTGTACTTTATACCTGTATTATCCTTTCCATCCTTTGTAACCGAGCGACTGTGTGGAACAATTTCCCTTGTGGCTCAATAAAGTTAGTCTAAGTCTGAATCTAAGTTTAATGGATGGTCTATGGATTATCAATTGGACACTCCTGCCTGACCTAACCATATATTTGATCATTTGTATTGTGAAACATGTATAATAAATGCCAAAATACAAAAATATTGTTGTTTAGTCCAACGACTGAAAGAGTCCTTGAATGCACAATTATATTTCCGCTCTCCCTGGATTCATATGCATATTTCAGCCGTTAGTCTGCTAGTGCTCCTCCAAGGAGACAAGCAGAGCAGCGTGTTGTGCAAACGCCCAAGGGCGTAAAAATGAGTTTAACATTGGGGGACATATACTGTATTGTAACTGGACAGACCCATTAACAGTTTGAACAGAAATGTCATAAAATAATTAACTATACACTACATTACATTCACAAAATACTATATAACATAAACTGCTTTTTAAAGTAATAACTTTCTTAGAGTAAAAAAAACAATATTAATGTAAAAAAAAAGGTGTTTAATTTTCAACATCAGTTTAGCCAATGTAGATTAAGTTTAATAAACAACTTTTTTCTTCTATAACAACAAACATGTGAAACAGTCTGGCCAACAAAAATAGATAGGAGTGAGAGCTTACACGTCCAATACACAAGCTTTGTGCATCACTGACAACTGAGCGTGTTGACCCTTTACAGCCTGCTGAAAGTTCAATTCAATGAGGTGACGAAACATTTCAGCTCGTGTTGATGGTATTGGGAACACTGACACAGTGAGCAGTTAAATAATAGATGAGAGACCGTCCCAGAAAATAACAAAAACAGCAAGACGTTATAAACATGTTGTGGCAACGTTTTCTTATACATTTTACATATTGTCTGTTTTCTGTCCTCTCCTCCTTTAAGGGGGACGTCACTTTTTTGGGATTTTTCTTATTGTTCACAATTCACCATTATGAAAGACAAGAAAACAAGGATTTTTTTGGCATTCTAACTTGTAAAAAACCGTTGACCTGATATTATCGGCCGATAAATGCGTTAAAGTGTAATATCGGAAATTATCGGTATCGTTTTTTTTAAATTATCTGTATCGGTTTTTTTTTGGTTTTTTTTATTAAATCAACATAAAAAACACAAGATACACTTAAAAATAGTGCACCAACCCAAAAAACCTCCCTCCCCATTTACACTCATTCACACTCATTCGCACAAAAGGGTTGTTTCTTTCTGTTATTAATATTCTGGTTCCTACATTATATATCAATATATATCAATACAGTCTGCAAGAGATACAGTCCGTAAGCACACATGATTGTGCGTGCTGCTGGTCCACTAATAGTACTAACCTTTAACAGTTAATTTGACTCATTTTCATTAATTACTAGTTTCTGTTTTTATATTGTTTTACTTTCTTTTTTCCATCCATCCATTTTCTACCGCTTATTCCCTTTGGGGTCGCGGGGGGCGCTGGAGCCTATCTCAGCTACAATCGGGCGGAAGGCGGGGTACACCCTGGACAAGTTTTTTTATTCAAGAAAATGTTTTTAATTTATTTATCTTATTATTATTATTTTTTTTTAAAGTACCTTATCTTCACCATACCTGGTTGTCCAAATTAGGCATAATAATGTGTTAATTCCACGACTGCATATATCTGTTGATATCGGTATCGGTTGATATCAGTATCGGTAATTAAAGAGATGGACAATATTGGAATATCGTATATCGGCAAAAAGCCATTATCGGACATCCCTAGTTGGAATACCTTTTTCCATCATTCTAATGAAATGCCCAGTTACACAATTAAGGTGTTCTAGGCCTAGAAATCAATGTATCATTTATTTTTTAATTTTAAACCAACACACACACACACACACACACGCACACACACACACACACCAATCTTTTTCTTTTTTTTTTTAAATCTACTGTTTATTTTTTTAGTGAAACAATAAAAGTTTTGTTTTTATTACACTGAAGATGGAACATATTTTGTACAAATCCATGTGACGCATCAAGTTTAACTGGAAGCAGTTTTATGTGGATTTAGGCCTGCAGGTAAACAAACTGTACTATGATTTAAGTTGAAGTTATCCAGCATCTATTCTTTGTTTTCTGCCTTAACCACAAAAACCTTGAAGTTGTAGAAAATGTAAGTTGAAATTGATTAATACGATGCTGTATGGATCATATCTAAACAGGATATTATCTGTGTTGGCCCTGCGATCAGGTGGGGGGGACTTGTCCAGGGTGCACCTTGCCTTTCGCCTGAGTGCAACCGGGATAAGCTCCAGCCCCCCTGCCACCCATAAAGGGACAAGCGGTAGAAAATGGATGGAAGGATAAATACGGGATTATAGCCAATAACAGTACCGCCTTTTGAACAAAAGAGGTCAGAGTTGATAAAAAAAACTTGTGAACTTCCATCCATTCATCCATTTCCTACCGCTTATTCCCTTTTGGGGTCGCGGGGGGCGCTGGAGCCTATCTCAGCTACAATCGGGCGGAAGGCGGGGTACACCCTGGACAAGTCGCCACCTCATCGCAGGGCCAACACAGATAGACAGACAACATTCACACTCACATCCACACACTAGGGCCAATTTAGTGTTGCCAATCAACCTATCCCCAGGTGCATGTCTTTGGAAGTGGGAGGAAGCCAACTCCACACAGAAAGATCCCGAGCCCGGGATTGAACCCAAGACTACTCAGGACCTTCGTATTGTGAGGCAGATGCACTAACCCCTCTTCCACCGTGCTGCCCCGCATTCAGTTATGTTGTGCTAAAAATAAATAAACTAACTTAATAATGAATGTATTTCTTGGCGAAACTGCCAATAAAACGGAAGTTCAAATGAAAATACAGCTTCAACACTTTAGTCATAATTTTTTGCTTTTAAAAAACTTCTCTATGACTTTGGCTCCAGACTTATTCTGTTTGTTTGATATTGTCCATACTGCCACAAGTGGTGGAAAAGTGTATTACAACTAAGAACCACTGTTGAGGAACGAATATTTTGGGTGGCCCTCTATGGTTAAGAAACACTGATATGGACTGTAAAAACTTCCCTTGATGTTAGAGCACCATCTTTCTCTTTGACAGGCACTTGCAAATGTGTTATATTTTAAATGTTAATTTAATGTTGTATTAATAAATGGTGTATGCAATACAGCATGTCTTGGTGTATCAAATAGATTTTCTAAGAATTAAGTCTAGAAAACAAAATAATTTTCTTTGTGAAAAATTCAAGTTTTGATTAAAAAAGTGAACATTTTTTTTACCAAAGTCTGGAAAAAACAAAACATTATTTTGTCTGAAAATAGCTGCACGTTTTATGAGGAAAAACTTAAAAGAAAAAAAAAAATCATGCAATTTTTTGTGAAAATAACCTATATTATTTTGCCAAATTAAATAAAATTAAAAAAAAAGTTTGTACAAACCATGTTTTGGGGAAAAAAAAAAAAATCTGAGAAAATACAAATCAGGATAAAAAACTCCACACCTTTTTGTAAATAAACCGCACATTTTTTTTACAAAATGTTGTTTTAAAATCCCAAACATTTCTGCAAAAAAAAAAACCTGACAAAAAAAGAGTGTTTTTTTTAAGTTAAAATAACATTTTTAATATAAAAAAATTGTATTTATTGGTACTCTTTTCACCTAGTCCTCACCTGTAGAAAAGTTTATTTTCCATTCATGTAAAGTAACTTATATACTAAAATCCATGCCTTGTTTAAAACAGAGGAAATGTTCTTCATCTCTTTCCCGGAATTTAGCATTAGGAATTCTTGCCACATTTGTTTATATTTCCGTCTAAAAACATCAAAAGCAAGACGACGTGAGACCATTGGACACACTGCACTATAACTGCTACATCCAGTCCTTCTCAAAGTGTATAAATAACTCTTCAAAAAAAAATGTGGACCTTGGGGAAAGACATGTAGAGACAGAAAGAATCAGGGAGCCTGCAAGAAAATTAAAGCAAGAGTCAGAAAAAAAAGCTCTTTGGTGACAAAGCTCAGTTAACAAATAAATGACCTTTAATATAGAAGAGCTGTCCTCTATAGGAGTGCCGGAAGCATATTTACTCCTTTCCTCTGTCAGACAGCGTGATGTGTGTATTACTGTTACATTATCTCTCTCAGGTAGAACGTTGACAATGACCTTACACATCTGTTAACATGTCCGCCATGCAAAGAGCCGGGTTTCTATCTCCTTCCCCGCACCAACATGGTGCTCTCTGGTTTCAGTAGTGATTAGCCATTTTTTTTTTTTTTTTACAATCTTAGCCAACAGGAGAAAAGCAACTTTTAAGTATTTTTTTCAGGTTCATGTTAAAGGACGAGCAGACTCTTCATCTAATTTTTGGATGTCTATCTTCTCTTCTACATATAAACAAACTCAGTAGGTATTAGGTTATCAACATATGCCAAGGCTTCAGTTTCCGGTGACCTTCCTGCACCATACACTATGTTTTTGTTATTCTGATCTCAAGGTCTGAGTTTCTCAATGACCTTCATCAAGTCTTTCAAGTCAGGGTCACTTATGTCAGCACGGCTTTTTGCATTTGATACAACAGCTGTTGTTCATATAAGCATTAATGGCCATTAATACAAAGTGACAATGCAGGGTGTCCTTGTGTGTGTATATGTGTGTGTGTGTGTGTGTGAGACACCAGCTTGGCAGATGTGTACTTTCACTGTTTAAGGGGCCGGGGGGGTGTCAAGGTCAAAGTCGTTTAAAAAAAGGAGCGGCGATCCCTTAGCAGTTTCCTATCACGACATTTGCAGCCCCTCGCTGCCGCACAGACAACCGGCGAGCTCACTTACACACACAGCAGTTGAGGACACGACCGCTGTTTGTAAATTCAATACGGCGCCACCCGATAAATCCTGCTAAACATAAACTGCTTGACCAAAAGCAATTCTTACAAGACCCCTTAAGCAGGGCTGTATGCTTAGCCTTTTCACTGGGAGCACCGGTGCTACTAAATGAACAAAATTTAGTAGCACAGAAAAAAAAAATTATAGCAATTTGAAGTGTCCTAAATAACACAATTGTATTATCTACACTCAAAAAAGGGGCACAGTAACACACGTGCACATACCGTAAGCTCTAATGCAACCCTCATTTAAACCTCCCTGTCCCACGGCTTTTATAGTCAAGTCACCAATACGTTTTTCCAGTTTTAGTCCTAAGTGTCCCAATACTTTTGTCCAGTTTTAGTCCTAAGTGTCCCAATACTTTTGTCCAGTGTAAGTGTCCCAATACTTTTGTCCAGTGGTAGTCCGAGTGTCCCAATACTTATGTCAAGTTGTAGTCCTAAGTGTCCCAATACTTTTGTCAAGTTTTAGGCGTAAGTGTCCCAATACTTTTGTGCAGTTTTAGTCCTAAGTGTCCCAATACTTTTGTCCAGTTCTAGTCCTAAGTGTCCCAATACTTTTGTCCAGTGTTAGTCCTAAGCGTCCCAATACTTTTGTCCAGTGTAAGTGTCCCAATACTTTTGTTCAGTGGTAGTCCTAAGTGTCCCAATACTTTTGTCAAGTTGTAGTCCCAAGTGTCCCAATACTTTTGTCCAGTTTTCGTCCTAAGTGTCCCAATACTTTTGTCCAGTGGTAGTCATAAGTGTCCCAATACTTTTGTCCAGTGTTAGTCCTAAGCGTCCCAATACTTTTGTCCAGTGTAAGTGTCCCAATACTTTTGTTCAGTGGTAGTCCTAAGTGTCCCAATACTTTTGTCAAGTTGTAGTCCCAAGTGTCCCAATACTTTTGTCCAGTTTTCGTCCTAAGTGTCCCAATACTTTTGTCCAGTGGTAGTCATAAGTGTCCCAATACTTTTGTCCAGTGGTAGTCGTCAAGTGCACTGAGCTACACATGTCAGTCACATAAAATGAGTGACATCACATCACATTAATGATCATAATGCTATCCATACACATGCCAGATAACCAGGGATGTTGATAGGTTTTCAATGTAGTGAGTACCCAGGACCCACAGGTGGTGATTTTAGGATAATTCAGTGAATTATATGTATATAGTGCTTTTCTCTAGTGACTCAAAGCGCTTTTACATAGTGAAACACAATATCTAAGTTACATTTAAACCAGTGTGGGTGGCACTGGGAGAAGGTGGGTAAAGTGTCTCGCCCAAGGACACAACGGCAGAGACTCGGATGGCGGAAGCGGGGATCGAACCTGGAACCCTCAAGTTGCTGGCACGGCCACTCTACTAACCGAGCTATACCGCCCCCAAAGGGGATGTTTGCAACCTTTACGCAGATGCATAGGGAGCGCTAACTTTCCAAATGATTTTAAGCATTACTGTATTTTTCGGAGTATAAGTCGCACCGGAGTATAAGTCGCACCTGCCGAAAATGCATAATAAAAAATAAATAAATAAAAAAATAAGTCGCACTGGAGCCCGTCCAAACTATGAAAGAAAGTGCGACTTATAGTCCGAAAAATACGGTATATCCTGACCACTTACGGATTTTAACACGTAATGACGTAACTACTATTGGTAAGCTCGCCAGTGGTGTTCTTGTTATCATTTTTGTTTGAAAAATGTAACAAGAGGAAGTTGCAAACAGCTGTGCCCTTTTAAAAAATATGTATTTCCTTCTAGTTTTCATATTCTTCTTTCCATCCATTTTCTACCGCTTGTCCCTTTTTGGAGATGGCGGGGGTACTGGAGCCAATCCCATCTGCAATTGGGGCAGGAAGGCAGGGTACACACTGGACAAGTTCAGTTCAGTTCAGTTTCAGTTTATTTGGAACATGCATACGATACAATGTAATGCATCACACTTTTCCAGTTGTTTCATTACAGCACGTCCGAAAAGGAGTAGGAAGAAGTAGAGCTTATTTAATCAAGATTCAAGATGCTTTATTATTGTCCATTCTTTAACATGTACAAGACACATAAGAACTGAAATGTCATTTTCGGCACAGACATACATTACAGGGAGACAAGACGGGACCGCCAACGGCTGCGCCACTTACGGCGCTCCTTAAAAAAGGTGGGAAATAGGTGATATTGGGAAAGGGGGGAAGAGTAAAAAATATCAGTCTAAGGCTGTACCCTCGGGAGGGGGTCCAGACTGAGTCCAAGGGAAAAAAAACTAATTTACCATAGCACACATAAACATGTTACATATATTCATAACAACTCGCAACAGAGGCCGGCCTGCTGCTATAAAGCGCTACTAGCCGTCCATAACCCTAAAGAGGACGAGGTTCATACCATAGCAATTTTACCCAATTTCCTTGTTCTCTGTAACAGAACAGTGAACAAATAAATAATAAATAAATAATATACAGTCTGCGATGAGGTGGCGACTTGTCCAGGGTGTACCCCGCCTTCCGCCCGATTGTAGCTGAGATAGGCTCCAGCGCCCCCCGCGACCCCGAAGGGAATAAGCGGTAGAAAATGGATGGATGGATATACCATAGTAAGCAAACCAATATTAAATGCATAAATAATCTTTGTCTCAATAAAAAAAAAGGGTTCAAGATGTTCATCATAATTCTTGTTCTGTGTTCTTTGAATAGAATAGAATAATTTCGCCACACCTCGTGTGTGTGTGACAATCATTGGTACTTTAACTTTTTAACTTTGTGAACACTTGTAGTTTGAACAGTCTCTTAAACTGAATCATATTGGTGCTTTGTTTGATTTCTTTGGTTAATCCATTCCATAATTTAATTCCACATACTGATATGCTAAAGGTTTTAAGTGTTGTACGAGCATACAAATGTTTTAAATTAGATTTTCCTCTAAGGTTATATTTCTCCTTTTTTGTTGAAAAGAATTGTTGTACATTCTTGGGTAGCAAGGGGAGTTTGCTTTATACATACTTTTAGCTGTTGGCAAATGCACCAAATTGTTGAATAAGTCACCACCTTATTTTTCTAGAACATGTTGTACTGAATTAATTTGCTGGTGGTGTGATATGATATGGTTGTTATAATAAAAAGATGGATTAATTTATGTTGAAAATGTCAGGTGAATTTAAACAAAACGATCACAATTCAAAACTATCACAAGGGCATGGCATCCACAATTCTAATAAAATAGCATTTTGTAACAACATAAATAACCTAAGTAAATTAGTAAAGTTCAAATGAAAACGAGTATCAACAAATATCAATGGAAATGCCGATTTTAACACAAATGTGTCTGTTTTGTTAAAAGCAGCGCAAATGTTGCAGTATATACAATCATCTGAAAAGTGCAGACATTGCATGCGATTATGAGCCACAGCTGGAGAAATGTACTTAAGTTTGTACAGGCGATGTTGAGGTACTACTCGCTAGTCTGATCATTAGTAGAGGAAGCAGAAAATGTAACTGCAGTAGTTTGCTGAACAGCTTTTATCTTTTCTTCAGTGGCATTTTTGCATTCTCCTTTCCCTGCATACTATCTCGTCATAAGCGGCATGTATGCGCAAACGCCGTCTTAGTGAAACAAAACAGCGACTGACATTCAAAGTCTTGTAACAGATTCCCGTATGACGTTTTTTTTATTTCACAAAAATGCAGCGTTCCACTCCATCAAGTTCAAGCTTCGTGTCTCTTATTTTCACGGCAATTCTCGAATAATCTTTAAAGGGGAACTGCACTTTTTTGGAAATGTGTGTATCGTTTATAATCATTATGAGAGACAAGATTTGAAAGAAAAACGCTTGCGTGATGCGGCACTGTTGTAGCCTTCAAAGCCCTCTAAAAAACCGTCAAAACCCTCCATCAACATTTTATATAAACACTACAAGTATATAAATAAAATAGAAACAGACACAATAAAAACAATATGTAATATGTACAATGTTAAACGTATTTTGGTAATTTCAAGCAACCCCGGGGTTCTTTCCTCTGCACATTTATTTCAGTTTCCATACCAGCGCAATTCCGACTTCCGGCAACAAATGTGTGTTCGTACTTCCGCAAACAAACGCGAGTGTGTTCTAATCATGGCAGACTTGGTAACAGACAATTGATGACTATTTCTGGACAAACGAGCATTCACAACCTTATCTTTTTTAAGCTGACTATACAGAGGATGAACTGCTGGTTATAGAAGTGAGCATGAAGAGAGAGTGAAACTTGGAGCCAAGCTATGCCAAAATAAATGGATTGCTTACCCAAATCAACTGGAAACATCTCCAGCCAGTTTGACCAAACAGACAACTGTCCATCAAGGAAGTCACAAACATTTACCATGATACTGTACATGCAGCACATCACTGTACGACTACAATACATACACTCTCGAGCTGTGTACAAACAAAACATGAAATGTGTACTTTACAAATACTGCAAAATGATTGTTCATGTTTTTAGTCAGTACAGATTGGTGTCAATCAATCAAAGTTTATTTATATAACCCTTAATCGCAAATGCCCCAAAGGGTGTTCTATAGTATTGTGTTGTACATTACAAACTTAAAAGCCATTCAGCTGTTGTCGCAGTTGCTGGCTTACCTAATGCCGTAGCATGCCCATGTGTTACGACGCTAGCAAAACAGTTCCTCAGTGTTCGCTCTTACCATAAGAATGTTGCAACAGCTTGGTTAATATACAGGTTACAGAACATAAATGATGCATTTAGATGCATTTTCAAATCGATTTAGAGGCAGATTGGATTGCTGCAGTACTAGCCACCGAGAATGAGCTGAATATTACAAGTTACAATTCAAAAATAAAAACATATGTTCTCTTTTTGTCTCTCATAATGATTGTGAACGATAGGTAAAATACAAATACAATTGCAGTTCCCCTTTAACCCCGACAGCACACGTCACTTCCCATCAATGTCTCGGAAATCCCACCCCCTAGTCAAAGCCATTGTAGCACCATAGCCAGCCACTACACCACCAACAAAGTAAGTTTACGAGGGATGTCTGATAATGTCGGACTGCCGATATTATCGGCCGATAAATGCTATAAAATGTAATATCGGAAATTATCGGTATCGGTTTCAAAATTATCGGTATTGGTTTCAAAAAGTAACATTTATGAATTTTTAAAACGCCGCTGTGTACACGGATGTAGGGAGAAGTACAGAGCACCTATAAACACAGTCACATAATATCTACGGCTTTTCACACACACAAGTCAACAGCCATACAGGTCACACTGAGGGTGGCCGTATAAACAACTTTAACACTGTTACAAATATGCGCCACACTGTGAACCCACACCAAACAAGAATGACAAAACACATTTCGGAAGAACATCCGCACCGTAACACAACATAAAAACTATCCCATCCATCCATTTTTTACCGCTTGTCCCTTTTGGGGTCGCTGGGGGTGCTGCATAAAACAGAACAAATACCCAGAACCCCTTGCAGCACTAACTCTTCCGGGACGCTACAATATACACCCTCCACTACCGCCCACCACCTCAACCCCACCCCGCCCAACCCAGCCTACCTCAACCTCCTCATGCTCTCTCAGGGAGAGCATGTCCCAAATTCCAAGCTGCTGTTTTGAGGCATGTTAAAAAAAATAATGCACTTTGTGACTTCAATAATAAATATGGCAGTGCCATGTTGGCATTTTTTTCCATAACTTGAGTTGATTTATTTAGGAAAACCTTGTTGCATTGTTTAATGCATCCAGTGGGACATCAGAACAAAATTAGGCATAATAACGAGTTAATACCACGACTGTATATATCGGTATCGGTTGATATCGGAATCGGTAATTAAGAGTTGGACAATATCGGAATATCGAATATCGACAAAAAAGCCATTAAACACATTTAAAATGCCATCGTAAATGGTGAGTCATTTGAGGGTAAAAAAAGGTCCCAGTTCAGTATTATAGTCATAGACAAATCCAAACAAGTTGCTTTGTAAATTGTGCAAATTATAAATGATTTTCACAGCAGCACACTGAAATTAAATTGTTGAAAAAAAAATTGATAAATTGAAGAAATAATGGTTTGCAGCTGTGTGATCAGAATTATACAAGAGCCCATCCCAGTACACATAGTCTAGTGTGGATACATCCTGAGAAGTTCTAAATACTTTCGCTTACCTTCCTTGCCCATTTTACAAAGATATGCTTACACAAATATTTGCATGCATAGTAAATATTTGTGTGCCATTGGAAGACCCACCCAGGAGCCATTTCCTGAGTGGCTGCGAATTAGTGCATCAATTAAACACACACTCATTCCTTCTTAATGAGCCGTGTCTGCTATCAATCTGTAGCCCATTCCTTCCTATTACGTTTTGCTTACATGGCCTATCCAAAATTGTGCTCATTTCCCCTCATTTTCCATTTGTAAACACCAAGTAGGAACGGCCGCTCGCCCCAAAGGCAGAGCGAGGCATCTGATGAGGATGCAGCAGTGATGTCTGAGGGAAATAAGCCACTTTGCAATGGAGATGAAATGTTGCACTGCCAAGCTGCCTGAAAGCTGGATAAAAGCAGCTAAAATCATTGGCCTTTAATGAATCATTTTCATAATATCCTTGGCACCAGCCCTTAAGAGGCCTTTTTGCATGAGTCAGCAAGATGTCGTCTTTAGGAGCACAGCGTTTTTTTCTCCTCTTTTTGCTGGGATTCATTTGGTAAAGTACAGCAAGTCATGTGCAACAAGGGTCTCAAAGATCAGGACATATTGCAGTCAGGAGTTGGATTTTTTTTCTTGGTCTCTTGTTTGTTACAAATATCAATAGTTAATGCAAAAAGCAAACATTCACTGGGGAGGACACAGTTCTCAGGAGGTTAAACTGCTCCGATTGAACGGTTTGTATACTCAAGAAAAAATAAATTAAGTGATGTACAACTAGTGGTGAGGGGGAATCAATATGGTGATATATTGTGATACTTTCTTCTAACAATATAGTGTAGATTTGTATTGTCTTAATATTGATTTAAAAAACAATGTAGCTGAGATAGGCTCCAGCACCCCCCGCGACCCCGAAAAAGGGACAAGCGGTAGAAATGGATGGATGGATGAATGGAATTTTTATATTAAAGTTTTTTATTTTTTTATTTGATATTAAACTACCAGTAGAGTGGGAAAAAGTTGCCTCTATATTGAAGCCACTATCATATTTATATATGATGTATGACCAGTGTTGTTACTTTCGGCGGTAACTAGTAATCTAAAGCGTTATTTTTTATATTCAGTAACTTGTTTACCGTTACTACAAGATGCGTTAATGCGTTATTTTACGTTATTTTTTATGTAGTATCGGCTAGAAACTGAGAAGATCTGAGTGTTTAATTGGAGCGCTGCGGAAGAGGCGACAAGGAAGAGGCGCGCCGCGCTGTCTGTGTGTGTGTGTGTGTGTGGGAGGAGGCGTGTCTGTGTTTACTAACAAGACATTGCGAAGCCCGAAGCCGAGTTTCTTAACATGGAGATATTCTCACTACTTTTTTTTGGTCGACCACAAAGAAAATAACATTTTAGTTAAATGTAAGTTGTGTCTTGGATCAAAGATCCTATCCTAGCAATTCAAATCTGCTGAAACAGCTACAAAAGCAAGCAACATGCTTCGACGAAGCTAGTAAAGAGAGACACACTTCACCTCCTAAGCAACAGCGGCTGGATTTTAACGAGGCACTGCGCACTGAAGGTACACACACTCTGTCAATTCTCTTATATACTGTTGCTCTTTCATCCTAGACTTCCAGAGTGTTTGATTATCACACCACTGTAAATGTATAGACTATAAAGTTCACAAACATAAAGAGGGATCCTAGTGGGCCAGGCCAATCTTTCCTTATCTCTAAACTAAAACTAGGGAAATGTGTAGAGTATTCTGGGCTTCAGACATTATTTTATTTCAGAATGCCTTGAGAGAAAAAAACGCCTGGTTAGGCTTTGTGTATGTAGTGTGTGCCTTCCTTGGTTTACAGCTATGTTGTTATTATGCTGTTTGTTACTTATGTATGTTATGTTGCAGCTATTTAAAATAGTTTTGTCAATTTGTTCTGGCCTGAAACAAATCGGCCCTTTGAAACATATCTTTGTCTTTGTGTGTTGTATGTAGACCACATTGCTGAGCAGAGTTCAGTGATGCAAATGCATGTCAAGTTGATCAACAGATTGTATTATTCTCCAGTGCAATAACAGTACTGAAATGAAGGCTAAAAGGGCATTAAAGAGGCCTTAAAAAAAAAAAAAATATATATATATATATAATACGTAATTAAATAGTTACTTTTCACAGTGACGCATTACTTTTTGGTGTAAGTAACTGAGTTACTTTTGAAATAAAGTAACTAGTAACTGTAACTAGTTACTGGTTTTCAGTAACTAACCCAACACTGTGTATTCAGTAACTAACCCAACACTGTGTATGACAGCTAACGTCTTCCAAAGTTTGCGAGTAAATTGATGTGATCATAACAGTATCAATCTCACGGAGATTCCCGAGCCATTTTGAGAGATAATGAGCAAGTCAGTCACGTGATCGCGTGACGTGGCGGTAGGAACCGCAGATCCATTCTCCATCAACAACAATGCAAATCATGCAGACTTTGTGAGAAACAACGATGATCACTTTAGGAAAAATTATGATCCAGAAACTTAGATTTTTGATTCTGAATATAAGGAGAATGAGTGACATCAATCTCTATTTGTGGCATTTTGTGATGCTAAGATGTTAGCAAATTGTAGATACAATTGGATATGGTTTAATGGACACAATGAAACACAATCAAGCATATAAAGTCAATTTGTTTTTCCACTCTACTGGTACTTTAAGACATTAAAAATCAGTATTACATCATTAGGAAAAAAAGTATTGAAATATATGTGTCATGTCTGTGATCATGTTTTGTTTAGTTATGTTTTGCTTGGTTTTTTGGACACTTTTTAGTTCTTGTCTTCACTCCTTTTGTCACCATAGTAACCATTAGTTTCACCTGGTTCACATCGTCATGTCACGCACCTGTTTCACGTTTTCACATTTTGAGTCACGCACCTGTCTTCACTAATCATGTCATCACTATTTAAGCCTGTAGTTGCCAGGCTAACTGCCTGGCGACATCACTCTTGACACACTCCTGACACTCTGTTTCATGTTCATAGTCCATGCTGCCCTGTTCACGTCATCGCAAGTAAGTTTTGTTGATTAATGCCACAGTTAGTGTCTTTTGTTTTTTTGTCCATAGTTCTGCCTTTGTGCGAGTTTTTGTTTTTATAGCCAAGTTTTGTACTTCCGCCCTTGTGCGCACCTTTTGTTTATTCCTTTTTTGAGTGTTAAAATTAAATATGTATTTACCTTCACGCCATGTCCGGTCCAAATAATTTAAACCATGGGAAAACTAACCACGCCAAAGTCCAAGTCCTGACAATAAATATACATACATATAAACTATATATATATTTTAATGTTTTATCAATTTGAAAAAACAAATACATTTAAAACATTTTTTTTTTAACATGACTTGGAAAAAGTCATTAGGTGTTGGAAGAAACTGATGGCAAAAAAATAAAATTAATCGTTATTAAGACAAACAAATCAACAATATATTGTTAAAAAAATATTGCGATAAATTGCCATTTTGATGTTTTTTTACATGACTTAAAAAAATATTAAAACAAATGTAAGTCATATACAGTAGAATTAGGGTTGTGAAAGAAATGCCATGGCAATATATCACAATACTTTTTTCTATTAATGTGTTATTGATTTTTAATGTCTTATAATGGACTCAAACAATTCTTTTTTTTATATTTACACATTTAAAAATTTATATTTTATCGTTGGTAAAAAGTATCACGATATATTACCATATTATTTTTTTACATGGCTTAAAGTGTTTTTGTCATGTACAACTGGGGAAGAGAAAAAAAAAGGCAATGTATCGCGATACTTTCAATATAATATCGATTTACATGTCTTAATAGCGATAAATAACCTAGTTTAAAAAAAAAGATTTTTTTCTAAATAGATAGATTAAAAAAATATTTTCTTAAAATGGATAAAAACAATTTATATGGATATTATATTGTTAGAAAAAAGTATCGCATCATTTTGCCATAACGATATCATGCTTATACATGACTTAAAAACAAACAAACATTAATATCATGATACTTTTTTGTAATAATATAATAATCGTTTTTAATAAATAAATAAAAACTTGATTCTTTTACATGACTTTAAAAAGTAATGTATAATGGGGTGGGACAAAAAAACATTTTTTGTATCGATATTAAGACATTAAAAATCCATATTAAATAGTCAGGAAAAAAAATAAAAAAAATAAATATATATATGTATATAGACATGACTTAAAAAAGTCTTGCTTTGGGCTGATTGCAAGTCAAAACTGCAAAGTGTTGCTGTACTGCTACCTTGCTGTGCGTGTTTAGTGGACAAGAGGCAGTACAAGCATTGACATTAGTCAGCATTTTTTTTATTTTTAAACGTATTTTTCGACTAAGTTTGTCCAATGAGTTTTTACCGTTATCTAGTGTACATACGAATATACAACTTGTATTTAAAGATGCATTTTACATTAATCACTGAACTATATAACCCATATATATAAATGTACGGTAAAATATCACAATACATGGCAATACTGTATCGTATAGTGACTGAAGTATCATGATATGTATCGTATCGTATCACATCGTCAAGTCCCTGCTAACTACAACAGTTTGTTAGTGGAAGTATAATTGGTTTTATAAAGAGTACACATGAAGTTAAAGGTACACTATTAGAATAATCTAGTCATTCAATTGGATATATTTAACCCAATCATGTATAGAACAATTATGTGTAACCTTTAATGATTTAAACTCTCAAGCAGGTGCCAAAGAAGAGCTGAGAGCGTGCCAATGAACAGGAGACTTCAGTCAGATTAGTGCGCACATCTGATCCCCATGCCTGACCTAGTACTTGCACAGCAGAAGCTTTTGATACCAAAAAAAAAAAGAAAAAAGAACTGGCCCACATTTCTGATATTTGGAACAGAATCTAAAATATTAACCGAGTGGAACTTCCAAGTTTGCAGTGTGACATAAGCATTCTGGCTTCATTAGCTAAGTTGGGTACATTTGGTTCAAAGACTAGGAAGTTTCACAATGAAGAAAACATTGACATCTAAAACAAAAAATACAAAAATGTGACCAACGAAATGAAAAGATGTGAAGCAACAACAATAACAATAACGTCCAGTTTCAATGCTGCTGGTGCACAACTTGGAGACTGGAGACACTGCTTTAGACTGGAAAAATATCAATTTGTAAACACTCAAAAAAAGGTTACAAACAAAAAAGTAATAACATCAGAGTTTACTATGGAATATGGAAAACCATCACCAAAGCAAAGTGTGCAGCTGCAGTGTTTATGGATCCAACACAAGCATTTGCCACAATCATGCCATCCATCTCTGGCATCAAATGATTGGTCTTGAACTGGGTACAAAGTAACCAACAGAAAGCTATATGAAGCCAGGTAAAAAATATGTCAACAGATATAAATATGTCTTGAGGCGTACCCCAGGGTTCAATACTGGGACCAAAATTGTTCAATCTCTATACAAACGACATTTGTAAAGTTACAAAGAACTTAAAATGAGTCCTATTTACAGACAATTGTGTTTTGTTCAGGAGAGAACACACATAAACTAATACAAATAACAGAAAAAATGAATAAATTAAAGAGATGATTTGACAATAACAGACTATCTTTAAATCTCAGTAAAACTAAAATAATGCTGTTCTATAACAGTAGATGAGAAAGTCAAACACAAATACAAAATGGCGAAGTAAAAATTACAATCTATCACATTTTTGGGCGTAATAATACATTATAACATGAACTGAAAATCTCATACAAAAATATGCAACATAATGTGGCAAGAAATAGTTCTACAATGAATACAGCTTACATATGATCTGGACCAAAAATTACTACATATTCTCTAGTGCCTGCTAGTGTTACTATGTCTGAGTTATTGTGCAGAAACAATGGGAAGCAACTACACAAGTACATTACATTCATTCATTGTGATACAAAAAAGATTAGTTAGAATAATACATAACGTTTGATATAGACAGTATACAAACCTTTTATCTATTATCCCAAAAATTGAAATTCAATGCTTTGGTGCATTTGCAAACAGCTAAAATGATGTACAGATCAAACTATAATCTGCTACACAAGAATGTATAACAATCCTTCTCAACAAAAGAGGAGAAACATGATCTTAATTTAAAACATTTGTATGCATGTGCAACACTTAAAACCTTTAGTATATCAGTATGTGGAATTAAATCATAAAATGAATTATGCAAAGAAGTTAAACAATGTACTAGCATGATCCACTTAAATTAAAATAAGTTATTGGTCATCTCATTAAGTGAATAATAACTGGCCTGTAACTGCTGTATTTAGAATTATTTAAGTTGTGTACAAATTGAGAATAAAAATTGAGAATAAAAGGTGAACATATGTACCGCCCGCATGCAGCTGAGATAGGCTCCAGCGACCCCCCGCGACCCCAAAAGGGACAAGCGGTAGAAAATGGATGGATGGATGGATGGAGGTGAACATATGTGTTAGTAATTGCCATGAAGTAGAAAAGTGGAAGGATTAAATACGTTTAGCTTCCCCCAACTATTCTCAGGGCATCCAATTGATGTTTGGAAGACAAACCAAAAAGTCCAGTTGCGATCGATTGAATGCCCTGAGATGACTGACCTGGATGAATGAGGACATTCATAGACATCTTCCTCCAACTACTTTTCAGACATGTTGTAAAGGAAAATTAAAAAACGTAAAACATCATGTGATGTAACACATTGAAAGTGTAAACATTAGGGGTATGGGAAAAAAATCGATTTGAATTTGAATCGCGATTCTCACGTTGTGCGATTCAGAATCGATTCTCATTTAAAAAAAATCTATTTTTAATTCTAATTTTTATTTATTTATTTTTTTTAATTAATCAATCCAACAAAACAATACACAGCAATACCATAACAATGCAATCCAATTCCAAAACCGAACCCGACCCAGCAACACTCAGAACTGCAATAAAGAGAGCAAATGAGAGGAGACACAAACACGACACAGAACAAACCAAAAGTAGTGAAACAAAAATGAATATTATCAACAACAGTATCAGTATTAGTTACAATTTCAACATAGCAGTGATTAAAAATCCCTCATTGACATTATATTATAAAAAAAAGAACAATAGTGTCACAGTGGCTTACACTTGCATCGCATCTCATAAGCTTGACAACACACTGTGTCCAATATTTTCACAAAGATAAAATAAGTCATATTTTTGGTTCATTTAATAGTTAAAACAAATTTACATTATTGCAATCCGTTGATAAAACATTGTCCTTTACAATTATAAAAGCTTTTTACAAAAATCTACTACTCTGCTTGCATGTCAGCAGACTGGGGTAGATCCTGCTGAAATCCTATGTATTGAATGAATAGAGAATTGTTTTGAATCGGGAAAAAAAATCGTTTTTAAATCGAGAATCGTGTTGAATTGAAAAAAAAAAATCGATTTTGAATCGAATCGTGGGACACCCAAAGATTCACAGCCCTAGTAAACATGTTCGAAATAAACTTCAACCAAATATCTTAATTCATTCAATAGGTTTATGTGACTTTTTTTTTGGCAAATATTTTTTTTTGTAGTATTTTAGACCGCAACAAATATTTTTTTTTAATCAAAGAAAATAAAAAATGCGACCACAAATAAAATAATGTATTAATTAATTATTCTATTAAAAAAAATAAAAAAAAGGACATCTATACAAGCAAATTTTTATTAGCCTGTCAATGGGATCATCCATTGTATGTTAGCATAAGAGCTAACCTTTATTCTGTGAAGTGTTATGGCTTTGTTCTGTCTGACAAACTGTATTGTTGAATTAACTTGATTCCTGCATGTATGTGCACTTAATATGAATATCTTATTTGTGTGGTTAGTAATTTTATTGTGGAGACTATCATTAAACAACCCTTTTTTATTTCTAATTTAAAGAACAGTTTATTTATCTGCCAAACTAAATTTCAACATTCAGGGTAGGCAGAATAATATGAATAAACCAACATTGCAACTGAAAAATACAGCAAAATCCTATAATGTAACAAAGAAAAAACAGGTTGATAATAATAACAATGATTTGTCTTTAATATATGTAAAACATTATTTTTGCCTTTTTAAAAGAAAATACATGCTTCATAGCCAGATATGCAAATGATACGATTACATCATATCACCACCACACTCCTGGTCAAGCCCCCCCACCACCACAAATTGATTGCCATTCTGTGAGAAACACTGCTCTTTGTTTCGTTTTTTCTGAGCAATAAGACAAATAAACATTGCACATTTTTTTGTAAAAATATTAATGAATACAAATGTAAAATTGCATTGTGAATAAACGTCACATCACCATCACAACAATGATCAAACCCGTTGATCCTCTCTAATTGACTACTCAAACGTTTATTGAAACCCAATACTAAAGTATTGTAGTTTCTGACTTACTACAAAAGGTACTAAAACAATGCATAAATGTTGATTCCATATGTTTTACATGCACATAACCATTAAGTCACCAACAAAGGATGTTCAGTCATTACATGAATACGGTTTTAGTTTACAGGGACTAAGTTTTGCCATAGCGATGCTAAATGGGGATTATTCTCCTTTCAGTACATCACAACGATAAGGAACAGGGTTTGGTAAAATACATTTAATGCAATCGATTATATTTAAAATTTTGCAATAGCGATTCCTCCCACGACACCCCCTGGTAGTCTTGTGGTGAAGTAGCAGCATCACGCTATGCTAACATTAGCATCCAACGCGCTCTCCCAAGTACCGTATTTTTCGGAGTATAAGTCGCACCTGCCGAAAATGCATAATAAAGACGGAAAAAAACATGTATAAGTCGCACTGGAGTATAAGTCGCATTTTTGGGGGAAATTTATTTGATAAAACCCAACACCAAGAATGGACATTTGAAAGGCAATTTAAAATAAATAAAGAATAGTGAACAACAGGCTGAACAAGTGTACCTTATATGACGCATAAATAACCAACTGAGAACGTGCCTGGTATGTTAACGTAACATGTTATGGTAAAAGTCATTCAAATAACTAACATCTAGAACATGCTATACGTTTACCAAACAATCTGTCACTCCTAATCGCTAAATCCCATGAAATCTTATACGTCTAGTCTCTTACGTGAATGAGCTAAATAATATTATTTGATATTTTACGATAATGTGTTAATAATTTCACACATAAGTCGCTCCTGAGTATAAGTCGCACCCCCGGCCAAACTATGAAAAAAACTGCGACTTATAGTCCGAAAAATACGGTAAAACAAACGAAAGAGGGACTTACTAGCATTACCATCTGATTTGTAATTGAGTAATTGAGGCCATCGCAACTTGTGTAAAATGTTACGCCTGCACTGCGGCTCATTCTGGTGCTGGAAGTGATCCACACTACTTTGTGATCATGCAACATAGAAAACGGACTGAGAGTATCATTGTATTGATTATATTTGCTCTTGTGGTGCAAGCTCACTATAAGGAAAGGACGGCAGATACTTTTGTTTACAAATCTCCCTGCACACAGCACTGCCGTCAGTTTGCAGTGATGGAATGTTGCAACATTTTCACTTGCAATATCTTTCTTTTGAGACGGTCTTGTTTACATTTCAAGGTTAAACGGTCTTCCGCACATGTTTGCACTTAAAACCTGTTGTTCCTGGCGTCGATCGCGTGGGTCTTCTTTACCATTTCAGAGTTCATTTCGCGTGCTATTTGCGCAATATGTTCAGCCAACATTCCACAAGGAGGATGGGGAAAAAAACACATCAAAACTTATCAGACACCTGCAAAGCCGGCATCGCTACAACGGTGTTTTGTAAGCCTACGAAGACACCTGTTGCAAAAAAAACTGTTTCAGAAAAATACTAGAGAAATAATACCGTGCATCTCTACCAATAACTAGTGCCTGGATTATGATGCTGCATGGAGACGCCATCAAACACTTTGAAGGCTCGCACGTTCCCCTGCAAATACCCTTACTGGTTTGACGTTTTGATTTTTCCCCAATTTTGGGTCAACAAAACTGCTGAGCATACACAAAAGAAATTGTTGAATTAAGCGCCAATACATGTCCCTGTTTTTCTTTAATTGCCATTGTTTGGCTGGGAAGCTAACAAGATACATGCACAGAAGCACAATCCAAAGTTGAAGCCCTACATATGCCTCATTGTCCTTAATTCAATTATAATTGATGAAATGTATAGGTGCCCATCCATCTTCTTCCGCTTATCCAAGGTCGGGTCGCGGGGACAGCAGCCTAAGCAGAGAAGCCCAGACTTCCCTCTCCCCAGCCACTTGGTCCAGCTCCTCCCGGGGGATCCCTAGGCGTTCCCAGGCCAGCCGGGACACATAGCCTTCCCAACGTGTCCTGGGTCTTCCCCGTGGCCTTCTACCGGTCGGACGTGCCCGAAACACTTCCCGAGGGAGGCGTTCGGGTGGCATCCTGACCAGATGCCCGAACCACCTCATCTGGCTCCTCTCAATGTGGAGGAGCAGCGGCTTTAGTTTGAGCTCCTCCCGGATGACAGAGCTTCTCACTCTATCTCTAAGGGAGAGCCCCGCCACCCGGCGGAGTAAACTAATTTCAGCCGCTTGTACCCGTGATCTTGTCCTTTCGGTCATAACCCAAAGCTCATGACCATAGGTGAGGATGGGAACGTAGATCGACCGGTAAATTGAGAGCTTTGCCTTCCGGCTCAGCTCCTTCTTCACCACAACGGATAGATACAGCATCCGCATTACTGAAGACGCCGCATCGATCCGCCTGGCGACCTCTCGATCCACTCTTCCCTCACTCGTGAACAAGACTCCGAGGTACTTGAACTCCTCCACTTCGGGCAAGATCTCCTCCCCAACACGGAGATGGCACTCCACCCTTTTCCGGGCGAGAACCATGGACTCGGACTTGGATGTGCTGATTCTCATCCCAGTCGCTTCACACTCAGCTGCAAACCGATCCAGTGAGAGCTGAAGATCCTGGCCAGATGAAGCCATCAGGACCACATCATCTGCAAAAAGCAGAGACCTAATCCTGCAGCCAACAAACCAGATACCCTCAACGCCTTGACTGCGCCTAGAAATATTATATATATATATATATATATATATGCACACATACATAAATATATATATATACACATACATAAATACATACATACATATAATATATACATACATACATATATATATATATACATACATACATACATACATACATATACATACATACATACATACATATATATATATATACATACATACATATATATATACATATATATATATACATATTTATATATATATATATATATATATATACACACATATATATACACTCACACATATATATATATATATATACATACATACATACTAGAGATGCGCGGTTTGCGGGCACAACCGCGGAGTCCGCGGATTATCCGCGGATCGGGCGGATGAAATAAAAAAAAATTAGATTTTATCCGCGGGTCGGGTCGGGTGGTTAATTGAAGTAGAAAAAAATTAGATTTTAAATAGATTCAGGCGGGTGGCAGTTAAACCAATTCGGAAATATATATACATAGCTAAATGTTGTTACCCACATACGAAAAACGAGCAGGCACCTGCAGCATATGCCACAACAGAAGAAAAAAAAAAAGAGATGGACACTTTTACGGAGCGGAGAAGGGACGCCTCGCCGGGGTCCGGGACCGAGGCCCCTTCCCCCGAGAGGGCCCCACCGGGAGCCGTAGCTGAGGCGATCCGCGAGAAGGGCCCGGCGCACGTCCAGAGTCACCACCGCGCCCACCGCACCGACACCCCGCCTCGTCCGCCTTCGCCGCGGCCGGCGTCACGCGCAGCAGGTAAGCAGCTTACCTGCCCGCCACCCCCGTGGCCGGGGGCTCGTAACAGGGGTCACTCCGCGCGCTCCGCCCGCGCAGCTTACCTGCCCGCCACCCCTGTTGCCGGGGGCGCGTAACAGGGGTCACTCCGCGCGCAGTCCGCTCACGAAAGGGGTGGGGCTCACCCTGGTTGATATAGACAGCAGCTAGGACGGTGGCCATGGAAGTCGATATATATCGTATATGGTAGTGAGCGACAGCTGGAGAAAACTTTACTTTTTTGGGAGGAAGATGCAGAAGGTAAATGCACTTATTCTGAGGAGACAAAAGTGCGTACAGGCGATGTTGATGTTCAGTGGCATTTATGTGTTCTCTTTTCCCTGCTCACTATCTCGCCAGAAACAGCATATAAGCGCAGACATCATCTGAGTATAACGAAACAGCGACCACCATTCAAAGTATTTTTCATCACTGCCAACGGAGTAGTTTTTTTCATTTTTTATTTCATTACAGCCCGTCAACTAAACGTTAACACACCATCGACATACACGAGCACAAGATCGAGCAGTGGAAACGTGGGTTTCTTCTCCCAAAATCTTACGTTGGTTTGATTCACTTTGTATGGATTTATTTTAGGAGCAAAATGTGAATGAATGGGTTGGAATCCATACACGCACGTGTGCTCCCTTTTTATTTTTCCTAGTCGCAAATGCAAATGAAATTCTCACACTGTACAGCCCTGACCATATGACGACAGTATTAAAAGCTCTATCGTCTAAACGTAC